>NW_006271973.1:1598888-1621291 GCF_000225605.1 Cordyceps militaris CM01 | reverse complement strand
GCTGGCTGGGGAAAGCGATCTCCCAAGGGTGATATTCTCTACAACAATCAGGCTGGCTGGGGAAAGCGCGCCGAGAGTGCCGAGAACGAGGCTTATTAAGTCAGCGCAGAAGGGATAGCAAGTTGGGAACAATGACTGGGCATATGATTTATAAAGAAATGTAGACTCAAGCTACTACAAGTATACTAGGAGTTGCAATGCCTCAACTCTGTCCCAATTATAAGCATCCTCTGATGAAAAGTGATAAAGTAAGCTGCAAGACAAGGCACAATAATGTAGCAAGAAGAAGCCAAGGGACAAATACTTGCTCACGATGGCGTATCCCCCCCAGTCCACGAGTTCCCAATGTAACCTTACAGATCTGCTGGGGTAAGACAATGGCTGACGCCTCGAATCCTTTCGATGGGGGCCAAGAGTGCTACAATATACAATATACCAAAGTAAGCACTAAGTGCACTGCCGGCCTGGAACACCCCGCCTCTTCACCTAGGTTCCCCAAATAATTAAAACATAATCTGAAGCGTAGATTCCCGAACAGTTTCGACTTTATATAATTTTTTCCAGCATGTACTCTGAGAAACGTTTGAAGCAGGTGGCCAAGGATGCCGCAGATGCATCTGATACGGACAGTCTCTTGAGCCTTGACCAATCACAAGAGAAGCTGATCCTGTCATTACAACATGCGCGATCAAAACGAAACGCAAGGATAAAAATCTTTGTACATGTCGCGATCATTACTTTGTATAGTTTAATAGCAATTTTGCTATTGACATGGGGTGCCAAACTGAGGGCAACTGGATGCGCATGCGAAATTGGCGCCGTGTACTGTAAGTGAATTGCGAGAACGGCCAGTACCAGCTATTAACAGAACTACTCAGCTCCGGCGAAAGAGGCAATCGAATACCAGAAGCAAATAATAGACCACAAAGTCTTCGAGGCGAGCAAGTTCCGAGGCATGCCGCGCCCGGAAGTGGATGATGCTTGGGAAGATTTGTTGCGATGTACGGGTGCCCCCGTCAACCCTTCTCCTTCGTGTGCTAACAAGAAGTATTCTCAGACAACGACATTCGCGTGCAGAAAGAGGACCTCGAAAAGGCAAACATCACCTCCGTGCCGCTCAACGACAAACAGGGCGGCTATTTCGTGACCCTCGACGTCTACCATACCCTCCATTGTGTCAACCACGTTCGCAAATCCTACTACGCCGACTACTACCAGAACCCCAACCCCGTCGCCCAACAGCGGGAGCACTTTGACCACTGCATCGACCTGCTGCGACAGACTCTCATGTGTCACGGAGACATTTCTCTGCATCCGTTTGAGTGGATAGATGATTATCGCTTCCCGTGGCCGACGGAGCGGACTGAGCATCAGTGCCGCAGCTGGGACAAGCTGGTTGCGTGGTCCAAGGCGCATTCCATCCCCGACTTGGAGGGCCCGATACTCACACATCCGATATTGGGTATGGAATACTCACATCTAGAGAGCGGTCGATTGAGCCAAGGACACCGTGACTGACTGTCATAGGAACCTCGTATCGCGGTAATGAGCCCGGTTGGACGACTGGACTCTCCCCAGAGCAAGAAAGAAACTCGCATCAGAAAGGATAGGTCCAGCGTTTAATCCATTTTACACTGTTTTACAGGACTTGGGCGACAATATTGGATACAAATAATAGGAATACAAATCAACCATTTACTGGAAACCGTAGTCTGGTGGAGGCAGCACATTGCAAGTTTCCTTTATAGACCAATCTGGAGGCCCGAGATTACAACCATCTGTCTCGACAATAAAAACTTGATTGCCCAGATCTACTTGCAACCAAGTTGCGGCATTTCATTGTGAGATTTTGCACGTCGTTGGTCTCTGTTGTTGGTCACTGGGGCTGATGGAGCTCAATATGGCTGCTGCGTTTCCACTAACAAGATCAAGGTTTCATGGTCTAACGGTTATGACTGCGGATTCTGATTCCGCCAGCGAGGGTTCGACTCCCTCTGAGACCTTTCTTTTTGCCGAGTCCTAGTGCTGGTGCGCTCCATCATGATTGACAATTTTACCACTCAATGTAGAAGCTGGCCACCTTTTTTGTTTCTTTTCTTGTTCTTTTGCTCGGTTAGGGGACATCAGCGCTGTGTGGTATTCTACCCTTATCCAGGCCGATGCTGCACGGTTTATTACACAAATTGAGGAATCTACCGGGTTTCCTGCCGAAGCTATCAGTATATGAAGTCTCTGTACTTCTTTTGTTGGGGAATACAGTTTTTCACACCTGGTCCTAATTTGGACCAAGCCTTGGAGGCGGGTAGGCATCTAAATCTCTTGCATTTTCCGCTGGTCGCAGTCTTGGCAGCATATTCAGCTCGAGGGAAAATTGTCGCGCAATGACTGTCCGTGCAAGCCTCAATGGCGGCCTCTACAGTAATTGCAGTAAGTTGTCACATTTGTTATTCAAAGTACATAGTTCATGATCCGCAGGCACTTCAACGCTTTTTTCGGATTTCCCCGCCACCCCCGGTATAAGACCCTGTATTGCCAAGATGCGCACGGCCTGCGTATGCTAGTTAATAGTATCAGTCGTAATTCGTACTTGGCTGTACTGATTGATAGTTTGAATAACAATGGCATATTATTTTATCCTCTGAGAAGTAGGTTGTGAAAATACACCTCGAGGCTGATTTGGCAGTCTATGAGGTGGCTACAGGTCCAAGACGTGTACTCTGCCGTCGCGAGGGCTTCAAACATGACACGGGACATCCAAGTGGCTGTTACCAAGAGTCAATGCTGAGGAAAGGACTTGTTCAACTTTGAGCAGCAACTCTTGAGACGTGCAACCCGGTCAACAAAGACGAGCTGCAGCTCTGGAAAGCTCCGAGTTTGTCCGTCAACCTCACCGGAGCGCAGCCACCCACAGCTCCGGTTCCAGACTGTTCGACGGGCGAACGTGAGTGGCAGTCCTGGTTTCCGATACGCCGATACCTTGCCCAAAACTAGCATGCAGCTGAGCGCCGAAGCCACCGATGTGATCCAATGCCGCCGGGCTTTTAAAGTGCCACTTGCGCCACACGGAAATCGCATGTTGCCAGGCAGACGCCCCTTCTCGGTACAAGTTTTTTCATCAATGCCAATTTCAGGAGGAGATGCACGGCAAATGAGTCTCTAGGAGCTATTTTAGCGTGTTCTGGACTTACTCATGATGAAAAAAAAAAGCGGCATGCTATTCCGCCTCGGAGGCAAAACAGCTGGCCAGAAGGAACGCTGCACTGATCCAGAGCTGACAGCTTGAGCTGGTCCAATGGCCACATATGTACACCCCCGGGCTCAAGATGCAGCTGGGCGAGAGCCTAGAAATACCAAATACGTCAATGGCGCCGTTGGCTGTCATGCAGCTGGTTGAAGTAGCCTTGGCCTCATCAACTGCCTCAACGCAGCCACCAATGGGTACGGTGCTACTGTCGTAGCTAGGGAAATATCCCGCAATCCGTGGGTGATCGGCGAAGCTGCAAGTCTAGATGGAAGATATCTTGATTTTTGTCAAGCCTCCATCATGCACGCAATTTGTCGGCAATTTCCTACCGTGCTTTGGCGCAGGCATCTGTGACGAGGTTGGCGGCCAAGTACAGCTGCTTGAGTGCTTGGTCACCCGCTTGATCGACACTGCAGGCATAAATTAAAGCCACAGCAAATGTATGATATGACACGCACCCATTTCTATGCTTTAGCGATGTATCCGTAACTGCACATCTGGTGGCAGGCAACCCACCGGTGAGCTCGCCACGGATTGAAGCCACCCGCCGCCACCCCCCCGCTGGGGAGCTGTAAGATGAAGTTTCTTTCCTCGATGAGGGTCGGACCTGAGAAACGGCTGGGATCAGTATAGTACGGATCCAATAGAGGAGAAAGGGCGCGCCAATCAGCCACTCGATGCTTGGCCACCGATCGTAATAGGCTCCAGTACTGCGGCGATACAGTACGTTCTGTAGGACAAGAGTGAAAGTTTCCCCTCTCAACTCTCAGGGCAGAGAAAAACAGAAAAACAGAAAGAGAAGAGTCGAGAAAGACGCAGTTATGTGAGGCATTAGCTGGGATCGACAGGACTAGTCTGCCAATGACTGGCATCGGTGTTCCCCCAGGCCAGTTGGTGGTGCCCTGGTTCGCCTGACAGCTTGCCAAACTGACAGTTGATGTAACATGTCGGTGGCGATGAAGCAATATCAAGGTCCAGATGGAGCAGGTGTCTTTTTTTTTTTTTTTTTTTTTACGCTCGAAATTAATTTAGGCTTTAATTCAAAGCCCGGGAAAAGAGTTTGCCATCCAAACTCGGGTATTGATCAAGACAAGCAACTGTTTCCGCACATCATGAAGCAAGCAAAAACCTTGCCTTGTTGTTGCAGAGCGTCTTCAGGTACCCGTCGGCCCTAAAAAGTCTCAGATGACTTGTCTAGTTTCCCTTGTCATGGATGTGGCTCGTATTTATTTCGGGGCAGAGCTGCAGGTCCCCCCTCCAAGTTTGTACGTGCATCGAGAATTGAGCAACGTGCCCCCAGCTAGTTGGACGTTCCCAGAGAAAGATGGTTGGGGTTCCAAGAGAAATGGTTTGCTGCCCCGAGGAAGCCGTGAGGCTTTGCTGTCCCTTGTCCTGTTTCATTTTGCTCTGCAGTTTCCACGATTGGTGTTTCACTTTGGTATACACGCATGTGTAAGCACCCCTTTCCAAGGGAAAGAAGAAAAGAAAATGATGGTAAATAAAACGGAAAGCAGTAGTTGGGACTGTGTATTTGGTGAGAGTTGCTTCTGTGGCTAGTTATTTAGCCCTGACTAACTATTAATGGGCGAGGGGCTTGTGCCAGGAACACGCCAGGAGAGCGGCTTCCCTAATGACTCTCCACAATGGGCCGCCCTAGGAGCGCTTTCGTGGCCTTTGTTTGGAGCTTTTGTTTTGTGTCGACTTGTCCGTTGCAGCACTAATAATCGGGAGTCTCCCGTCTCGCCGTCTCGGTGGCGGTGGATAGTGCGATCTTGGAACAGAGTAAAGCCGGCAATAAGTGGCTTGATGAGCTGTCAAATTTGGCCCAGCCTTGCGAAAGCTCCGGACCACCAAAAGGTTAGTTAGTTGGTTATTATGAGGCGTTTTAGCGACGGGCCGTGGCTTGGCCCAAGGGCAACACGCAAGTAAGACTTCCGTCCTAGGCCCTTGAATGTGGCCCAACTCTGCATTGTTTCTAAAAGCTTCAATGTATAATTGCAAGGGAGACGCTGCATAACTCTTCGGGAAGCTCGCGGGGATAGACGGCGGCTAGACAGCCCCCTCCCTCCCACCACCGTCCAGGTCTCTCCCTCCTGGTGTCCTGATGCCGGCGTTATACCTGCTTGACAAGCCTTTTTTAGCTTCCAGGGGAGAAGCGGCATATCACAAAGCAGTGGAGGCGGCCGGCCCGGCCCCGCCCCTCGCCCACAACCCCGTTCCCTCAAACAACCAACCAAGACTGAGCCTGTTTTCCTCTTCTGGCACAGCAGGTGGGGGGAGCTTCTTCTTGCCGCCCCCTGTTCTCGAAGAAGAAAGAAGCTGGGGGCGCGACGCTGCGCACGGTTGCATGCTGGCTGGCCCAGCTGAAGGCGCGTGTGCTGCAAGCGACTGCGTGTTGCGGTGTCTGTTGCTGCAAGTCGGCAGTGTGACTTGTTCGTCGGTTCGAGGTCAGAGAGCATGAGCCAGTACTCAGAAGACGACAACACTGTACATGCGCCAGCTTTGGTCGGCAAAGAAGCCTTTCACCTCGACAACGATAGGCTTTCTGGGGCCGGAGTGTATCGCGACTCTGGAATGTGCCTACCAGTACATATCAGCCATGTTGTTAATTAGTAAGAAAGAGGGTTACTTGATCTCAGCCTCTCTGGTCTTGCTTCTGGTAACGAACTAGTCTGGCAAACCAAGCCCCTCCCCCTGCCCTTACAGTGGGCATCCAGGTAATAATAACGGCTCGAGTTATTTTATCTTTGCTTTTTCCATCGAGGGCAAAAGATGCTTTCCAGTACTACCGAGCATCTCATCATACTGCAGCAGAGACACATCACGCCACTGATGGAAGCATGTCCGCTGCCGTCTTACAATGGATGCTTGCAAACATGCTGCCCAATGTCGCAAAGGATCCATGAAGAAAATCCCTTTGTGTCCAACAACCACGTTCACCGATCCAGATTAGGCCACGTCAGTTATGCATGTCTCTGCTGCCTCTATTTTCGACCCTAACTAGAGAAGTGGTGCCGGTGGCCTCTTTGGTCAGACTTGGCGCGAGGCGGTGGCCATTTGGCTCGGAACCAGGATGAGTTGTTTGCTTTTTCTTTTTCTTTTTCTTTTGGTCGAGTTTATCTCTTCCCTTTCTTTCCTTCTTGTCTGAGCGCTATAACTACTAGTAGTTTTCTTCGTATGACTTGGCGAAGAATGGGGTGGGCAAATAACAAGGCGACGGGGATGTATCGGCAAGCAGAAGCAAAAGGACTTACACTAATAATGCAACTCATAAACGAGACCTAGACTTGATGCAACTATCGGAACGGTCAATTCCCGTGGGAAATTACCTCCAGGATTGCCATCGTAGACACATCGAATGCTTGTCCTTGCATGTACCCTGCTACTTGTCGTACAGAGCATATAAGTGTACATGAGAATTCTATCAAGCAACCATGGACACTGGTACGCTAACTTGACTCTTACGCAGCACACAGGGATATGAGTTTATGACACTTACATTTCACTCTTGTCTGGTACAGTAATAAAGGTCAGCGCATCAAGCTAAGGGTGCGCCACATCCTGCAGAGCAGTGCTCGGCCTTGTATCAAGACGATGGTTGGCTCCATCTGAGATTGCCGCACTCTTCACTGGCCCCGTGCAAGTTAGTCTTCGCTACTACCCTCCCTTCCCGTTGGATTGTCTAGGTCAAAGCCCAGGGGCGCAGGGCCACGGTCCACACCCTCAGAACAGCGATAGTCCGATGTTGGCGCGCCTCATTAGGAACAAGTTTGGCGGGAAAAACCCCCCCACCCCTTCCCGTCTGAAGTGAGCAGATGGCTAGTCAGGTTGGCGGGATCCAAGCCGCCTTGCTTCCCCAGCCTTTTCTACGCACGGTTGGTTTAGCAAAACCCCGGACATTACTTGGGGGCATGAATGAGAGCGCATATGTATGATCCCGTCAACTGCCGGAGCTCAACCATGCAGCAGAAACGGTCATAAGAGATGCCGGACGGGTTTCTCAGCGGGTTCTCAAATGTTATCTGACCTGGTAACTCGCGTGAATCAAGCGGCTGCCCATGTAAAGCCCGGCGGAGTGACTTTCGAGGCCACTGTCTGTGGGAAGTAATCAGGCACGCCACAGAGATCAGGTACGCCACAGAAACTCGGACCGGCCCTCGGAGGTTCTACTTCAAGTTGGCAAAATATTGGCAACTAAGAAAAATGTCTTCAAGTTGGCAAAGCTAGTTAGCAACTAACAATCGTATACTTCCTTTGGCTCCCACGCTAATGTGACAGAGTAGGGATGTGCAGGTTGTGCAAGCGTCCGAGGCTAGTCAGCCGCATAACTAACAATGGGATATCAACGCCCTTCCAAGGGTACTCTTTGGGAATTCCATGTCTCGCCTTTTCAATTTATCTTGTTGCTCCTCTTCGTACGTCGTTTGCTGTCCCTGCTCGAGGGAGCAGTCACCCGGAAAACAAGGGCTACACCCGACTTTCCTCAGCAAGACCTAAAGAGGATGCCCGCAACTAGCTTGTGTACTCTATTGTCGAGAAACAACATGTCATCTTGATATAGTCGTACATTATTCTCGTATCATGGAGCTGGGCACTCGTAGCTGGTGGGGTCAGGTTGCTAGGTAGCATTGGTGCCCTCTGACGCCCTGCAGGGAACGAGAGTAGCCTCGAGAGCCACAATTTGTTTTATTTTTATTTTTCAGTCATTCCTACTTGTTTCGCTTTGTTCGCCTCTTTTGATCCTGGTCAGGGAAGTGGATAGACTGTCCAGGTGGATCAGAGGCAAGGCAAGGCTGGGCCGTGATGGAAAGTAGGCGACGTCCCGGAGTTGAACGAGGAGACAGAGTCCTCGGCTTCAAGTATAAAAAGGGCACGTCTTCCCCCGAGTTCTTGTCCTGAATCATCACACACTCAATTAACTCTTCTACACAATCTCTTCTTCCACAACACTCCACCACCTCCTCCATATCAAAATGAAGTTCTTCGTTGTCGCTGCCCTCTTCGCTGGCGCTCTCGCCGCTCCTACCGAGCTCGAGGCTCGCACTTACCCCGTCACCCTGTGCCCCAACGGCCTCTACGCCAACCCCGTCTGCTCTGACGTTGACGTCCTTGGAATTCTGTGCCTGAACGCTGTCTCTCGTATGTCACCAAGACTCGTCATTGTGAAATGGACTAACAACCTTGCCAGCCAGCGAGTCTCCCCGCGACGCCAACCACTTCCGTGAGGTCTGCGCCAAGATTGGCAAGCAGGCCCGTTGTGCTGTCCTTCCTGTCGTAAGTGTGACCAACTAGAAGAGCAAAAACCGACGACTAACCCTGCTGTGTAGGCGAACCAGGCTGTTCTTTGCAACAAGCCCGTTGGCATCACCAACTAAACGGTACCACTATGCCACTCGTCCTGTGTAGAGATGAGATACAGAGCTACAGAAGAACAAGGGATGGTCATGGTGGAAGACTAGAAAAGAGAGGGCTAGGCCTCCTGTTAATCAGCCAGGCCAGCGTGCGTGTATTACTTGTGTCGCGCATGTTTTTTTCCTGGTAACGTCCCCTGTACAGATACGGGACACTTCACATAGCTTTTTACCTGATACATACCTGGAATACAACATGTAATAACAAGAGAAAAACTACTTGAATGCGACATGTGCTACAAATAGTTGCTCGAAATGACAGTTGCTTTCAGTGCGCACTCAGGTCATGACTACTGCTCGTGCTGCACTTTGGAGGCATGAGACCAATCACTCATAAAAAAAAAAAGACGAAGAATAAAGCCAGTCACTAATAAGAGCAAGTACAAAGAATATGATTGACTAGCCAAGTCCAATGACTTTCATGTATCTAGCATACGCGCTTGCGCTGGTGTGGCGCTTAGAAGTCTTGCAACCGCGCTCCCCTACTACATGTGCTTGGTCACTTCGCCATGGAGTAAAAGGGCTGGCATCTCGGAGGGAGAGCAAAAGGCGTCGAGAGGGCCTGATGGAATTAGTACTTCATTCTGCCACCCGAAATAGTGCACCCGGGGGAGCCGGGTGCGGCTGACGATGCACTTACACCAACTCGTTGCCTGGGAAAGCCTAGTCGTGTCATACAGAGAAGGGTTACCGCCCAGTCGTATTCGCTTCGCAAACACACACACACACTACATCAAACCCCGCGCGGTAAGCCGCAAAAGTCGGCGCACAGCTGGCACATGCGGTCCGAGGGCTCGTAGGCGCAGTCGTCGCCGTCCGGGCCGGCCCTCGACGCCTCGGAGGTGTTGGGGCACTCGCGGGCGGCAAAGGCCGCATGCGACATGAGAAAGCGCCGCTGCTGGCAGACGACGGTGACAAGGCCGCTCTGGTTGACGAGGTGCCGCAGGCCAAACGGCGTCTCGACCGACTCGTCGATGCGCCGGCACAGGTCGTCGGCGCCGCACGGGCAAAACTCTTGTACTTGGATGAACTGGCACATGATGTGGGCGAGTGGTAGACAGTGTCGGGCAAAAACGAAACAAAAATTAGAAAAAAAAAACAAAAAGGGAAAAAGAAGAGCTCGGCAATTACAGAGGGGAGGAGTTGGCATGCAAGGGTGAACTTGGGGAGGCAAAGGGACTGCAACAGGTTTTTGTATTTCTTTTGCCTCAGGGTGCTACACCATGGTACTGCGTCACGCAAAGCGGCACACAGCCTTGAATCACGCCAGCTCGTTGAACCATGTGTGACATTGGTCGTGGAGAGTTGAAGCTGGTGAGTACACGGGGGGGGGCCGGCGTTCGGATGCCCTCATCGGTCGGTCGCTCTGCTCGCACATGCTGCCATTAACACCAACTTCTTCCATCATGTGCCATGGGAGAGAGTCGGAAGCTCACGAGTACAACGCCAGATGGCCCCCCTTCATAGGTAGTTGCTGCACATGCTGCAGTGGCTGCACGGCCGTTCGGTAAAGATGTAGCTGATCTGGTCGCCGACGCGCCCGGCGCGCGACGCCGCCGCCGTCTGGAAGCAGTCGCGCGAGGGCAACGAGCCGCGCTCCCGGAGTCGCCGTCGCAGACAGAGCTCGCTCCGGTGGACCGGGTCGCTGAGGATGTGGAAGAGGGTGCCGCCAATGGCGACCTGCTCCGTCAGCCGCGCGCCCAGGCATCGGGCCGCCTCTCCGCAGGGACACATGGTCACCTCGAAGAAGAATTTGCACATGGTGTTGCTTTGGGGGGAGAGAGGGAGAAGCGCTTGGTTTAATCAGGAAAAAAAATGTATCAATGGTCGTCCCAAGGTCAGAAAAAGCGGACAATGGGTGAGCATCTTTATGCCTTCTCGGGACGCGTGCTCTAGGGGGTAGATATACGAATCGGCGGTTGGGCGCCGATACACACTTGTCATTTGCCGTACAGCTGTTCTTGTTTACCTCTCATATGAATCCATCGCGACCTGGCACATCAGTTGCACGTCTCCATCAAAACATCCCTGGTTCAACCTAACCATTGCCTATGCGCGTTGTACACGGATGTTGGCCTTGCCCTTTTCTCTACCCGGTTCTCCCGCTTCCCTCTTTTTCGTCATGGTGCCACGTATCGAAGAAAAAAAAAAGAAAAAAAAGGAAGAGAAAAGAAACACACACACGAGCAGCCTTACTTTGCCGCAGCACCGCCAGCACGAGGGCATTCCTTGCAGGCCGCGCATACCCTATGATCACGGACGCAGCCGTACGGGTCATTCTCCCAGCCGTTTCTGGACTCTTCCGACGTGTTTGGGCAGTCCCGCCGCGGCACGCTGTTGCCACGCTTCAACTGCTCCGAGCAGGGCGCCGATCGGATCCAGGCGTCCCCTCTGAAGTGAAACCGCTTCTTCTTGTACACGGTGGAGCCCTGCCCGAGCTGGGTGCATCTGTGTCCCGCCGGGCACGGGCAGAGCGGCTGTTGCAGAATAAATCTACACATCATCTCCGAATCGAAGGGGGGCCGGGAGGAGGGCGACGGTAAAGTGATTGGGGGGGGCGCGTCAAACGGTCGAGGCGGCCGTGGTAGAACTGAGCAAGCGCGTAGTTTCTGTCATCGTCCAAAAACCTCCCTTCCAGAGAGAAAATTCTCGGCCCATTCTCTCTCGGACTTGGAGGTTACAGAGTGACGCATTTGGGCTGTGATGCCGTGTTACACAGAGCCCAACCCCTGCGCCAAGTCATCCGAGACACGATTTGCGCATCGACTCTTTCATCATTTGTAGATTGTAAGAGAGAACATCTGTCCCGTGTCAGCAGTGGCCTAACAAAGTCCTCGTCTCGCTACCGATCTACGCGATTAGAGAGAAGACCTGTCCCTTGTAAGCAGCGGCCTAAAAATCCCCATCTCGCTACGGATACTGCGAGATAACACTATCGAGCCTCGGCTCATCAGGCACATTGGGATACAAGGCAGCAGCAGCAGACTTTTGATGCCGGGAAAGAACTGTGCCCTCTTCAATAGTTTTGTTTGTATATACGAGGATGATGAGCCGCGATGTAGTGCTCACATGTCACAGGCTGAGGTCATGACCAGAGTCACCGACCAAAAAGACGGGCAAGTGATGTGGACGATAGTACTTTAAAGTACACAAACGGTCGTTAAACGCCTGGTAATACATGACTACCGAAGGACCGTATGATGGCAACCCCTTTCCCGGTGCGGGCACATAACTAAAGTAATTTGGTTGACGTTTACGTAATGAAAATATTCAAGAAATTATACGAGTATAGTCTCAAAAGACCGAACGTCACAACATCGAATACTAGATTGGTTGGTCTCTCTATCTAAATGGTCGCTGACAGTCCTTGGGAGTGTCGTTACTGGGATTATACTTCGACACCAATTCGGTCCCTGAAAAATGTGCGTCCAAGGCACCGCGCAATTTACTTCAGATGCAAAAGTAAGGGGCACTACATGTCTTGGTCATCCCATGCACCGCACCGGAGAAGCTCCCCGTATATGCTGGCCAAAAGCTGAAAGGAGGTTGAGGCTGCACGCAACACCGAGGGAAAGTGCCGCGGCCGCACTTTGAGGAGCATATGTCACCAATAACACCAATAACAACCATCTAGTCGGGCTCCGACCTGCCTCGCAGCCGTCTTTTCGCGGCTGTTGGGCAAGGCGGGCGGAATGAGCACCCTTGCTCAGTAGCCTCGCTGAGAGACGCACGCCACCAGCTGAGCCTGCCCAACTGTATCTGTGCCCAAATGAATAGTTGATAGGCCAAACAACGGCGATCTGCGGTGACGGCAAATGAAGGCCTTGGCAGCAGAAAACCCATCCATCGTAGTAGTAGCCAGTGCGCATGACGGCATCGATGAGGCTCCGACCCCCCCAAAACGCAGTGCACTTAGCCGCAGACAGCGCTCATCTCGCTCTGAAAATCTCACGACAAATTCACGTCGCACAATAGCTTCCTACAGCACAATCAACAGATACCAGACAACCGGTAGATGAGTATTCGACTTCGCCGAAAGTGGCTCCTGTCACGACATAAACGGTTGTCCCCCGGTGGACAAGGTTTGCGGGCGTGGCGAGCGCCACAGCGCTTTTCCCTTCGACGAAAACGGTCAATCAACGAAAAGCCCCAACTATCTTTCTTTCTAATTTGGTAAACGTTTGGCTCTTCACATGAAGAATCCTCGTCCTTGGCCTTCATCGAGTACGCGACCGACCCCGCCCCGTCAACCGCGGCATCGAGACGAGCCGCCAGCCACTGGAAATGCCACAGGAAACTAATGAAAAGAATAATAATAACGGGTTGTAGGCTCAAGGCCCCTGCCTATGTTCCCCCACAGGCTCGCTCCACCTGCTGTCAGGCCATCGATGCGGGGAAGTTGTAGTAATAGAGGGGACGGCGAAAGAAAAGGCTGGCGAATATCGGCGTGGGTAAGGGAATGAGATTTTTCGCAGCATCTCGTCCGATTCTATTGATGTATCCTAACTTGGCGTGTTTCAGTACTTATCAATCAGTGTACCGCTCTGCCTCTCGCGTCTAATAGTCTGGTTTCATCCGACTTACACCATCTGATGGACAAGACGATCGGCCTGCACCATCAGGACCAACTTTCGACTTCGGACCACAAGGCTCATCTGTTGCGCCGTGCGTCCGGCTCCGACACGACACCAAAAAAACGCCATGTCCGCATCCAGACGAGATTTTTTACACTCATAATAATAAGCAGGGACGCTTCCCCGGACTGCCTGCCCGATTGGGCAAGACGCCTCCCCCGCGGTGCCCAAAGCGTGGCTTGGCCCAAAACTGTCAGTCTCGTACCATTCGCCCTAGTTACTGGTATGAGCTGGGGGGGGACAGGGATCGTTGGGTCAAGTAGAGTTTTTGCTAATAACAGAGGCTAGAAAAACAGACGAGAGCGCGTAATACTAAGGCCTGTCCGGTATGGCGAGATCAATATAACCCCCAGTTTGTCTGTGGGGTTCATGAGTTGGGATGCGGAGAACCTGGCATGTTGCGCGGTGAGAAGATGCCTTGTCAGGTAGCATCGTGCATGGAAACTAGCGAAATAGTGCCTTTATGGGTTGCATGGAACCCTGGTTGTGCTTAGTACGAGCAAGGAAGCAAGGACAAGCAAAGTCTCGTTGTTCCTCGGCTCGCCGCCATCATGAACAGGCATTACCATGTGGAAATGTCCCATCGAGACATTGGACCATCCATGTCTCTCTCTCTCTCTCTCCATTGAAACTATATAAACATCACCGTTGATCCCTCTGACGATCCGTCCTTTCCCCAACCCAGCGCTTCATCTCTTCCAATCGCCCCCTGTCCGTCCATCTCTCCTTCTTCCTTTGCCCTCTTTCAAAGCACCCAGCTTTCCAAAGAAAGATCCCCCACATCGCACACCATGCAATTCAAGCTCTTTGCCCTTGCGGCTCTCGCCACCTCGGTCGTCGCCGCCGCCGACATCAAGAGCGCGCTCGAGGCAGTCGGCGCCGCGACCATCCAGCTCAACAAGACGGTGACGGCGTACCAGGGCGGCCTGCTCGGGCTGATCCCCATCACCACCGACGCCCTCTGCCTGCTCAACGACATCAACCAGGGCACCCGCACGGCCAAGGCCTCGGCCCCGCTCAACTACGAGGCCGCCCTCGACATTGCCAGCTCCGTCGGCAACCTCGCCAACAGCGTCGACGACGTCATCAACAACTTCATCCGCACCAAGCCCAAGTTTGACAAGCTCCTCATCGTCACCCCCATCATCAAGGGCACCCTCGAGACCCAGCGCGCCGCCACCGCCGACCTCAGCAAGGCCGTCCTCGCAAAGACCCCCACCGAGCTCGCCGAGATTGCCGCCATCCTCGTCAAGCAGATTGACGACAAGTTTGCCGAGGGCATAAAGGTTTACTCGAAATGAGCAGATGATGGTTTGCGCGCCGCCGTCGGCATCGGGCAAAACGAGACGAGGTTTCAGGATGATGGGCCAGCTTTGTGAACGCAAGCCTGGCCAAAGTACATGAACATTGGATACATTCTCGCGTATATATTCACGACAAATACAACTTTTTACAAGCAGCGTAACCTTGGACATTGCGACTTGAAAAAATGGGATTGCATTCTACCCAGTTTAGTTTTTCTACACCAATATATATTCGCGATAAAATCAACTTTTATAAACCGCGTAACCTATACCATTCCGACTTGACAGATGAGATAGCATCATACCCAATTTTACTTTTCATATACCAATCCAATCAACTACTTAATTTTCGTAAATCACTCAACACCCTCAAGCACATCTAGTCCATCTGGTCCACCGTCTGCGGCGTCGCATGACCAGTCGTCGGCGCGCCACCCACCTTCAGGTCCTCCGCCGTCACCGGGCAGCGCCAGCCAAACGCGTCTTCGACCTTGCCCAGCTGGATGCCCTTGAGGTGCGCCAGCACTTTCAAGCAGATCGGACCCGCGTCCTCCTGTTCCGTCGGGATATACGTCACCGTCTCCGAGGTCTCGTCCGTCGTAACATTCGCCGCCGCCGGCAGCCCGCCCTTGATACGGCGTGTGATGGAGCGGATCGGCACCAGCGCGGCCGCCGTGCCCGCGGCCATGACCTCGGTAAACTTGGGCAGCTCGCTGTACTTGATGACGCGCTTCTCGACGGTCCAGCCCCAGCTGCGGGCCATGTGCTGCACGCTGTCGCTCGTGACACTGTCAATGACGCAGCTCGAGTCGGGCACCACAATCGTCACGTCCGTCTCGTTCCGGGCCACGATGCCGATGAAGCCGCTCGTGCTGAACTCGTCAATCTCGTCGTGGTGCAGGCTGTCGAGGTGCAGCGTGATTCCGTAGCCGTCGGCGCGCGCCTTGTCGCTCCAGCGCAGGACCGGCGCGTAGTTGCCGCCAATCTTGGCGTGTCCGGTGCCCTTGGGCGCCGTGCGGTCAAACTCGTCGAGCACGAGCGCCTTGACCGGGTGCGTGCCGTGGTAGACGCCCGTGGGGATGACAAAGACGCAAAACGTGTACTCTTCCGGCGCCGTCAGGCCCAGCTGCGCGCTGGAGCCGTAGAGCTGTGGGCGCACGTACAAGGCGGCGCCCGTCTCGTGCGGCGGCACGAAGCCGGCGTTGAGGGCGACAGCGGCGCGGCAGGCTTCAATGAACATGGCCTCGGGCACGTGCGGCATCGAGGCCACGTCGGCCGAGTGCTGCAGGCGCACGGCGTTGCGGTCCGGGCGGAAGAGGGCGATGCGGTCGTCGCCGGGCAGGCGAAAGGCCTTGAGGCCCTCGTACGCCTGCTGGCCGTAGTTGAGCGCGGGCGACATGCCGTGGATGCGCATGAACGGGTCGGCGACGAAGCGCAGGGGCGTCCACTGGCCGGTGCTCTGGGTGTAGGTCGACTCGATGTGGCCGTTGACTGGCGCGGACGGGTTAGCAGGGCGGTTGCGTGCCATGACCCGGATGGACGAGGCGTACCTTCGCGGACCTTGAAGCCGACGTTGGACCAGTCAATGGTGTTGACCGGAGGAGGGGGAAAGGCAACCATGGTGACGGATTCTGTTTCTGTATTGCTCTGGTATGATGGGACACTATGAAGAAGAAGAGAGGTTAGCCAGATCTTTTCGCGGGGTAACCGGGTTGTCGGTAGCACGCCACAGCACAAGATCGAGGTTCGCGTTTCACAGATTCCATTGCGCATACACGGGTTGAAGGCTGTGTCTCAAAAATATACCTCGGATAAATTTCACTACTGTCAAGTGTGGGAGATGTGACAATTGAATCCAAAGCGTGGAGCAAATAAATGATGAAGGGAAGAAATGTTGTCGGGCCGCTCGCTTCCCACTTCCCAGCTGTCTTGACTCAGGTGGGCTGATGAGTACCCCGCAGGCCGATGTCGGGTGTCGGAGACACGATGACCGGGTAGAACAGACATGGATCATTTATGGGTAGAATTTACCTCGGATACATCTCTTTCAATTCAGGGTTTCCCTTTTCAACTCGCTTACTCATTTCAGTAACCATCCGCATAGTTCTGGTCGCGGCTGTTCCCCTCTACAACGCACAGCGGCTTGCGGATCGGCGCTAACGTGCTTCAAATTGATGGCCTGTTATTGGCCCGACAAACACGACGCAGCAATGCAACAGAATCCATATATATATTCTTTCTGTGAAGCAACGTCTAAACATCAAATAAGCCCTCGCGGGAAAACATGAAACTTTTTATGCGTAAATAAAATTGGCATCCTGGATAAAAAGAGGCAAGGCACTGCACTGCGCAAGTGCGTTTGTTGGGTGACGCTCCGCTAGAACGCCGTGTCGTGCAGTAGAAGAGCTGAGATAGTTGTAAATGTCGACTCTAAAAAGAACAAAAGAAAACGAAAAGGAACGTGAAACCAAGGCAGAGCGTGTATTCGCCAATGAGGAACAGATCAACAAAGCAGCAGAAGAACCAGAAGAACCAGAACCAGAAGAAAGCAAATCATGCAACATCATCCGAAGCGTGCTTGGTTGCCCCCGTCATCTCGACAAGCAGCTCATGTTGCCAACTGTGCAAGTCCGGTGCCAGCCAGACGCTGAAGGAACGTAAGAACGCCTAGGGATATAAATTAGTAAAGGGAACCATGAGTACCATGTAAAATTGACGTACCGCTGACACCCTGGGTGAGCGTGGCACTGGCCTCGGTGCTGCGGCTGCCTAGGCTGACCGTCACCACCTCGCGCACGGCGCCCACATCCCCAAGCAAGTTCGCCCACTTGAAGACCTTTTCGTCCTCGCGCCCGTCGCCAACTACCATCATGAAATCCACGGCTTCCTTGTGCTGGCCGTCCGGGGACAGGTGTTTCTGGAAGCGGTCAAAGACCTGCTGGGCGGCAGTGCTCTTGGTCCAGTCGGCTGGCTCGACAATGATGCTGCTGTCGAGCAGAACGGCGTGCACACGCTGCGACTCGCACGCATCGTTGACGTGGCTGGTGCAGTCGGTTGCCAGGCGCGATGCCGACTCAAAGTCCTCGGCGTTGCCAAAGTGAAAGATGAGGCTGCAGCGGCGCTCCTCAAGCTCCGCGCCGGGCGTCCGCTCGAGGTAGTATGTGAGGATATTCTTGACTGAACGCTTCCAATTCTTAATCTGAGACGTATCAGCCATTTCCTCCCACTCCGTCGCCCCGTGGTCGCGTAGGAAACATCCGTTTTCGGCAATCAGGCCCAGGTTCGGCACGCGTTGGAACACGCGGTCCAGCTCCTCGGGCAGCCGTCCCGACATGACGTAAACACTGTTGCGCTCGTCGAGCAATAGCTCGTTGAGAACATCCAGTGTCCTCTGTGGGCTGACAGGAATGATTTGATTGACCGGGCCCCAGTTGACCAGGGTGCCTTCGTAGTCCAGGATGAACAGACGGCGTCTTGACAAATTGTACTTATCCGTGACAACAGGCACAGAGAGGCGAGGGACGGAAAACTGGTCACGCTTGTGCTGGGTCTCATATGCACGATCCAGTCGAGACAAGAATTCGCTGAACCAGTGACCACCGGTGTGTAGAGACACGGCCTCGTACAGGTTTTCCCATCTCGTCTTCTTCTCCTCCTCACCCATCTCGAGAGCTTGCTTGATGGCATCGGCGCACTGACGGTAGTCCCAGGGGTTGACACACAGCTCGTTGCCATTGAAGAGCGACGAGGTGCCGGTGAATTCGGAGAGTATCAAGGACCCATGCTTCTTTTCCGTGTAATTCTTGCCGTCTTGACAAAAGAGATATTCGTGCGACGTCAGATTCATGCCTTCGCGCTGGCTGGTAATCATAAGAGCGTCGGCCACGGTGAGCAGGGCAAGGTACTGGGCATAGTCAATATCCTGCTTGAGATAGACGACAGGCTGGTAGGCCAGGTTGGCCCAAGAAGAGTTGACACGGGTCACGATATCCGACACGGTAGCATCCAGTTCGCTCTTTTCACTAGAAGAGAGGGCAACTTGGATAAGCACCGTGTGCTCGCGCCATTCCGGGTACTTGTTGAGGAACAACTCGTACGAGAGCAGCTTCTGGCGGACGCCGCGCACATGGTCTAGCTTGTCTCTGGCGACGATGAGCCTCTTGCCCTTGTATCGCTCTTGCAGAATATCGAGCCAGCGCATCACCTCGGGCTTCTCTCGGTGGAGCGCCAGGCTGACAGGGTCGATGCCAATGGCCAGATTGACCACGTCGACGAAGCGATCTTCGAGCTGCAGGCCCTCGGGTGTGGCTTCGACGCTCAGAATGCGGCTGCACGTCTGGAGGAAGTGGCGAGTGTACTCGCGGATCTGGAAACCAACCAGATTGGCACCCAGCATGCCTTCGAGAAGCTGTTTGCGCACGGCGAGGCATCGGAAGACCTCGGACGAGGGAAATGGGACGTGCAGGAAGAAGCCAATCTTGGCTTCTGGCAGCTTCTGGCGGACCATGTTGGGGACGAGGAGCAGGTGATAGTCGTGGACCCAGACGACATCGCCACGCTTCCAGTTGGCGACAATCTTGTCGGCAAAGGCCTGGTTGACATTGACGTAAAATTGCCAGGAATGATCCTCATAGGCCTTGCTCTTGGGGTTGTCGGGGATTTGGTAGTGAAAGACGGGCCAGAGGATCTGCTTGCAGAAGTGGCTGTAGTGGCCGTCAAAGTCCTTGTCGGAGCAAAAGACTGTGAGCATGTCGTGCTCGGTGGCGAGGGTATCCTCAATGTTTTGCTTCTGCTCGGTTTCGTCGAGGGCGTCGGTGGGCATGCCGAGGGTGCCGACCCACACATGTTCGCCGAGGCGGCCGTCGCGGGCGGCGGCGTCGACGGCGTTGCGCAGACCGCCGTTGCCCTGGTCGGCGTTGACGACCTTCCAAGGGGCCGAGGCGAAGACGCGGTCGTGGCTGTCGCTGCGGACGTGGGGCTTGGGTTGGACGACGCCGCGGCGGCCGAGCTCGCGGGCCTTTTGCAGGGTGCGGCCCTGCTCAAAGGCGTGCGGCGCTGGGGGCGAGTTGGCGCGAGACTTGGGCTGGTCGGACCGGTGACCCCAGGACTGGGAGAGCTGGTTGACGGGCGAGTCCATCTCGTGGGGATACTGGATGCGGAGGCCATCCTCATTGGCAAAGAGGCTGGGCGACCGCGACTCGTCGGTGGGTGTCTGAGGCGGCGTGATGTCCTGCCGGGGCGGCGCAAACAGGCTGGGGCGCGCGGGCGTGGGCTGGACCAGCGGCGGTTTAGGTGCGTCGACGGCCGAGGAGCGGCGGCGGGTAAAGGTCGACCGGCGAGGAGGCGTGCCGGGCAGCTGAAACTGCACCGTCTTGGGGAGAAACCTGGAGGAGTGGCATGGGGTGTTAGCAAGAACAATGCGCATCAAGCATCGATGGCGTCACAGAAAAGTGCAAGGTAACGTTAAGCGGGGCGCGCAAGCTTACAGAGAGCAGACAAAGACGGTCATGTTGAATCAAGAGGAGATGTGACCCAGGTACAAATATGCAAAGAGGTTTCTGGAGGCAATGGCGCCTGGGAAAGGGAAGGGTCGAGAATGGTCTGCCGGGACGACAGGGACACAGAGAGATGGCTCTGTGGTGGTATAATCGTTATAGCGAAGCCATGAGGGCTAATCTGCAGGAGCCGAAACGCGGTATCGACAGTTGGTGCGTACGCGTCAATCGTGGTTCGATGGATGGTTGATGCAATCGTTACGGCGGATAGGCCATTGGATGGAATGTTGGGGAAGAGATTGGCTGATGGGGGAGAAGAGAGGGAGAGCGCGAGGGCGCCGGTAGATAGAAAGGCAGAAAGAAGGCTTGATGTTTGATGTAGTTAGGAGCCGTCGTCAGCGGAGCTCTGGGAGCTTTTCTTAGCGGGGGAAAGCGCGCGTTTTGGCTGGGCAGCCGGCGTTGGAAGCCTGTAACGCTACGCTAAAAGAAACTTGGAGAGGTGAGGGGGGGAGGGGGAGGGAGGGGGCGTGGCCACGGCCAGGTTTGCTTTGGATCTTGGTGGGTTAAGGTTAGTTAATAGGAGCTGAATGGCAAGATGGAATAAGAAAAGGTACTGGAGACAATGTTCCTTTATCGCGGCACGTACCCTGTATTTTTTTCCTCCCTTTGGTTTTGTTGTTGTGATTTTGCGGTTGTCCTGCCTGTATCCCCACGGCTAGTTGGCTGCCTCACTTCCCGAAGCAAAGCGTGGCGATTCGTCGACGTAATAAGCAACGCCTCTGAAACCAAGGCGCCGCCGGCTGTTGCAGCGTTTGTGTGGTGTGTCTGAGATCGAGATTACTCGCTCAACCGGCCAGGATATAAGCAAGGGCCAAGGAAGGATAACAATAGAAATAAAAATAAAAAATAAGATAAGCCCCCCGATTGTCAGAATCAAGAAACTTGAACCGTTCGTTCCTCGAGACCAAGTTCAAGTTGGCGTATAATAAACGTCTGGCCGGTATAACAAGACCCAATCCACGGGGAGCTTTCGTCCGAAGTGGGTGGATTCTTGTTCAGCAACGGGCGCAAGCCACTTTCCAACGAGTTCTTTTTTCTTTTGTCTTTTGTTATTTGTTATGCCTTGGCTTTGGAGCTTCTTCTTTTGGCTCTTATCTTGTCAGTCTGTCGTCACTTTGTCGTAGACGACTTTTTGCAAGTTGAGCGGCCACCTCGTTTTCGTAATGCTCTCTGTGGGTGTCCGTCCGAGACTTGTGAGTGCGAGGCTGCTGTTTGATATTCTATTTATTCCGCCCCCTTTTCATTCATCCTTTATTATTATTTATCCCTTTATTTTCCCGTACCCTTCCGTCGGGCTGCGAAACCCGCTTGTAATTCCCTCGTGGCAGCCCAATATCATTATCCATTATCCAAAAAAAATTCCCGTGGCCCATGCGTGCGTGTGTGTGTGGCGGCAACCCCCCCCCCCCCCCTTGTGTCATGGTCATGACCACTTGTTAGAACATGTCGTCGGTTGAGACTGTCACAGCAGCCCACGATGGGAGCCTCGCCAAGTCACCTGGCTGGTTCATATTTGATAAAACTTATTACATGCGTACATGCAGGTGTACATGTGTATGGATGATTTATTTTAATTTTTTTACTCCCTGTTGCAGTGGCAAAGGCAGCGCAGTTGGGGTAGGGGTTCCTCCGTCTCCTCCTTCTCCGCCTCGAAAGCGCCATGGCCGCTCGGCACCGCTCTGTTGCCTCGTTCCGTCGTTGGTGATGATGAACTGAATCGTCTTGATGGTGTCCCGGAGTTGTCGTCGTTTATTACAGCGCCCGGCGCTAGTCAAGAGCTGAACCTCGGAAATCACGCACACTGGTACACTGTACACTGTACACTGTACAGGTACATACCTATATACATGTATATAAATAAAAACCCAAGACTGTAACTAGCAAATGGAGATATAAATAAACCACTAAATTACACCCTATTGTCATTCCATCTATCCGCATATTCCTATGTACATCCAACAAAAAGACCTCACCCTACGGCACTTTGCACCCCCGGCCATGCACCAACTGCACTGCACACCACCGACACACGCAAACTCGGCTTCGCCGCGCTGCCAATCAATCAGGCGGATGCGCATTGCCGGACCTGCCTGTGGCCAACATGAGCAGGACAACCACCTTACCCACGTCGCCAACGAATTATTCTTCCCCTTCTGTTCCTTTGTTTCCTTGCTTGGTCAGATCCACAGAAACTGCAACGATGCAACGCATCAACGCCCCCCTTCCTCCCCCCAGTCCCCCCCCCCCCCCGTCCA
>NW_006271973.1:1460146-1598788 GCF_000225605.1 Cordyceps militaris CM01 | reverse complement strand
TGCGCGGGCCGCAGCCACGATGAAGCGTTGGGCCGCGCCCGCGCCCGCGCCCGCGTCGCCGTCCCTCCGCCCCGCTCCCCCCCCCCGTGCCATCTGCTTCTTCCCGTCTTTAGACGAGCCATTTTCTATCGGGGATCAGAATGAGACCGAACTAGTCTCGCTAGTTGGCCAGGTAGACGAGAAATTGGCTAACGAAATCGACACGCGCTGACTTTGGTCTCAGCCCAACTCTTTGACACCACCTGACGTGTTAGTGACCTCCTTCGTGTAAGTCGTGTGGACGACGGAGCACCTACAGATAGACAGCGCACCTCTCTTGTTCCTGCTGCGCAACCCACCAAGTCCCCTTCTTTTTCGCCTCTCTTGGTATTATCACTTGCATTTTATTAGGCTCTGCCGCCCAACACACAGGCGGCGCCGCCATCACGGCGCGTGGCTTGGGCTCCTTCACAATCCCCTCCAGGCTCTCCCCCCCATCCCATCATCGTCCTTCTCACCCAACCCTAGAGCAACCTCGCACAGCATCCTGCAACCCAGCTCACGAGTTCGTTTTCCATGTGATTCCTGTTATTGACAAAGCTGTCTTTGATATCTATCCCATCTGTCCTACTTTCTACTCCCATGCCAAACCCATATCGCATTCTTCCTGCTGTCCTTATGCTTAGCATAGTATCGACGCCCAACCGACTTGACGCTTAAAAGCAATACTTGTACATCACACTATTGCATAGCACGAGCCTAATGTCTCACGTAGCTCTTGGTACTGCGCTCCCGACTCGTCCATCTTCTCGCTACCCCGGCCTTCCCTAGCTTCAGGTACTGGTCGATCCCCTCCCGCTCCCGTATCCTTCCCCAGCTTCCGTCTCTATATCTTGTCGCCTGCTTGGCAACCATTCTTTTACTCACATGCTTCTCCTTGACCGTGGCCAGCCTCAACACTGGCCGAGCCATGTCACGCAAAAAACGCCACGGCGCGAACCTCTCCCACCACTTCACATCCATGCCCACCTCGGCCAATCGCAACTGGCTAAAATGACCGACAACCCTCAAAATCACATCACTCTGCAGATTCGGCACTCAGATTCCAGCAAGAAAACAACAACGGAGTCATCTATTATAACCCTCGCCCAAGTGTATATGCCTCATTTCCATTGCCACGTCAACATCCAGCCTTGCATGAACACCGTCGCTATCATAACATCTAGTTCCTACCAGCCAGCCCCCTAAATAGGCCATATCATATGCAATAGTATGCATTCCTTATCCATCTCGCTTTTCCATTTTAGTTGCACCACAGCCGTACAGCCTTGTCCTTTCCGCCACTGCCAACCTTTTTGCCATCCGGACTCCAATCAACCGCGTATACCTCGTCTTGATGACCAGGCAAGTCCGCCGCCAACTTGTGCGTCGCCATCGACCACACCTTCAGCGTCGTATCCTTGGAAGCCGTCACAAGCAGCCGCGAGTCAGCAGAAAAGGCGCATTGGTATACTGGTGCCACGTGGCCCCGGAGCGTATTGATGAATTTTCCGTCCCTGCCATCCAATGTCAGCACATTCAATCTTGTTATCTTTCCTGAGATGTGATATCAAACCTACCTGGCGTTCCATAGTTTTGTGTGGTTGTCCCAGCCCGAGCTGGCAATCAAGCTCCCGTCCGGGGAAAACGTTACATGGTTGACCTGCTTTTGGTGGCCGAGCATTCGCGCTACAGGTTTTGTCCCCTGCGAAGGGTCCCACAGATACATGGTAAAGTCATCACTTGCCGAGACTAGCCGTTCAGCAACCTTGCCTTGTATCCTGGCAGCCTTCTCGAAGCGTTCCTTGGCTTTGGCCCGCTTCTCTTCCTCCGTTGCGGGGGTTGGCGTGTGATCAAAGTAGGCCGTTCGCAACGCAAACTCGGTGGACAAGGCCAAATGATTAACCCAGTGTGCGTGAGACGAGAGCGTGTGTAGTAGCGTCCCAAGCTCTGCGTTCCAAATTTTGACCGTCTTATCGTGGCTGGCTGTATAGATGCTTCCTGTGCCTCCCCATTTCACGCAGCTGACGCTGCTTTTGTGTCCGGATAACACATGCTCCGTGGTGCCACCGTCCACAATCCACACGCGTACCGTCGAGTCTTTGCTGGCACTTGCCAATCGGGGTGTGCCGTCTCTCCACAGGTGATATGGTTCCCAAGCGATGTTTGTCACCCATTTGGCGTGGCCACTCAACGGTCCGCCAGAAACAGCTTTGCCGGTCACGGGATCCCACAGCCGTACTGTCTTGTCCATACTGCCAGTTGCGAGCCGGCGTCCGTCCGGCGACCACGCGACACATAACACCCATCCCTTGTGGCCAGACAGAGTATATTTAGGCGTTCCGGTATCGGTATCCATGATTCTGGCGGTGTTATCACCAGATCCCGTGGCTAGCAAGCTGCTGGTCTGAGGAGGAAATTGTGCTGCAAGAATGGCTTCGCCATGCGCCGGGATGCGATGTGACATGCGTGTAACGGCTTTGACTTTGAAGACTGCCTGCGGCTCGGCACTCAATGTAACCGTGGTTTCAAAAGGGTTCTCAATGCCATGACTGCGCAAAAATTGTAGCAGATCGGTAGGATATTGGTCAACAATGATGTCGCTGTCGGGAATGTGGATTCGGAACCGATATGGGACGAAATCTTCCTTTTCCTACTCACCAATCAGCACAGGAAAGGGGAATAGCGTAACGTAACTTAGACTACATACTCTGGCTAAAAGTGTATTCAACAGTAGCGACAAGTTTTTCTCTGAAGCATCGGCCAGCGGAACCTCTACCAACGCCTGCTGATTGCCATCCGGGTCGACAAATCGAGCCTTGAAGGAGCCATCAGGCCCAGAGGCCGCGGAAACATCTTGCTGAACACGAGAGCGCTCGAGACCCTCGCGGCGCTGTCTCTTGGAGGGTGGAGGCAAGACTGTCGACATTTTCCTTTTGATATCGCCGTGGTGCCAGAGTCAAAGCGATTGGAAAAGTCGTCGATATTTGGTGGTGGGGCAACTGGCAAAAATATATTAGGCGGTGAAAGCTGGAGAACCGAATGGGAGATGCGGCCCACTGTTTGCATTGGCGCAGCTTTTATGGATTTGGCGCTCGACCACGCCGGCCGTTGAACGCGTATTGCTGAAATGGAACATTTCTGTTGGAGATGGTAACCGAGGTTTGCACGGATTTGTCCTGCGGTTGTGCTGTGTCGGTCAATTGCTGCCTAGATTGCTGCGCCTGTTCTTGCATCTGATGTTGGGGAGCGCCTTGGCCAAGGTTTGGGTTTCCGATGTTGCTCAGTCTTTGTCTTTTATTTGTTGATATTGGTGTTGGATTTTCTCCTTGTCGCGCCCTTTTGCTTGCTTCGATCTCTTGGTGACGCTTCTCTTGGCGCTCCAGACGCCGCTGCCGCTGCGCATCTTCATTCTGAATCGCGAAAATGGCAGCAATCCGCATCTGCATATTTGCAAGGATCTGCATTCTCTCTGGTGGTGAAAGCTTCCTGTAATCTCGCTTGTACTGATTGAATGTTTCTCCCGTCAGCCGTACTGCCGTGTCCGACAAGCCAGCGACTTGGACGGCAGCCGCGGTTTCCGGCCCAAGTGCTGGCAAATTTGCGGCTGCAGTGGTTAGTAAAACAATAGAAACCGGTTTTCATATCCATACCTGAGTCGTCCGTTTGTTCTGCTTCATCATCGCTGGGCTCTGGTGATGGAGGCTCCGGCGTGCCTGGCTCGTGGTTATGCTCGTCGCAAACCATAGTGAGCACCCACCCTCCGACCGTTTTCCGCTTAACCGCCTTTGCCTTCCACGGACAGCCCGTCTTCTTAGTCGATGTTTTGCGTTCTGTTGCCACCGACTTGTATGGTCGGCCACCACGATCACAGACCAAGTCGGCGCGAATCATCTCCATGCTGGGACCATCCGGACCAACCACGCGTGCCCTGTGAGAGCGCGATTTCACGATTTTGTAACCATCCTTTACCATCCGCTCATTCAGATTATCAACCAGATTGTCGTACGTGTCAAAGACGCCTGTGCGAGGAATCGCTACGGCCTCCAAGATACCAAACATCGCGACTGGTCTTCCCCCGTTGGGTGAATGATTGCTGCAAGGTGCGGATCTTGACGGTGCCTGGTGCCAAAGGTGCCACGAAGCAGTAGCTGTGGGGCGGCTGCCTTCAAGTGCCGTCGCGTCCCGTTTGCGACCAGCAAGTCTCAACTACACTTGCTATCATACCTTTTCTGGTCACCAATGAAAAAATCTGCCAGAGCCTAAATGGAGCGTTCACGGATCAAGCCGCGGTCATTGATGCCGAGTCTGAGTTCTTCTCGATACTTCACCAACACGAGCGCATCTCGAAGCGACACACCAGCTTCATCACATTCACGCCGTCCAAAGAAGAGTGCTACTACTACAAGTGCCGCTACTCCAAAGAGAAATCAACCGTTCCAGCCCATATCCCATCCAGCGTCTGCATCGACGCCTAATCTCGCCCCGTCAGACATATCAGCTTCACTGAGCCGGCCCACAACGGCCTCGGGTCGAAAGTCGCGGGCCACTAATGCTTCATCCGTTCTAGGAATAGGAGAGGCCCATACTATTGTCTGTGCAGTCTGTGAGGCGCGTGGCGTTTCGCCCTCCGTTGGCATGGCCTTTGTCAATACTTCTATCGGCGAAGCCGTTCTCAGTCAAATTTGCGACAATCAGTCCTATGTCAAGACTCTTCACAAAATTCGTATAAATTGGCCCTCCCGGATCGTTTGTTTGAGTCAAGGATCAAAATCAACCAGTCTGACGCCGCTCCTTCAAACCATGTTTGGGAATACCCCGATTGACGAGACTGACCGGTCATTTTGGTCCGAGAACCAAGGGTTGGAGTACATAAATAAGCTGGCTTTCGAAACTGACATTCAGCCCATCCAAGTCGCTATTCAAGGCAAATATTATGCTGTGTGCGCTCTGGCTGCAGTACGGACGAGGCTCCTTGTCTGCAATTTGGTTCGCTAACATGGTCAGGCGATGGCACAGATAGAGCACCAGTTCTCCATCACGTTTGCGCCGCATTCATTACGACTGCGTTATCAACCTTCAGATGACACCATGATGATTGACATCTCTGCAATCCAATGCTTGGAAATTGTTCAAAACAGTCATTTGCCCAAATCGAAAGATAGTCTATTCGGGTTACTCAATCATTGCATTACGCCAATGGGAACCCGAATGCTCCGTAGCAACATCCTCCAGCCGCCCACGCTGTACGAATCGTTCATGGCCCCACGCTACGAGGCTGTCGAGGAGTTGACAATCAACGACGAAATGTTTCTAGGAATTCGAAAAAGTACAGAATCCATCTTCTACAGTTACCCCTCAAATGACAAGTTAACTAACTAATCGTAGCTCTGAGGAACTTTCTCGATGTGGAAAAACTCCTTACCAAGGTAATGTTTCCCTGTAGTATGTCACGTGTCGCTAATTTGGTCCAGTTAATCACCATACCGGTAATTTCAGCAATCTCCCAAGCAGAAAATCAGATCAACCAGGTGCTCATGATCAAGTCGTTCCTGGAAGCGGCCAAGGAACTCCACGTGGCCATGGGCCCGGCGATCGCTCCCCTTCTAGTCAAGATCCGGGAGCTCTGTAGCCTCGAGAAGATCGCGGAAATGCTACAAAAAATCACTACAGTATTGGAATCCGACGTAGCATATACAAAATCCGCCCTTGATTTGCGAAATCAGCGAACTTTTGCCGTGCGTTCTGGTATAAGTGGCGTGCTGGATGTCTCCCGGCAAGCATACAAAGAATTGACCGAGGAAATCCACAGTTACGTCGAGCAACTAAACGGTACGATATTCAAGTCATTACTGGCAATTTTGACTGAACCTTTGTCCTAGAAAAATTCGGCATAATTGCGACTCTGAAATTCGACAATGGCCGAAAATACTTCCTGAAGCTCAGCATAGGTGACTACAACAGTGTTGATCCCCCTGGTCTCTTGATCAATGTCGCCAAGAAGCGTGGTAGTATTGAATGCCAGACTCTTGACCTTGTCAAGCTGAATATGCGACTATCTGACACTTCAAACGAGGTAGTCTTTCGTAGTGACGCCATCATTGAGCAGCTGATCACCGCTCTACAAGCAGACGCATCTCATCTCTTCAAAATGTGTGAATCGGTCGGCCTCATGGATATGCTCGCCTCATTCACCCAACTAAGTACGACACGCGACTATATACGACCAGAGATTACAAATAGGTTGGCGCTGAAGTCGGCTAGGCACCCGATACTTGACAAGGTCTGAGCGTATTCTCTGTAGATCTGTCCCAGCTAATGAATGTAGATACTTTCGGAGCGGTTTGTACCTAACGACTATTTTGCCACAGAGCAGCATTGCTTTCATATCGTGACCGGTTTCAACATGGGCGGCAAAAGCACGTACATACGAGCCATCGCGTTACTCCAGATTATGGCGCAGATTGGCTGCTTTGTGCCAGCCGAATATGCCTCCTTCTCCGTTGTCCATAACATCTTCACTCGCATTTCCTTGAACGATAACATTGAAGCAGGACTATCCAGTTTTTCGGTCGAAATGCGCGATATGGCATTCATTCTGCGTAATGTAGATCAACAAAGCATGGTCATCATTGATGAGCTCGGGAGAGGCACCAGCACGCGTGACGGGCTTGCCATCGCCATGGCCATGGCAGAGGCACTTATACAGTCCAAGGCGTTCGTGTGGTTTGCGACTCATTTTCTAGATCTCGCACGGGCATTAGCCAACCGACCCGGCGTGCTGAACCTGCACTTGGCAACTGACTGCTCCATCAGTGAAGCCGGGGTGCCGCACATCACCATGTTGTACAAGACCGAGCGCGGTCCCGAAAGTGATGAGCAAAACTACGGCATCAACCTCGCCAAGGCAATGGGCCTTCCGGAGATCATGATTAGAAAGGCGGAAGAGTTTGTTCGAGCGAGCAGGCTTCGCAAGGAAGCAAACCGGCAAAACCCGGAGGCACAAAAATTGCAGAGACGGCGTCAGCTCATCCTTGGTCTGCACGAAGCTTTGAAGCAAGCAAGAGTTGACGGCGCCGAAGATGCCCTCCCGGGCTATCTTAAGCAGCTACAGCATGAATTCGTCACGCAGATGGCTGCAATCGAGGACGGTGGCTAAGCGACTCGAAACACGTTTCGTCAGGTCAAGAGAGAAGCTCGTGGGGTGATACCATTTTGCAATTGCTATATTCATACATGATCAGTCTGATGTCTGTGTTGGAGCCCAGCTCGCAACAGCTCTCCAGTTGCTACTACTATATATAGTCGCTTCAATTCATTACACACGAGCACATGAGTTCAGATACGTTAGACATATTTGGCCGTTTCTTTGTCACTCCATTGCCAAAGTTGTCTTGGCAACGCGTCGGGGTTTGTCTTGTTGTCCTCGACAATTCTGGCCAGGTCGGGACGGACGTAATCGTTGCCGAGGCGGCCCCAGGGAATCACAAATGATCCACCCTTCTCGAGGGTGATGTCCGGGCTCCAGCCGCAAAACAGCTCCGTGTAGGCGCCGTTGCGCGCTGGGTAGCCAAAGTACGTCAGGGAGGCGTGGACGAAGCCGGGCAGGTGGCGTTGCAGGCCGCTTTGTAGGTTGCCCGGGTTGAAGGTGACGCTGACGACGCCATCAGCGGCATACCGGCGGTGGAATTCGGCGGCGTAGAACTGGTTACCCGTCTTGGACTGGCCGTAGTTGACTTGGGTGATGCCGTGCTTCTTGGGTGCGCCCGTCGCCGCGTCAAAGGCGATGCCGCCGGACGGGGAGAAGAGGTTGTTGGCCAGCGACGAGGCCCAGATGACGCGGACCGAGTCCTTGGGCGCCTTCTTGGCCGTGGCCACGAGCAGCGGCGTCAGCAGCTTGGTGAAGAGAAACGGGCCGAGGCAGTTTGTGGCCATTTGCATCTCGTGGCCCTGGGCGCTGGCGACGTCGGCGGGCGGGAACATGACGCCGGCATTGTTGACGAGCACGTCGAGGCGCGTCTCGCGCGCGAGGAAGGCGTCGGCGGCGGGCTTGACGGTGCGCAGGTCGGCGAGGTCGACGGCGAGAAAGGCCAGGCGGCCGCGGGAGCCGGGGTGGGCCGACTGGGCGGCGGCGATGGCGGCGTCGGCCTTGGCCTGGGAGCGCGCGGCGACGTAGACGGTGGCGTTCTTGGAGTAGAGGATCTGCATGAGCTGCTCGCCGACGCCCGAGTTGGCGCCGGTGACAATGTGCACCCGGCCGGTCTGGTCCGGCAGGTTGGCCTCGGTCAAGGGCGGGCTGGGGATAAAGGCCGACTGGGGCAGCGCCTGGGTGAGATAGTGCAGGCCAAACATGGTGAGAGGCGCGCGGGAGTTGTGTTGTGATGAATTGTGTTTAAGACGAATTGCGTTTGACGAACCTGAGCAGTTGGATCGCTTGGATGATGGTTGCGTGATGAAAGGTGAATAACCTTTTGTTGCTAGCAGGGGGTGAAGACAAGATATACTGGAGCGGAATGACGTGTGTTTGTCTAGGCCCTTTTTTTTGTTTTTCCAGGTTTTGGCTATTGAATGCAACACTCCGTTTCCGTTCCAACAAGAGCACAACTACGTAGTTAATCTCTGTTTCGGAGCTAACGTCGGTAGTAGTCTCAGTTGCGGAGGACTAGCTTCGATTCTGCACCCGCAAGCCAAAGCAGCAGGCAGCCACGGGAGACGTCGAACACGGAAGCGGGTAACCATAGTCACCCGCTTTGTTAGTATCTACAAGCAACCCGAGGGACCAGATGGTGTAATAACAGTCGTGTGCGGCGCGAGTTCTCTGCAGCACCGGCGGGTCAGGGACCGGGCTCCCGGGTCAGCACAGATACGGTCCGTCCAACCGTCCAACCCCTGTAGTCGCCAGAGTCTGGGGAGTGCTAGCATCAGAGACAGAGAACAGAGACATGCAGCGAGGGAATTGTTGTGCTCCCCAAACAGGGTACATGCGGTTTGTCTCGGCTATTGGTTTGCGACCAATTGAGGTGCTCCATGAGATGATCAAATCTGGGACTCGGCACGATGGCGTGGGCAAACATTCGGGGCGACGGCGAGCGTCAAAATGCGTCGGACCTGTGTTGTCGCCGTCGCGGTCACGCCTCAAAGAACTTTGTTCCAAATTTCGGTGTAGGAAAAAAGGTGGCTCTGAAATATAACTTGTCAGGTTTCATAGTATCATATCATCTGCATGTATCGGTTTTGGTGCAGCGTAACACTTGCCAGGCATCACCTGATTCGGGGCGCCGCCACCGATGTAGCACAGACAAACAGGCGAGAAGCGTTCCGCTCAACGGCTAACTTTATAGTAACGCAACAAGTTAGCGGTTGGTCCAACCTTAGAGCGGAATTTCGAGCGTCTCATCAGTTGGTATCACAAAGGTAGATACCGTTTCTTCGCACTGTACAAACCGGGACAAAACTTGACCTCCTTGACAGAGTTGCAAGAAGGTGGTGATTTGACGCGATACAGGTCCCTAATCGAGCAACAGAGGATATCAGCTTGTTTCTCACATTCATCCTGTGCAGCCGCTGGTGTAAGACGACGGTCAAGATGTGGGCTGGCGGCGGGGATGCTGTTTATTCGCTATGTGTAAATAATTGATCAGCAGTATATGCTGTTCCTCGGTCGCTGATACGGAAACTTGGAAGCTTTGTTTTAAAAACATACTCCCTCTACGCCCGTATATCTTTCATTCCCAATTCTATTTCAAGAACCGATCAAGAACTGATTGCATGCCCATTTACCCGTGAGCCTCTGTAGGTGGGGCTGCTGAGCTGGGCCACGACAAACGACAAACACAACTCTTCCACATCACACACACCCAACATTGCCAAAGCTCAATCGTGCTGCATTATGGCGGCTACTGAGAGCCCTTCCCTCGATGTAGATCGCCACATAAAATACTGGAAGCGCTGCCACGGCACCTTTCTGCCCGCTCCATACACCTCCAATGACTCGACACGGCTCACGCTCGCCTGCTTCATCATCTCGTCTTTAGACCTCCTACAGTCGCCGCTTACGCCCCCAGAGCGCGCTGCCATCCGGACATGGGTTCTCAGCTTGCAGCATCCAGACGGCGGCTTCTGCGGCAGCGCAACGCACGCCCCAACCGGTGCGTCCGCCGGCGACGCCAACCTGGCTGCCACCTTTTTTGCCCTCGTGCTGCTCGCGCTGGCGGCCGTCGGTACGGGATCAGAAAAGGATGAGCAGAATGCCTTTGCGGGCGTCCGGAGGAAACGACTGTTGCGCTGGCTGAAGCGCTTGCAGAGGAACGAGGACGGTGCCGTGGCGCAGATGCTCTGGGAGGGCGAGCCGGTGGGCGGTCACGACGTGCGGAATAGCTACATGGCGGCCGGTATTCGGTGGATGATGAGAGGGAATGTGCAAATGGGAGATGGGGGCTGGGTGGAAGATTTAGATATCAAGAGGTGGACCGAATTCATCGCCGGGACGCAAACGCATGATGGTGGCATGGGTGAGACGACGTCGCATCAAGAGTCGCATGGTAACAAGATTGTTCAAGTACCTTTCCGCTCAAATACTAACGCTTCATAGGCGGATACACATTCTGCGCGCTCTCTGCGCTCAGTCTGCTCTCAAAGCCCGGCTCGGCAGGCGACAGAGCAAAAGCAGCAGACGAGCACATTCCTGACCGTGCGCAGCTACTCAAATTTCTGGCACATCGCCAGTTTACATACCACGCCGAGGAGGAGATGGAGCGCGACGAGGACGAAGAGAACTTTGTCGAAAAGGAGCTCGCGCAGCTACAGCTCGACGGCCCTCCCGCCCTGATAGGCTGCAACGGCCGCTGGAACAAGAAAGCAGACACTTGCTACTTTTGGTGGGCGGCCGGTGCACTATCGGTAAGTGCCCTGTAGTCAAACGAAAATTCTTGGTTGGTTCTGACACCCATCGCAGCTTCTTGGCCAAGAGTCTTTGCTGCGTCGAGAGCCGGCCAGAAACTACCTGACGGGCATCACGCAGCACCGCATCGGAGGGTTCGGCAAGACGACTGGCGCACCGCCGGACATTTACCATTCGTATCTTGGTCTCACCGCACTGGCGGTCATGGGAGACCCCAAGCTCAAGCCGCTGCATGCCGAGCTCTGCTGCAGTGTCGAGGTGGCGGCCTGTATCGCCAAAGCCCGAGATGGCTTGCTGGCGGCGGAAAAGGCGAGAGCGGCGACGAATTGGGAAAATGACGGGTTTTGGTAGCAAAATTACAATCCATAATGAAAAGGCCACGAACAAATATGCGCTCGCAATTGCGGTGTGATTTAGCTATATTTGAGATCACCGGAAAGCTAAACACAGTTCCAGAGGTGTGGTTGCAGGTCACGAAAACACTCACTCCCATGGCGTTCTTGGGATTAATGAGTAGTGTTTATACGAAATGCAGTCTATATTTTTATTATGTTGTATCTCAATTTTTTTATCATCGTATATGGGAAGGATATAAGTCGTTCGTAGCGGATAGCGATAGCGCCAGAACCTGCCTAATGTTCTGCGCATACCCACTGTAGCTTCCATGCCTGTTCGCCCCATCGGGACTTTTCCCATTCATCATTCAGTCTACCACCACCGCCATGTCGTCAAACCCAGAAGAAGGCTCGCAACCGAGTCCTTGGACCAGCGATGCCAAGAAGAAATTCGAAACGTATGCGACATGACTGCCAGCTTTGCGACAACCGCCGCGCAGAAACGGGCTAACCGTCGACACTGCCAGGAAATCCAAGAGCGAGTTTTACGATCCGTGCCAGGAGGCGGCGCAGCGAAGCTACAAGTGCCTATATAGAAACAATGGCGACAAAGCCATGTGTGCCGACTATTTCCAGTGCGTTTCCTTGTTCAGAGTTTTGACATCGTGACCAGGAGGGGGCTGGTGCTAATGGTGATGTGCGACTAGGGCGTATCGCGAGTGCAAGCAAGCTTGGGTAGGTTTCTTGACGAGTGCCTGGAACATGGAGATTGATGGACGCTGACGACTACTTCTTGACAGACGGAAAAGCGAAAGAAGGACTCCGGCAGCTTCTGGTGACGAGGCAGTAGGGCCGACCGATCGAGTAGCCCAACCCAGACGAGCGATCAAAGGCAGATGGGAGGGGCTGTCCGACAGACTGGCTCCGAGGTTGCATATACGGCTTTCGGCATGTATCATATCCGCCTTTGATGTTTGTTGTCACGTAGCGACTGCTGCGACAACATCGTCAAAGTATGTACTTTTACGAATCGACCACAATATCGTCCAGTCCAACAGCGTCTTCAGAACACGTAACAGCTCGGAATGTATCCGCACCAGTGCTCATGCACATAAGGATTGATGTGCAGACGGATTGTTGAGATGCGCAAAAGTGCAGCGTGGCTGATGACCTTTGGGTGTGGAGAAGTTGTTTTCCATATTCGCTTCACGGCCGAGAAAAGGTCAAGCACATTCCTTCGCTTACCAAAGCAGAATGCGTCTGTATCTCGATAATGACGGCATTGTCGCCTTCACGAAAAACCATCAAGAGGTAGACTATCCATATGCATGTAATACTGATACACACGTGGGACAGCGAACGATGACGGGTGACCTTCGACGCCTTTTGAAACTTATTAACACAGGACGAGAAAGTTACGATCGCGGCAACAGTGAGACCCTAGTACTCTACTTAGGGCATGATACAAGGACATGTAGGTGAAATATGATATTGTCAACACAGTGTGAGAATATAACACCACATATTCTATACTCGTAACTGTTATGATTAGATCGGCAATTTTACATCGCCTGAAAGAATTTTACTATAGGGTAACAGCGATCCTGGCGCTTAAATATTTGCGGTGAGTGTCTTGACAATGCTTCCAGTCGGCCAGATCCACTAAGAATTCAATGTCTTGGATGCCATTGATTCAATCACCGCCCCTTCGCGAATTCGGCGTCGAACTTTTGTGGTCAGCCTGCTTGGTAGCCTGTCTGGAACCGGTCGTGCGCGCAGAGACACCGGAATGCCATGGTCAAACCTTTCTTAGTCATCCCAGTAGTTCCGGTCATCTCTAACCCGAACTGACGTATTCAAGCATTCAGTCACTCACCGTCTTAATTAACTTTCATGCAATCACACCAGCATGGAGCATGGAATCATCGAAGACATAGACCTTTCCGAGGTCAAGTTCATACAAAGAATCTATGATGGCAAGTACTCGGAAATCTTCAAAGTCGAAGCATTAGGGAAAGTCTGTGTCCTGAAAGTGGTACGTTGACTATGTTTGACGCTGGTTATGCTCAGCTACTAAGCCCAGCCATTCGCACGCAGTATCACGGGCACTGTAACGCATACTGGGAACCCGTGGAGTCGACGCTCTTTAGGTGGGAATCAACTGCCTACCGCCGATTTAAGGAGACGGGCCTATGCACAAGGGGTATCGTACCTGACTTTTATGGCCCCATCACCACCATCGACCCGGGACAGCGGCCAGAGCTGAGGTCGTTTTGTAAAGACCCTTTACCGCCTAAAGCGATCCTGATTGAATACATTCCTCGCGTGCAACGTATATCTCTAGAGACCTATAGCGAAAATCGCGTGGCCAAGCTAGCCGACCTGCTCGCTGAAATTCACGCTGTACGTGTTGTGCATGGCGACCCGTACCCACGAAACATGTTCATGGCGCCTCACGAACATGGCGAAAGGCTACTCTGGATGGATTTCGACCGGGCACGTACGTTTCCGCTGGATCAGGATCCCACAGATGAGGAAGCGAAGAAATTTACACTTGACATGGCGCTCACGAGGGAGTATATTATCCGCCCGGCGGTAAGTTGCAAGCCTCATAATGTACCAGCAGCGCTGACCGCATGCAGACGGGGGAAGACCCGGACTGGATTATGATGTGGACAAGGGAAATGACATTGCCTTTTGGAACATGTTGAAGTTTCATCGTATCCCCCCTTTCATATCCTTAATTTGCGATTAATCCACTGCTCTGCAAGTCAGCACTCTTCCAATACAACAGTAGTTCTTGCTGATAAGTGAGCAATGTCATCGAGCGTGACAGAGGTAAGAGCGTAGATGGAAGCATAAATAAGAGTGTGTTTCTCACAGTCTGGTCCCAGTTTCATAATGCACTCCAAAACTACCAGATAAATGGCAGTTTTGGGCGGTGATGTACAGTTTATTTGCGGCAGCGGCGCCAATTGATGCGCGGCGCGCGACCAACTCCACCAGAAAATCCACATCAACCATCAACGCCCGTGAAACCTGACCTGACGACTTCACAAATCAGCGCAAACAAACAACTCAACCGCAAACGACAAGTACTCATGCAGAGCTCCGGGCCGCGTCTCAAAAATGGGGTCGATCTCCAGCTCCAGTCGGCCTTTTACGACCAAAACTGGAGCACTGTCGTGCGGCTCGCTGAGAAGCGTGCCAAGATGATGAACGATCCGTACTACGAGGTGAGAGGTGTCGCGATGCGTCGGATCGAATCCCGCGCGCTGGAATATTACCTGCTCGAGATTTGATATTGGAAATGTAGCTGATACCTGCCGCAGGTGCTCAAGATCTGCGCCGAGAGCCAGCTCGACGACCCGGCGGCCAAGTATGCCGCCATTACGGCTGTCCACACATACGTCAAGGATGGCACTGTGGTCAAGGACGCAGACGGAATTGATCTTTTGGAATGGGCTACACGGCATTTGCTCGAGGAGCATGACTTTGCCCAGACGCTGGGGCCTCTGCGAGTTCGTGCCGCCAAGGCCTCGCCCAAGGACCAAAACCAAACGACGCGATGTCTAGAGTCCTGTCTCTTGCATTGGGACCTTGTCAGCGCGCAACAAGTAAGCGTGAAAAGCTATACATTCGGCATTGATAACACTAACGAGCCAGATTGCTGCGCTCATTGACAAATCATTTCCCCAGGAGAGGGCATTTCTCTTCTGGAATATTGTCATCACCCACCTCCTAGCTGTATGTCCCTTTGCCAAGGAAAAATTGCAGTGTACTGACTGCCTTGAGTTAGATATCTACTCAGGCGCCGCCCGAAAAAAAGAAGCTCTATGGCATGTTGGCGCAGAAACAGATCGAGCGAGCCGCACAGGCAACAGAGCAGGCAAGTCCACCGTCCCCGTTCATTGGACCGTCACTAACGGCGCCGCAGGCGGAAAACAAAAAGGCGCTACCGCCTCGCAGTATACAAACAGAGGAAGAAATTCTCCTGTTGTACGAGATTGTCGGCACCCATGGCACCGCGGCCGACTTTGGCAAGCTTCTCGATAGTGCTGCTCTGAACCCCGTCGAGCAGCTCAAGCAGGGTCGCAAGGAGGCCCTCATGTACAGCATAAAAAAGCTTCAGAGAGACGAAAACTGGCAGAGCCTGTATGAAGTTTGCCGAGACTGTCTATCTGTGTCTGATGACAATGGAGAATTAACGTTACAAGCCTCCGACTGGGAGATTTGGCGGCTCTTCATCACAGCCGCCAGCCGAATACAGCATGTCAACGCGCAGTATGTGTCCCTTTCCACTGCATGACCTTTTCTGACATTTTTTCTCAGAACAACTGCGGCCGTTCAGGACTTGCTTCTCAAGTTGTCCAAGGCAGCAGAATCGAAACCCATTTATAAGCGCAACGTCATGCTTGGGCGTGTTTCTGCGAGCTTCCAGCTATTGGAGTCAGACGGGCCTGATGCGGTAGATTCCAGCCCGTCCTCGCTGCGGCTACGGGAATTGGTCAAGTATATCAATAACCAGGCGCCCAACCCCTCGTGCTTTGATGATGTCCGACTCTTCGTGGAGGAGCTCGACGCTGGTGGCATCGACTACCTCGCGCATCACCACTTTTTGTCGCAAGAGCGAAGCGACAATCTACCGGAGCTGAGGGAGCAGGTATTGGCGCTCAAGTTGAAGTATTTTGCTGCGACATGCCCACAGACGTACAACACGGTCTCCGCCACTGATGAAAAAAGCACATCTCGTCAAGCACAATTCAAGAGCGTCTACGCAGCCAGTATGGCCCTGTACAAGCACATTGGTACGATAGCTTCGTACTCGTCCCAGTCAACCAAGGATGTGCAGTCCGAGGTCGCCCTTGTTGCCGCATTTTGCCTCATCAGTCTTGCAGATCAGGTCTCGTCTTCATTTCCGACGACCGAGTCTGCGCAATACCTGGTGCAGGCACTGCTTCTTCTCCAGCAGCAGCTCAACTCGTCTCCCAAGCACAGCCAAATATCCCTCCTCCTCGTCCAGCTCCACCTGCGTCTTGGATCAACCTCCGAGGCGCTCGCCGTCTGGGAGACGCTGGCCGTCAAGCGCACCATCATGGACTCGCTCGCGCCGCTCTTCTACGACCGCCTGTCCACGGTGGCGCCCGGCATGATCTCGCCGCTGACCAATGCCGGCTGGCAGCTGATGTCGTCGATCAAGACGCACTACCAGACATCACTCAAGATGCGCATGCCCCGGCGCTTAATCGACGCCTTCCAGGACGGTAGCTACAGCAGCGTGCTGAGGGTGCCAGAGTACATGGAGAATCTGCGCGTGAGCTGCACCAGGGCGATGAGCCTGGTGGAGAGCGTGCGCTCGGAGCGACTGCTTGGGCTTTCGGACACGGACTTCCTGAGTGATCCAAGATTCAGTAAGCAAGACCTGGAACGTTGGGGGTTTAATCTGACTCGTGTGTTTAGCTGAAATCTGTGATGGCACAAGCATGCACGAAATCATCGACTACGGATCATTCCCTTCGTGGAACCACAGTGCGACACCGGCCATCTACCAGCGGCTTGGACTTGGGCCAGCTCCCAGCGTAAGCACCTCTCTAAAGGTATCTTGACTATACTGACACCTTGCAGAACCACAGGGCCCATTTGTCCTTGCTCGCAGAGGCATTCCAGCAGACTCTGGCCTACACGCCGCCCAGCTTTTACAAGGTGCCGATAGCAGGATCCGTCGCAGACCAGACCTATGTCATTGAGTCTCTCAGCCAAATCGCCAACTCCTTTTCCAAGTTCCTCCCAGACGCGGCCTCGGCTTGTACCGAGTCGGAGCTGCAGTACTTTGAAGTCGTCAGCCTGCTCGCCTTTCTACTCCCACTATGCGCCGACCGCGCAGCCAATCTAGACGAGCTCGTTGCCGAGCTCACCAGCGCCATTACAGCCTCGCTCGAAGGCCAGCGCGACTACCTGGCCGCCCTGGCCTCGGGGTCTGACATGGGCAGCACAGCACTGCTGCTGCAGTCGCTACATCGCGTCGTGCTGCTGCGCGACACGGCCGTCGCCGTCCGGAACGCGTCGCAGTGGATCATCCAGTTCAACGACAAGCAAAAGGAGCGCGACCGCTCGGGCCAGAGCAACCTGCCCAAGGACGTCGTGGCGCAGACCAAGGCGCTGGGCGTGGCGGCGGACGAGGCGCTCAAGCAGGCCAAGGCCTGGATCCTGCGGCTGACGCAGGACACCAAGTCGGGCGGCGTGGTTGAGAGGGGGATTAAAACGTTTGTGTATGGCGGCGAGGAGGGGAAGTTGTTGCAGGGCATTGTGACGGACAGTACCGTCTTTGATCTGGTGGGCAGCTGGCGCAAGAGCCTTGCTGGGTGGCAGGGAATCCACTGGCAATAGACTGCCGACCAGTTGTCAATATAGCACATATTTGAAAAAGAAGAGGAAACTGCGTCTGCTGTTTTCTTTTCTGCTTCACCACGAATTTTGAACGAATCATCTTCAACCAGTCAACTAGTCAATAAGTACCAAGGAACTAGGCAGGAAGAGATGCCACCAGCTCGCCACCTAACACTTCAATCGTTTGTCCGATATTTTGTACACGAGAATTCTGGTACCTCGCTAACGTCCAGTCTGATCGCTGCGATATATTGACCTAGCGAGTTGAGGCGAAGAGCGGGCTGCATAAGCACGACAGAACAACTTCCTAGTTGGGCTACGTATTCCACGGTGTAAGCTGACTACCTTGTGAGAGACAAGGGCAAATAAATACTGGCAGGGTTGCCACTCGCATTTCCCATGTGCCAGCAATTTATCGAATAATTCTTCTTTTGCCCTGTGTGCGGATTTTTTGGCACTGATTTCTCCCGCAGACTGTACACAATGGCTTCCGGCAAAAAGACTGTCCTCATCACTGGGTACAAGGACACTGAGCGCCTAACTTATGCGATGTCGACTAACACACTGTAGCTGCACGCCAGGCGGCATCGGCCATGCACTGGCCCTCAAATTCCATGAGGCTGGTATGTCCTCTTTCTCTTTTTATTTTCCTATCCCGTTCGGCTTGATCTACCAGAGACGACACTGACCCGGTAGACTACCACGTCATCGCCACCGCCCGCCGCGCCGAGGTCCTCGAGGAGCTCACCAAGATGGGCATGAGCGCCGTCTCGCTCGACGTCACCTCAAGCGCGAGCATCGAAAAGTGCAAGGCGCAGGTCACCGAGATCACTGGCGGCACCCTTGACATTCTCGTCAACAACGCGTGCGACAGACCTCCCTCTCCCCGTTTCTCTCCCTCACTGAACCACGTTTTCTCGCAGCGGCCTCCTCTACATGCTCCCCGCGACCGACATCGACATGGACGGCGTGCGCGCCACGTTTGAGACCAACGTGTTTGGCGTCATGGCCATGTGCCAGGCCTTTATCCCGCTGCTGATGCCCGCGCGCGGCCTCGTCGTGCAAATCTCGTCCATCTCGGCCGTCGCCGCCGACCTCTACGCCAGCGTGTACAGCGCGACCAAGGGCGCGCTCAACTCGTACTCGCGGAGCCTGCGCCTCGAGCTGCGCCCGTTTGGCGTGCGCGTCATGGTCGCCGTCACGGGCACCGTGCGGTCCCGGATCGCCGCCAAGATCTCGCAGCGCCTGCCAGAGGGCTCCCTGTACGCGCCCGTCGACGACTTGTACGTCAAGCGCCACCGGTTCAGCCAGGAGACGGTCCCCATGGACACGGACGTGTATGCCGCCAAGATTGTCGCGCAGGCGGTCAAGGGCGAGGGCTGGCTCGGCGGCTGGCTTGGCCGCTCGCCGGACTGGTACTGGACTGGCGGCATCGCGCGCCGGACGTGGCTGGCCCAGTACCTTCCGACGAGCTGGACGGAGAGCATGACGGCGGCGCTGTCGGGGAATGACGAGATTACGAAGCGGATTCATGCGGCGCAGGGAAAGACGGCGTAAGAGAGCGGGTGTGTTCTATTTTCTGCATCCAGTTAATTAGCGATCTGAAAGATTTTACCTCTTCCTTCTACTCTACCGGTATCTTGAGCAGTTCAACTATCAGCGAGAGGTCCAAACAAGTAGCCAATCGATAAAAATGATATGAACAAAATAGAAACATGACACAATATGCCCTTGTCGTAATCACCGGCGTGGGCGCTCCGTTTGTTGCGACCGTCACGCGTCCCTTGCGCCGGTACAAACGCCGGTACAAACAGCGCGTGCTCTTGAGTACACTTCGCGTTTACAAACACCATCTTTCCTTCCATATTTACATATTCCCTTCCGTATTTACATCTTCCCTTCCATCTTCTCACCTTCACCTCAAATTTGCAAATCATCGCCGGCTTCCACAAAACAAATCGTATACTCATTGACCACGATGGGCGGCCCTCGGGGCGGCTCGATACCCCTGCCGCGCATCAGCGGCTTCTCCGAAGACTTCTTCTACAAATCCAAGCTCAAGCCCGAGGACGAGCACCTCATGTCGGGCATGCTCGCCAGAAACCGGTTCCAGAAGGGCAACCGGGCGGCCCGCTCCTACGCGAACCTAGTTGTGCTCTTTCGGATGCTTCTCTTTTACACGCCGCTGAAGCACCATCCGCACTTCTGGGGGTGGGTGGCCCAGGACTGGGGCATCAGCACGGCCGGCAGCCAAAAGATTGTGAGCAACGTGGCCAACTTGTACTCGGACGCGCGGTATGCGGCGCTCGGCGTCAACGCACAGAGAGTCTCCCTCCTCGTGCGTCTGGTCGACGAGTGGTTGTTGATTCGGCCGCGACCGGAGATTGCCTATTATGAGGATGTGGATGAAGCAACTCTTCAGTCCAGGCGGAGCGCCTGGCTGAATATTCGCGACTACCATGTCGACATGCTCATGGACTCGAAGCTGCCGGCTAATCTAGTTGGAGTCGATCCTCCTGAGAAAATGGTCACATCTCTCTGGGAACCAGACCCGGAAGTAGCGTAAGCTATGCTATCCTTTATTCTGGCAAAGGGGGGAAGTCAGATGCTGATAGAAATCGAACAGCGCACTTTTGAAGGAGACGAAAACTACACGAAAGCCGAAACACGTCCTGCACAAAGTTGGCACGCCCAAGTCGCCAGCACCGCAAGCGTGGCTCCCCGGCCCGGAAATGGAACGAAAGCGAAAAGTGTCCCCGTCAGAACGGGAAATTGTGGAAATTGACGAGAGTGAGCCCGCCTCAGCAGGCAGTGGCTCCATCTTTGACGAGCGTTGCTTCATTCCGGTCCTGGAGAATACCCAAGGCACGTTGAGGCGCCCCCTACCTGCAGACGCTCCAAGTAAACGGAATTGTTCTGCCGGCAACCACACCCCGGAGAAGTACTATGCCGGTGCATCACCCGACAGCCCCGACTTGATCGACTTGACACCACCCCAGCCTGTCCAGCAGCAGCAGCAACAGTCTCTGCCGAAGCCTTCACCAGTCCTCATCCAGTCCAAGCTAACCCATTTCGCCAACCCCTACGCTGCCGCCGCACCAGACCGCCGCCCAGAGCTCAGCGCGCAGCTGCAGCGCGAGTCCAACGAGATCCAACGCTGGCAGGTCCAGCTCGCCGCGCGCCTCGAGACGGAGACTATTGGCTGTGTGCCGCCCACCGCGCACCATGGTCCCAACGGGGCAGCGGACGGCGGTGACGGCGGCCAAGGGCTCCGGGCGGCCGAAGAGTGGGCGCAGTACGATGCGAAGCTGCGAGAGATGGAGGCGCGAGTGGCCGCGCTGGAGAGGGAGCACCGCGACGACGCGGCGTGGGGACGGTCCATGGGCTGGTTCTTGTACGATGCCAATGGCAGGTCGTTGAGCGCGCTACAGGATGTCTTTGGGGCGATTGATACCCTGCAGAAGACGTCGGCGGCGTTGCTGAAGAATATGAAGAAGTGCGAGTAGAAGGTCTGGAGTAGGTTTGTGTAGGAGTTTTGTCGGTTTCGGGTATATAGGTGTGAGTTATGAGGGCTGAAACTTCGTGAAGGAAATATTGACGACAATGCACGTCTTCAATGCTGTTCTTTGTAACTATTGTTCTACTCTTGTTGTCTAGATTATTTAATAATCTATACTGATGTAATTATTCTAATCATCTCAATTATCTTCGTAGTATTTCCAGTTTTTATTATCTTACTCCCTTTTTTCGTACTACCCGGCTCTTACAGTTGCGTGGTTGGAACGAGAGCCAAAAAGGGCTGACCAATACTACCAACTCCAGTATAAAACCACAGCAAGAGAAAAAAAAAAAAAGCAATCGAATATTCCCACGCGACCCCATTTGATCAATCCAAAGTTGCCCACCGCCACTGCGCTTCCCACTGTGCGCTTGTTCCTCTGCTGCCAAGTTGCACTGTAGTTTGGTAGGGTAGATACCACAAATAGACTGGCCGTATCAATCACCACCAGGTCATTTTTCAGTCAGAAAAGCGCCGCTCGGCGTTTCTCCCTCGATGTTTCCTATCCCTCAACTCCGCCCTTATCGCGTAACACGGCATGATGCACCTTCGTTGTGCCGCATCACCTGCATGTCGGGAAGGCGCCGGACCAGTTGTGCCCGTCATCGGAGCGCCGGCCGACGGCGCGCGGGGGAAGTGGGTGGGACCGACAATCAGACGACAACAATTTATGGGCGCTTTAGGGCGCGCAAGTTGAATTATGTCATCTATACCATTCCTCTTATTTTCCCTTCCTATTGTTCGCCATATTTGTGTATATTTATTCGTCGTCGTTATGCTAAACGTTGTGGTCGCGTGCACGGCGGCAGCAGCAGCAGCGCTACTGTGGCTGTCTTATACATGGGTGAGCCCGGCGAACCGAGCCTGCCCACTTTGCGGAACAAACCCCCGGCTTACCTACTTGTAGATCCGGACGAGGCGATTCCCGCAGACGGTAGAGCTGACGAGACCGGTCAAGGAACATGGCGGCGACGACAAGACGCCGCTCATCACGCCGCTGGACGGCCTGGTCTGGCAAGACGAAAAGCCCAAGCAGCTGCGGCCGTTTAAGCCAACCTACCACATCACCCTGGGTATATATATATACATCCATCAACCTACAGCACCATGCGTACCAGACTAACGCGCGGCCCAGCCTTACAGGCCGACACGCCCCAGGAGCTCATCACCATCGACCGGGACTACCTCTCGCGCGTGACGCTGCGGCGCTCGCTGCTCGCCGCCCACGGCGGCACCGTGCACGGGTGCACGCGCCCCGGGCACGCCGCCGTCCGCGAGCTCTACGCCTACCTCTTGGGCTCGTACCTGCCCACGCGGTACCCGACCATCTTCCGGCGAACCGGCGACGGCGGCGGTCTGCTCAACACGGCCACGGGCGCGACGCACCCGCAGCGCCGCCCGCCAGACGACGACCCCGCGGCGGCGCTGCGCATCCTCGGCGAGACGGTCGAGGAGGACCTCTTCCTGCTGCGGGAGACGCCCGCGGGCCACGAGTCGACGGCGTTTGTGTGCTGCTTCCCGGCGGGCTTCGACCCGAGCGAGAAGCTCGGCCGGCTGCTGCGCGAGATCCACCGGCCGGTGCCCGGCTACGACCGGATCGCAAAGAGCATGGAGCGCTTCTTTAGCAAGCTGGAGGTGGGCAGGAGCGTGAAGCGCATGAATGTAGGGCGCCCGGCGTTCTCTTGTTGGATTTGGGTATAGATGACGCTGACGAGATTTGATTCGGCATAGTGGTCTGTTCAGACGCACGACCAGCTCTTCAACTGCAAGGCAAACCCCGTGCTTGCCAATGAGGACTCGAACACCCTTGACGACGACAACATTGACATCTCCAAGGTACATATCTCCCCCCAAATAACACACCCTCTACGCAGTCAAGGCTGAACCGCGCCAGACCTTTGTCCGCATCGAGCTCCAGACCCTCACCCGGCTACCCGAGACGCGCGCCATCCTCTTCTCCTTCAAGACGTACATGTACCCCGTGACGCAGTTCAAGGACGAGGGCAACGGGCCGGCCTTTGCCGACGCCGTCGAGGGTCTGGGATCGGGCAACGCGCCCGGCATGGGCGTCTACAAGGGCAGCCCGCGCTGGGGCAAGGCTGTGTGCGAGTACCTGCGCTCCTAGTCCCACGCATTATTCAAGGTGAATGAAAGCCTCTTAAGAGGGTGATTTTAATATGCTACAATTATTGTCTCTATTTACACTGTTATGCTTTTCTAATCAACAACTCCATGTGGTCAAACACGCTGCTTTACGCTGCTTAATATCTACCTACACCGGCATCTCTCGCTTCGTATCCTTGAAGAAAACTCCCCGTGCATGCACTTTGTACTACTGCTCATGAAAAAAGAACCAAATCCAGAAGAAGATCAAACAAGAGGCATATGCTGAAACTTTTAGCGACAGAAGAAAAGTCGGAAGAAAAAAAGGGAAAGACGCGCTTCTATCCCCATGACACGAGGACCTTTTTGCCCTTCTTTCCCTTTTTCCCTTTGCCGTCCTCCGCCTCTGCCGCTTCTGCTGGTGTCGCGTCCGCGGACGAGCCTCCGCCGCCCCATTGGAAGTTGGACTCGGCGTGGCCATAGTCGCGACGCACGCCGCGTCCCCCACCATAGCCAAAAATGGTCGTCGTCGGCTTCGGCGCCGCTGGTAGAGCGGGGAAGTTGTCTTCGCTCCCGCCGCGCGTGCTCGCCCGCTGCGCCGCCGCCGACGACGAGGCCGAGACCCAGGACGGGCGTGAGGAAGAGGAGGATGCCACGTTACTGCCACCGTCGCCGCGCGACTTGGACGCGGCCGACGCAGCGAGCGACGGGAACAACGAGGCAGCCGGTGCACGGGACGTGGCCGCTGCCGGCGTCCATCCCGGCGGCCCCGTACGCGTCACGGGCGCCGGCCCGCCGAGGCGGGTACTATTCTTGAGCTTGAGCACGCGATTAGAATGCTTCTGCGCAGGCGCGCCGTGCGGTACCCCCGGGTTGGCCGCCGCCGCCTGCGCCCATCCGCTCGAGTCCGACGTCTCGCCCTCCATGCCGCCAAGGCCTGGCAGGCTCGGGTAGTCCTCGTTGATGGCGCGCCAGTCCTGCCAAGCCTTGCGGAGACTGTCGGCCTTGGCCTTGCTCTCAAAGAGGTCCGCAACCTCACGCGTCATAGTGCCGAGCGCGTTGGACGACACGTCGACAAAGAGCGTGAAGAGGGCGTCAATGAGCTGCGTTGCTGTAAGCGCGCCGCGCTGGTACGCGGAAACGTGCTGACGAAAACTGGCGAGCTTGGTGGTGTCATTTCCGAGGAGGTTGGCGGCGCGCTCAATGACAGAATTGTGCCGGACGAGCCGCGCGCGCTCCTCTGGCGTCATGTTGGCTGTGTCGGTGAGCGAAAGCATGTCCATGGGATCGGCGAGGCTGGCGCCGGTCGCGGGACCGACGCGCGGGGTGTTGGAGGAGCTACCGTTACGTGGGGAGGCACCGCCACGGCCGGCGGTGGTCGCTGCCGGGGCAGGGGCTGACAGCTGGCCGCCGAATGTGCGCTGGGATACCGATTGAGCCGAGTGGATAGCCATTTGTCGCTGGTAGGCAATCTCGTCTCGACGGAGACCCTGCGCAGGCACAGGCTGGAATGAGTCTTCGTTTGGGTCTCTACCCCGTCCACGACCCCGTCCCCTCCCGCCGCCGCCGCCGTCTCTGCCACCGCGTCGTTCCTCCTGATACGGCTGCCGCAGGTCAAAGCCCGCCATGTCCACCACTCTTGCATCGCGTCCGACCGTCTTGCCGCCAGCGTGTTCGGCCAAGTTGTGGCCCTGCAGGTCCATGTTGGATTCGAAGACGACAAACTTCTTCTCCATGCATTCCCTATCATTGCAGAAGTAGTGGTCCTTTTTAAAGTGCTGCTCAAGCGCATTGTAGTCCACAAAGTAGTGGGGCTTGCGTGAATCGCGGCGGTCGCAGAGGAAGCAGCGCTCGTGCTTCATGCGGCAGTGCTCGTAGAGCTTGTCGTCGTCGTAGAAGCGCTCGCCACAGAAGCCGCAGAGCGGGTGGCCCTTGAAGCCGGTCTGGTCGGCGGCGCCGGGCTTGTCGTCGCCGCGGCGCATGTGCTTTTCGAGCTCGCGATCGGTGAAGAGCTCGTGTTCGTGGGTAAACACCTTCTTGTTGCGCGTGCACAAGTCGCACATACGCTTCTTATGCGTCGACTTGACGTGGCGGTGGAGATCGACCCAGCCGAGGCCGGCAAAGTCGCACGAGGCGTCGGGGCAGTTGTACCGGAGTAGAAGCACCGTATCGCCGACAATGTCCTCGTTGGTGTACTTGATGCCAATGTTGGTGTCGATGCTGGTGAGGTCGGTGGGTTTGTAGTCTTCAAACTTCTTTTCAGCGTCGTCTGTGAAGATGACATATGGAGCTTCGGTCTGGCAGCGATTTGTTAAAAGACTAGAGTCATGTCTACTGTATGGCTTTGTGACTTACTCGGCAGTGAGCACAGTCCTTGGTCTTGTAGAGCGCTCTCATTCGCAGACCGCAGATATGGCAGGTCTTGTGGTTGCAGGGAGCAATGGAGTGGTGCGCCACAGGATTGGCACAGATGAAGCACACCTCCTCGGCTTCGTCGTCGTCGTCGTCAGGTTTCTGCGTCGCCTGGTGGGCTGGGGCCGCGATGCTGTTGGCGCTGGCCTCTTCCTTGGCAGCACGAGCCGCAAGAGCGACATCTTGCGCGGCGGGCTCGGCGGGGAGGTCGTCCTGTTTGGCGCCTCCACGGTTGCCTCCACGCCCACGTCGGCCACCACCTCCGCGGTTACTACTCTGACCGGCGCGGTCACCTCGTCCTCTGTTGCGATTGCCGCGTCCGCGAGAAGCCTGGCCTCCGCCGCCGCCTCCTGGTGAGGATCCAGCCTCTCCCGGCATCGTTGTGTTTGCAGGTTGCTGTGTCGAGAGTGCTTGGGCACGGTTCCGCTTGATGGTGCTGTAAATGAGGGATATGGTACCTGTATACTTGATGCCGGATATATAAACGTAAAATGTCTGTATAATGAATGTGGAAAAATTGTGAGGGAGGGTAAATCAAGAGCTTGCCAGAACTGCGAATTTGATAGCGGGTGTCTCCAGGGCTTCCACTTATTTTTAGAGGGGCACCTCTCGCCAATTCGGGGCCCCAAATTTGAAACCGGGGGCAAATCAACGGCTGGTACGAATTACGGTGCGATGACTCAGCCAATAAACTTCCACTGAGGCGCGCGCCCTACATAGCTACAACTTTCAGCAGCAACAAAAGAGTCACACCGCGGGCAGGGTCAGCCATGACAACACGCTAATGATTCAAGACATGAGGAATCTCAAGAATCAGTCTTTCGGCTCGGACATTCCATAAACGAGAGATCTAGCGGCACATCCCACTAAATCCCACTAAATCAGTAGGAAATCGTCTCACCCAGACTTGTTCAAGAGTATTGTCAGATTCACAAAACTGTGCTTCTTGGCCGATTTCTTTCCACATCACGCACTATCGTAGTCCAGCTCTGTCCATCTCTGTCCATCCCAAATAACCCTTTTTTCGCTGCAACCTGGTGCCATTTGTTGGCATCGGTATGAAAACCAAATACAATTTGTACGATCCCTGACTGCGCCGTCCTTTACCCCAGGGAAATCCAAATAAACCCAAAAAACGCAGAAAATAGACTTGACCCTCGCAAATAAAAGACACAGGAGACAACTTGGATTGCCGAAAACAAATATTACCATGCCCAACGCCGTTGGCTTAGCAAGTCGTCTCGGCGGGCCACAGGACCCGTCTGCAAGGACGACTATTCCTCTCCGACTGGGTAGAGATGGTGACCGATTTCCTTGTTCATCTTGAACATGTCCACCTTGGGCTGTCTGAACACAGCAAACATTCGTTCGTCGCAGAGGATCTGGCGCTTGTCGGACGGGTCCTGCAAGTCATTTCCCTTGATATGCTCCCAGAGTTTCTTGACGACTTGGGGCCGCGAGAGCTGTGATTGTTAGGGTCTGGCGAGACGTTAGACGATGCCGTCGACATACCTGGGTCTCTCCGCACAAGACGGAAAGGCTTTCGCTCAGATTAAACGGTTTTTGAAACCCTCCACCGGCCTTGCGCTTGGGAGGAGCCGCGTCGCTTCCATCCACCTCACTATCTTCGTCGCGGACGCGCTTGGCGCTCTTCTTCTTGGCAGGTCGCTTCTTCTTGGTGCCACCAGGCTTGTCACCACCACGCGTGGTACGCCCTCTAGCCAGGCGGTTTTCTTGGGCCTGCAGCTGAGCCGCGAGCTTGGCGTCGCCGTCCTCTGCCGACGAGGATCGCTTAGCCTTCTTCTTTGCGGGCTCAGAGCCAGCCGACACATCCGAATCGTAGCGGTCGTAGTCTCCATTCTTGGCAGAGCGCTTGCTCGGTGTCGGTGCGGGAATCGGTGAGGCTGGGGGGTCGTCGGCATCGGCGCCCGAGACGGCATCAAAACGTGTTTCTATCAACTTTTTGATCGCGTCCTTTTCCAAATGTCAGTGTGGTGGAGGGCATAGTTGCGCGCATGCGTACCTTTTGCTCGCTGAGATCCTTGCCGCCGAGTGAAGTCTCGAGACCTTGCCGAATCTTCTTGCGCGAGATGGTTTCCAGGTTGGCTGTGGCCAGGATGCCGTCGATGATGGCCGTGTACTGTCGAAGCTCGTCCGAGCTCACTAACGCATACAATCGTTAGTCTGGCATTAATCAGGCAGCATGTTGGGGAGTGGCTGGCCATGCAGCCGATATGGAGACGTACAAGGGGCGCTCATCGTGCTAGCTGCTATCGTGTGACGATAGGCAACGCGGGGAGGCGTCCGGAGGGCAATGCGAGCGGCACAGGAAGGCACGTCTGACGTTTAGCGAGTCGGCGCAGCTGATGACGACCACGATAATCGTCAATCTAGGACAACGAGCCTGCGGGTACGGGAAGAAGCGAGCGTGCTGAGGATGGAGACGGGCGTGTCGGTAGAGGCACGGGAGGGTCGAGTCAGTGCATGCCCCCGGGTCAAGGTACGCGCCAAGGTGACCGAAAAAAAAAGAGAGCCGACGAAGAAAAAAAAAAAGGGCCCAATGGCGCCTATCGTCCGAGAACCTAGATCGGCCGATCGTAGCAAGGGGCGTAGAGGTTCTGGCGAACAGAAAGAAAGCTCGCAGATCCAAATGGCATGCAGGCCTTTGTGGTGGCCCAGTGGGTTTGAAGTCGGGCGGCCCAATGTACCGTCACCTGATGGCTGGTGAACTAGAAAACAGACAGGAACCAGCGTCACACCAGCAAATTGGCGCCAAAGAAGACGGCGGGACGGCTCTCTACTTGGCGGGCCACACACACGCGCAAAGTAACGCAAGCAGAAAGGACTCAAAAGACGGTGGCAAGGATCGACGGCTCCGTAGGCTCAAGGGCCAAGTCGCAACGGAGAGCGCAGGGAGGAAGGCGATGGAGAGGAAGAAGAAAAGCGAGAATGGAAGGTGAGAAGATGTGTGAGTTGGAGCAGAGAAGCGGTAGGAAAGAGAGGCAATGGATGAAGATTCGCCCGTCGCGATTTGGCGCTGCTGTTACTGATAGAAAAAAGGTAAACGCAGAAGTGTGGATGGTGATCCGGTGACAAGGCGGAACCTGGGGCGGCCGTGCCGAGCCATTGTGGCTGGTGACGCCACAATGTGCGGTAAGCATCCGTCCTGACATTGCACACAATCAACCTCTACGTGTACAGTCGGATGCTTGTATTTATTGTATAAGACTATAAAAATCTTATCTTCGATACTTGGTTACATCAAGATGTATACTATCCGTCCTTTCACCGGCAAAGCCAGTCAGTGTACTCCTGCACCATAACCTCGTGGTGTAGCTGGTGTGACGCGCCGGTGCGGTTCTCGCAAATTTACGAGATGGTCCCCTTACCGATAACTATATCCATCAGTCTTAGAGTATTGGAATGTCTAGCACTTCCGGAAGGCTGCTCGCTACCTGGTATCTAGTAATGGCCCGTCCACCTACCAACTATAGCGAAGAACTACCAAACACTCAATGCAACACCACAAACGAATAATCAAGTCACAACAGGGAAGGGACAGGATCAATTCAAACAGAGCAATATCATCAAACGAGCGTATAAGGCGTACAAAATAAATCAGATATTCTCACAAACGCTACTACCAAAATTTCATCACGTTCCCTACATACGAGTCGCTGGCTCATAGTAATCCTTGAATCGGTCCGTCTCCTCCCACCCTACATTGTACACCACATTCCAGCACGCAAGTAGCAACGAAGGGAACTTTGTCGTCCAAAAACTCAAGTAGCCATCCGGCAGCGATCCGACGGTGTGCTGCAGGCTCTGCGACATGTCCTCGTAGTGATTGCGCTTGTTGCGCAGAGCTCGCAGTAGGTCCAGCAGGCGAGATCCCGTATACCTGCGCTGCTTGCCTAGCGAGTCGACAAAATCGCGTGGCAACGCTTTGAGGAAGTCGCCACGCGTCACCTCGGGTGCGTGCCGCTCCAGCTCCTCAAGAGCAGGCGATGGCGGGTCTCGCGGCTCCTTTTCAAAATGATCCGACACATCACACAAGAAGGACAGTCTCTTTTTCGCTGTCCAGAAAAAAGGATGCGCCATAACTTCACGCGCGGGTGGGCGCCTCTTTGGGTTCGCATCCAACATGGAGCCAACCAAATCTTTAGCCTCGGAAGCAAAATCACCTAGCGATTCGAGTAACTTCAAGCTGTATTCGCCCTTTCGAATGTTCACCTCTCGCATGTACCGATCACCACAGTCGAATGGATGACAACCGTTGGTCAAAACGTAGAAAAACACAAGTCCGAGCGAGAAAATGTCGATAGCGCGCGTCGCTCGACGACTGCCGGGCATAAGGCCATCATTCAAAAGTACCGAGCCAGAGCCGCTATGCGTGCTGGCATCGACCATAGAAATGTCGCGCGCATCGTCATCTAGAAGAAGTTCTGGCGCACGCCAGCCCGAAGTTCCGGCAGCGCGACCAGTGGTCGCTCCAAAAGACGACTGGCCCCCTTCAAGTTTCTTGCACAGACCAAAGTCGGAAACCAAGAGTCTGACCCTGCCATCGTCGTCCATGTTGATGAGAATATTTTGGGGCTTCAAGTCGCGATGGACAATGCGCAGTTTGTGCAGATGACTGATACCATTTGTGATTTGATAAAGTACGCCAGGACGATCCATCTGTCCTGCAGTGGCGAGCTCTCGGTAAGCATGGGGTCTCTCCACGACATCGGCCAAAGATGCCCCGCACCGCTCTAGGGCAATATACAGGAAGCCGTCTTGCATCTGCTGCGAATAGTATCGAATGACATTGGGGTGGTCATCGCTTTCACGGAGCAGTCTCGTCTCCTGTGACGCAATGTCGTAAAATTGGATCAACATGCGCTTCACAGCCACATCACGACCGTCAAAGCGTCCGGCAAATACTAGCGTGCCGTTGCTTCCCGTGCCGAGTTGAATCTCTGTGTTGACTTCGATATTGCCCATACGCATGATTGGGTTGGTAACAGCGCTCATGTCATTTTGGACCGTCATGACATCCGGTTGGAGGCTGGGCTTATCTCCAAGACGCTTAGCATTTTTGACAGCCTCTTCAATAGTCGAGGCATCACGTTCATCGTCACGAGACTGCGAAGTATCTCGCTGCCTTTTAGGACGGTGTTTGACTCCTCCGCGTCGGCCACGATGAGCCTTCTTCCCCTTGGCCGGGGTCTCGGGACCATCGCCATCAATCGCCTTGTTCTCTTGGCCCTCTTCTGGTCTGGGCGTCTTTTTTCCATCTGAGTCGCTTCCCTTGACCTCCTCATCGACTGGCGCAACGTTTTGAGTGGGCTTGGCTTCTGCATCCCCCTTTACCTCAACGTCGACGGCGTGGAGCTCTTTGTCGATTTCACTCTTCTTTTCATTCTTTTCCCCAGCAGCAATGTCTTGCTTATCGTCTGGGAGAGTTTCCGAAAACAAAAGCGTCTGAACCTCTTGGACCAAGCCCTTGTGAAGGCCGTTGGATCGGAGTCTATGGTAGGCGCGACGAAGATTGTTCTGGTAGATTAACAAGACAATAAAGAAGATGATGATGAGAACCGGGTTGCTGAAAAAGTCGTAAACGCTGTTCGCAGCGCTCTGAGGGAGAGACTTGACCTTTGTGAGGATAGTGGGTTCTTCTGTGATGATTGTCGCGTCGTTTCGAGGTGCAGAGTTCGCCTCGGGTGGTCCGACGACGTCTTCGGTCGACTTTTCAGGCAAACTCCGGATTTGATTGTTGTCTCCCCGAATCGAGTGGAAGAAATGGGTACCAACAAGTGCCTTGCTGATGCGAGATTGGCTCATAGTATCTGACGAAGGCATGAATTGCCACCAGTCGGGACTTGCAACCTGAGCGACAGGCGCGCTGATGATTAGAGGGTATGCTTGGCCAGACATGGCATACCAGCTGCCCGATTCGGTCTGGTTCAGAAATATGCTATTAAGACGCATTTGTTTCTCATTCTTGTCACGAGCTGGCATTGGCGGCTGAGGAAGAACGACAAGCTGCGGGTTGCTGCCGGTAACAGCATCCCACGGTCGGCAAACGTCAAACACGCTGGCGACGGGAGCAGAAAACTTGTTGGAGAAGAGAGGAGTGTTGTTGTCCTTCTGGGATTGGTCGAAAGCGTAGACTTTCCCATTGTGCTGGCTCGTAATGTATCGATTATCGAGTGAGTTGTGGTACTGCATGTAAAGATCGCTGTCGAAGGTGTTGGGGCCCCATTCGGAGTACTTCAAGGTGGCGATGGGACGGCCGTCGGAGCCTTGAATACCGACGGTGTACTCGGTTCTGCCCAAGGTGATGGTTCCGGTGGTGAGACATTCCTCATTGTCGCGGTCGTCAAAGGTGTTAGCTTGGCGACAAAAGTCGTTGGTATTGACATGAGAGCCACTAGATCCAAACCACTTGAGGACGCGACCTGTGGCGGCGTCAAGTGTGACCATGGTGGTCTTTTTGTCGCCCGTGTAGACAATCTCACCCTCGGCGTCTTCGTATGGGGCTAACTGCTCGACAAGGCTCTTCATGGTGAAGCCCGTCTTGATGAGACCAGCTTCGGGGTCGGGTCGCCAGATGAAGATGCCACCATGGGAGTTGGGCTCTACGACCCAAAGGTAGTGATCGACAGGACTGTAGTTGTCGTCGAGGATGGAGTTGTTGAGACGATAGTGCTTAGTCTCGACCATGGGAAGGTCAACTTCAAGGTGCCAGCGCTCTTTACCGGTGTTGCGGTCGCTGGCATATAAATCTCCATCGACGGTCGCCATAAGAACAAAGTCTTCGACTTCCCAATCCTCCAGGTTCCGCGCATTTTGCGGCGTTGTCAGCCCCGAGGCTGGGATGCTACGGGGTCGAAGATCGCTGGGGGGTCTTGGTGCTCGGACGGGCTGGGCCGGAGCTAAAGTTGCGAGGGCGCTCTCATCGTCAGGTAAGATGATGTTTCGTTTTTGGTTTTGTCGGCTGGAGCTTCGGGGTGTGGGCCGGGGCCTGGAGGAGGCGTCGGCGGCCTTGCTTGGCTGACTGGTTACGGCATCGATGGACGAGGCGGCCCAGCGGGCAGAATCGTCGACGGATACCCGGTCGTTGTGTAATTCGTAGTTCGCGTGCGGCGAGCCGGGGTGGACGGCGGGTTGTTGCTGCTGATGGTGAGGTTGTTGCTGCTGAGCCTCGGCGAGCTGGAGCCATGGGAGGAGAACGATGGCGATGGCGAGCAGGAGCTTATTCTGGGCGGAACGCCGCCCGTCACCCGGCAGACGGCGCCGAAGCATTGTATCGGCGGCGGCGGCAGCGGCGGCGGGATGGCGAGTGAAATGAAGAATCAGGCAAGCCTGTCAATGACATTCAGAGCACATGGGCGATGATGGTAGATTGTTGTTGAGCCAGGGCGGGTGCAGCGGATGCCGTTGTATGGAAGCATCAGCCATGCCCGGGACAACGAAGAAGATGAAGAGGAAGAAGAAAGGATGCTGGTTGACGCTGGAGAGGAATAAAGATGGCCGCTGTAAGTATTCGTAGGGTTGGATGATGAGAAGCGGAGACGGCAGAGGCGGATGGTGGGCTGACTCGATACTTTTGATGGTGTAACTGCTGGTACATAATAATAAATGGGCAGTCGCGGCAAGCGAGTTGCATGTGGGCTTCCTCCACAGGGGCTTTATGCTGGTTACTAGGTCCTACGTAATTCGCACACATGTACGGAGTACGCAGTACGCAGTACGCAGGACAGGGCTCAATAATATGAGCTGCTTTGCTCTATTTTATTGATTTTCGAACTGGTCTCTATTTCTTTCTTTTCTGTATTTTCACGGTTTTTTTATCTCTATCATTGTTCGATATGCAATGTTCGATTTGCAAGTACCTGTATCTTCAACTCGCCTACTTGGGCAGCTACGGCATACCTCTAACTAGGCGGGCCCTCAACCCCAGCCCCAACCCCCTGAACGCGAGTTCTAGTTTTTTTTTATGGTGCAATGTGCGTTGCGTGCTTTCAATGGCTTTAATATCATCATTATGTACTATTGGTAAATGTATCGAAAAAATATGCCTGCAGCTCTGGAAAACACTGCAGATGTTGAGGCTGCATTCACGTAACTACCAGGGCAGGCCCTTTTACAGTATTCTTATTATTTTTGAATTATTTCTCAACTTGCCTCCTGAGCTTCATTCCTCGTCGTCTCAATTCTCCCGTGGCCCCCCTGCATATGGAAGCAGGCTGTGCAGCCCAGCCATTGATTGCCAGCTTGCCACTCAACCAAGCCCGCCCGCCATTGGAACCAAGACACGGCCCAGACTGTTTGACAAGCACACGAAAATAATCGCCCCACCACCCAAAGTCGCTCCCTTGCACTTTCTTCTTGCTTCTGTTGACTGTAATCATGTAATAATAGTTAATGCGCTTCCAATACGTTCCATGAACCCTGCCCAACTTGTCCGGCCTGTTCAGCCCACAACAGCGCTTGAATGTCACAGCGCTTCTCACCCCTCCAAAGCACCACCACCAGCCGAAAGAGTCAGTGCCAAGTCGACTGAATAACGTAAACACGTTTCAAACATTCCATGGCATCCCATACAATCTATGCCATGCAGCGCTCAAACAGACTTTTTGCTTTCTCGTCCCATATTATTAACTCTAACACCCTTCACCTTCAGCCAGCATTGTCGGTATTACCCAGTAGAAGTCATCTGCCCCCAGTCTGCCCATGTTGACAACCTGCACAGCTGTGCTAATTACGAATACATGTCGCATCTCGTATGCACTCTCAATGTGTCAACTGTTTTTTGTCCTATATAATCACAACAAAAAAGGTGTTCCAAATCGACATTACCAAACCACGCCGTATTCAGTCTTTTTTCTACCCGTACAGCAAAGTGCATATATGCATGATAAGAATGCCCTTTAAACGACAATCTCTTCCGTCTCCTCTATAACCTCCTCCACAATCTCTTCGATAGTACGCTCGTTGTTCTCCGAATCCTCCCCGCCTTCGACCTCCCTCGTCTTGGCCGCCAGCAGCGCCGCGTGAGGGTCTTGGTCCAGGCCCAGGGCCTCTCTCTCCTCGTACATCTCCTCTTCTACGTCCGCGCGCCACGCGTGCCACTCCTCGAGCATTTGACGGCGTGACTCCACCACGGCCAAGTCGGCAGACGCACCACGGTCGGCATCCTCTTGCTCAAATACCCGGCTGTATTCGCGCAGATTCTTACGCACTTGCTTCTGCTCCTCCTTGGTGAGTAGTGTCTGTGGACGCGGCCGCCATTGGAACTGTTTGAATTTTTCCACAGGCTCTTCTCTCAGAACCTCTCCACGGAAGTCGTAAATGTGATAGCCATTTTCCATCTAAGCAATTGTTAGTACCATCAACACAGTCATGACAAAGACGAAATCGTACCGAGTGCTTCCAGGCAGATGCCCAGGTGGCCACAAATCGACCCGAGGGATCCCACTCTATGTCCGTCACTCCGTAGTGGTCACCAGTGTTCATCAGCTGCAGGTTAGCCGTCAGGTCTTTGTCGGACTCGGGCTTTTCACCCTCAAAATCGAGGTCGAGGAAGTCGAGATCTGAGCTCTGCTGGTTGCCAATCGTGGCAATGACAACGAAGCGGCCTCTGGGTGACCAGTAAATGGCGTTGCTATTCTTCTTGTCTAGCGTGCGCAGGTGCTTAAAGTTACCTGCGACTAGACCCTTGGCCTTTTCGGGGCAGAAGAAAGCGACTGCTGTCTTGGGTGCCACCGCTGTTGCGGCCACAGGCTCTGTTGTGGTGATGATGGCGAAACGATCGCCCTTAGGCTCCCAAGCAAAGTTTATGACGGTATCCTTGATGATGTCGACAACCTCCACGGGCACGCCCTTCTCCTTGACACGGAAAATCTCAAGCGTCGTGGCCTGCGACTTCTTCGACTTGGAGTGGCGGTCCACCTTGACGCACAGGTAGGCGCCCTCGGATTGCCAGTGGAGCTTAGCATCACTGACGCTGAAGAGGTTCAGACTACGCACAACCTCTTTGGAAGGAATGCTTATCAAGCTGACCTTGGCGGGGTTGCTGCCAATTTCAGGAGTCCAGAAGCAGAACAACTGCTCGTATGTCTTGACACCGTCGCGCTTAACCGTGGCCGGAGCCCAGTCAAAGTCAACAACGCTGTCAATCTTGATAGTGGTCTTGTCGAGGAGGTTCATGCGCGGGAGCTCGTACACAGAGATGGACTGGCCGGGGTTCAGACGAGCGACGTACTTGTCGTCGGCCGACCACTTGAATGCGGGCCACTGTTGCTTGGGTGGCGGCTTGCCTTCCTCGGACTTGGGCGGCTCCAGGTTAGCAAAGGAACGAATAGGCATCTCGGTCTCAATGTCCCAGATGACATAGTTCTTGCCCTCGTCGTCAGCAGAGAGGGTACCGTCGCCGCCATCCTCGGGCACCGAAATCGGGCGGTTAGACCAAGTGACAAGGTACTTTTCGGTAGGCGAGTATGCGACAAGGTTGACGAAAGGATGGGGGAAGCGGCCCTGTTTGGACCAGGAGTTACCACCCCAGATCTGGACACCGCGGGCGTGGATCGAGGTAAGGAAGTTGCCCTTGGGCGACCACTGTAGGAAGGTCTCAGTCCAGTGCTGGCGCTCAACAACACTCTCAGGTTGGTCCTTTTCATTGTTCCAGAAAACGCCGACGTTGTCACCGCGGTACATGACGAACTGGTCGCGGCCGCGGCCAGCAGGATCCTTGAGCCACCACTTGAGGTGATCACGCTTCTGAAAGGGAGGAATCTCGGGGGCAACGTATTCTTCTTTGATGCGTCCCTCGGCGCCATATCGTTCAATATCGCTAATCTTGTTGATTCGCAGCGTGTGCTTCTTATCGAGGGGAACCATGTCGAGGGAGCGGACGGCAGCAGCAGCCTCGCTGGCGGACGAGTACTCGACGAAAGCGAATCTGTACACCGTTAGCGGACACACAGGTCAGGCAGAGGCAAAGACTACGAACCCTAGGGACTTTTCATTGTCACCCATAGGCATATAAATGGAATCCTCGCGGACCCTTCCAACAGTATTTAGTTTCTTGATCAGAAACTTTACAAGCTTGGGCTTTTGCTCTTCATTAACGATGGGAAGACCGTCAATCACAACAAATGTGTCGTAGCCCTTATCAAGCTGAACGTCGAAGCGTTCACGGAGATCGGAGAAGTCGATGTCATCCTCGTTGAACTCGTCGTCGTCGAGATCGGCCTCGCGCAAATGATCAAAGGAGGGCGCCATGATGTCGCGGTGGTGTTGCAAGCGAGGGGTCTCTCGAGATGCCCCGCTTTTGTCGCTTTTGTAGGAGATTTACAGAGCAAGAAGCTGTAAATGGGCGAGATGTCACGGTAGGGTATATGTAGCCGGTAGCTGCACGCGGGAAAAAAGTGTCGACTGTGCCGATGAGATGCTCGTGCAGCGCGAATATGGTGGGTGGCCGAGTCGGGAGGAGGGATGCTTTTTTTTTGGTGATGCCCAGGCCCGCATATTTGCTGGTTATTGACTTCTTTCCACAAAGAAAGTGTGCGGTGTGGGGCGGAGAAGTGATCTTCCTTTGCCGGGCAATTTGGCCCATCGAGGGGCAAGTCACGTGCAGGCGAATTGTTGGCGGGGTGGTGCCTGTAAGACGCTGCTGGAAGCTCCAGAAAAAAAGGCTGCCTTCGATGAGCTTCGAGGGCGGAGAGCACTGGTTCCAGCTTCAGTTATTGCACACGATAGGCTCTTTCCAGCAACAAAGCCTAAAATGGTATGATACTACTTGGACGCAAGCGCTTGTGTTCTCTAATTCACTAATGTTTTGCTTTTTAGTCGTTTGCACCTACACAAATCTTTGCGGACGGGACCACCGAGGAAAAGGGTGAGAATGCGCGTCTCGCTGCCTTTGTCGGAGCCATTGCTGTTGGCGACCTGGTGAAAAGCACACTCGGTCCCAAGGGCATGGATAAGATTCTGCAGTCAGCGTAAGTCTTTGCTGCAAATGAAGCGCACAGAGGCTACTTCAGCTCTCGTTGATACATGTCTAATACACCGACAGATCCACTGGCGAAATCATGGTCACCAACGATGGCGCTACCATTCTCAAATCGATTGCCCTCGACAATGCAGCCGCCAAAGTCCTGGTCAACATTTCAAAAGTGCAAGACGACGAAGTCGGGGACGGCACAACGTCGGTTGCCGTCCTCGCCGCCGAGCTGCTTCGCGAGGCTGAGAAGCTCGTCGACAAGAAGATTCACCCCCAGACTATCATCGAAGGATACAGAATAGCTAGCCAAGCCGCGCTCAAAGCTCTCGAAGCCTCTGCTGTTGACCATAGCAAGAACCCCGACGCTTTCCGCAAAGACCTCGTCTGCATTGCCCGCACGACCCTGAGCTCCAAGGTCCTCGCCCAAGACCGCGAACACTTTGCCGAGCTTGCAACCGACGCCGTTCTCCGACTGAAGAAGTCTTCTGACCTTAGCCATATCCAGATCATCAAGAAGGCCGGTGGCAAGCTGAGCGACTCGTACCTCGACGAAGGGTTCATCCTGGACAAGAAGATTGGCGTCAACCAGCCCAAGCGCCTGGAAAAGGCCAAGATTCTGGTAGCCAACACTTCTATGGATACCGACAAGATCAAGATCTTCGGTGCCCGCGTCAAGGTCGGCTCGACTTCCAAGCTTGCCGAGCTTGAGAAGGCGGAGAAGGATAAGATGAAGGCCAAGGTGGAGAAGATCAAGGCCCACGGCATCAACTGCTTCATTAACAGACAACTGATTTACAACTGGCCAGAGCAGCTCTTCACGGATGCTGGCATCATGTCGATTGAGCATGCCGATTTTGATGGCATCGAGCGCCTGGCCCTCGTCACTGGTGGCGAGATTGCCTCTACCTTTGACCACCCTGACCAGGTCAAGCTGGGACAGTGCGACCTCATCGAAGAGGTCATCATTGGCGAGGATACCCTGATCAAGTTCTCTGGCGTGTCCTCTGGTGAAGCTTGCACTATTGTTCTTCGTGGTGCTACCGAACAGCTTCTTGACGAGGCCGAGCGAAGCTTGCACGATGCCCTGGCGGTTCTGTCGCAGACTGTCCGGGAACCACGCACCACTCTTGGAGGTGGTTGCGCCGAGATGCTAATGGCCAAGGCTGTGGAGGGCGCTTCAACAAGAGTCGAAGGCAAGCGCCAGATGGCTGTTAACAGCTTCGCCATTGCGTTGATGCAGCTCCCTACTATTCTGGCCGACAATGCCGGTTTGGACTCTAGCGACCTGGTGGCACGTCTGCGCAACACAGTGTACAAGGGCATGTCTACGTATGGTCTCGACCTGACGACGCCGGGCGGTGGACTTGCCGATATGCGGGACCTGGGTGTTATCGAGAGCTATAAGCTAAAGAGGGCTGTTGTGTCGTCCGCCAGCGAGGCTGCGGAGGTGAGCTTCCCCAAAGCTTTGACAAACTAGGGAATGATATGCTAACAAGATCTAGCTTCTACTACGTGTTGACGATATCATCAGAGCCGCTCCACGACGCCGCGAGCAGATGTAAAAAGGACTAACGGATATAAACAAAAGTCAAAAGAAATGGTATATTGTTGAGTAGCGGACATGAATCTGTAATGATACCATAGATAGCGTGGACAGTGAATGACGTGCATACCCCTTAACCACGTGCAGAAGTGAAGACCGGGTGAATGGCGGACCGTGTTGGCACATGCTGCACGGCAGGCAATAGCGTTTGCAGTCTTCTTCATGAGCGTGATCAGCTCATCTCGGAAACGAAGTCAATCCTTTATTCTCCCAACTGCAATGATGGATGTTATTGAGATTAGTTCCGATTCCGAGTCAGACTGCGTAGGCCAGCCGTCGCCGCCGCCGACCAAGCAGCAGCAGCGTAGGCCATGTAGGGAGCGGATAAATAACGCGCGTGACAAGACACCTGGCAAGTAATATTTTGGTCTGCGGGGTTTGATATATAGCTGACCTTGACAACAGACCAGGATCGATCGCCACAAGTGAAGCAAAAGTTGGCAGCAGCGCAGGCTCGAGGTACGATGCCGACTTGCGATTTACGAGAGAAGAATTTCAAGACTAATGAAGTTCAACTAGCGCTGCAAGTTGCCGAGCAAAAAAGACGACATGAAGAAAAGCAGTATGTGCGAAGGCAACGACAACAAGCTGAGAATGAAGCCACAACCGCCACTCCTCCCACTGCGCAGAAACCGTTGGGATGGCAACCGTTTGCGGACGAGGCTTCGATCAATGATTTGTTCGACGCGCCAGATCTTCCCTTCCCGATGGCGATGGTGCGTGATCATACTGAGGCCGCATCAGCACCGCTTATGAGCGCCGAAGAACAGCCACAAACGGAGACTGCCATTTCGACCACGGCGGCGGGTGTTCCCTCGAAATATGAACGTCTCGCTGTGCCGCTCTCCGCCTGCGCAAACAAGCAGCTGCAAACGCAAACTACTGTTCCCGGTATCGCAGGGTCACATCCCTCCGAGGAAAGAAAAGTGGCTGCATCATCCCATGTACATGTCGACGAGCAACTATACTCATGGCCTACGACCCCCATCACCACAGATTTGTTCCCATCAGTCGAACTGTGTCGAACCATGTCAGACGAAACGCTAGCCCCCGCAGGATCCGATCCGGAGCAATGCCCCGAACCGCCCAGCGCTGCCGTTTCAGATCCGTCTAGGGAGAATATCTACCGGCAGAGTTCACCACGGCGATCCCCACGGGCACATGATACGAGACGGGAGATGGCTGCGCCCCCTGCGCTGGTGATGCGCGCGGCGATGCTGCACTGGCGAGCGCTGTGGCGCCGCCCGCGCCAACTGTACCGTTACTTGCTGGGCAGGCCGCTATTTCGACGCGCTTCTAGGCAGGTGGAGGACGCGGTCATCCAGTAAGTATGGATGGATGCAAGAGTAGCTGCAGTCACCGTTGATACATTGACGATCTGGGGACTACCGTGCAAGGAGGCGATTTCCGGAACGAAGGAACAGTGGAGGAAGACAAGTACAAGTGGAGGTGGGGGTTATATTTGATAAGGAATTTTGCTTTTGCTTGAGATTGATTTCAGAGGCCGACGACTCACGAAGAGGATGGAGGAGAAACGGGCGGGCGGATTACTCGACTCCCTTGCGCTAGGCCAGAATGACGTGGGCCGAGATGGATGAGATGCGGACAAGCAACTATGTGTTTCCCTTTCGCTTTTCCCTCCTTTATGTTATTGTTTAATAAATCGGGCAATGCAAAAGGTCGGTCATTTTGATGTTGGCGGGCGGGAGCTGACAAGACAATCGCTTGCATGAATAATGCAACAGACACACGTCAGCTTAACACTTTATCAAAAGAGACAAATGAGCAAGAGAGCTTGATTAAATAAGAGAACAAATATGGGAAGAAATAAGATGATGATGACTATGCAGATGATGTGAATAAAAGAAGGGGTATTGTCACCTCGCTACCTATGTTGCTATGCAAGGGACGGGCAGGACCACGGGATAAAAATTAAAAACTGACACAGAGGTACCAAGGCACAAAAAGAATATGATGATCGTTACGTCAACTCCTTCTGCTGATTACTGTCCAAGAGTCAGCTTGCTGATGGTGACATTGCCAGTTAACAAACTATCCTAGCCACCGAATGAATGTTCAGGTTAGTTGGTGTAACATGGGCGATCTGTCCTTTGTTCGCAGCCAACGGTGCCTACAAACGCAGTCGTCTACTGCTCAACCGCATACCACTATCCCCTATTCAACCCGAAGCATGTCCGTGCAAACAAAGGTCCTGATCCAAATGTCCGGCGCCCCGGGCTCCGGAAAGAGCACCATGGCGCGGCTGCTGCGGCCCTGCCTCGCAAGCGCCGGCGCCGTCGTCGTCGATCACGACGTGCTGCGGTCCGCCTTTCTCGCATCCGGCCTCGACTTTGCGGCGGCCGCGCGGCACGCCTACGAGCTGCAGTGGACGCTCGCCGAGGACCTGATGCGGCAGGGGCTCAGCGTCATCGTCGACAGCACCTGCAACTTCCCCGAGACCCTCGCGTGCGGCGCCGCGCTGGGCCGCGCGCCACGGCCACGACTACTGGTACGTCGAGTGCCGCGTGCGCGACATCGATGTGCTGGACAGGCGCCTGCGTGCGCGGCCGGCGTCGATGCTGAGCCAGCGCACCGCGGTTGACGGACCGCCGCCGGGCGCCGCGGACGCGGGCGAGGAGGGCCGCGCGCGCTTTGCGAGGTGGATGGAGCACCCGTGCCGGCCGGCGACGACGGACAGTGTGATTGTGGTGGACGCCACGAGGGAGCCAGAGATGCTGCGCGATGAGATTCTGAACCGGATTATTGCAAGCAGCGGATAGGTCCCCGAGGCTGATTCAACATCGTAGCCACCTTGGCCGCATCGTGTTGCAGAGAATCACAAATGCACCCTGTGGAAAGTGGCAGCCGGCCCGTCCTGGCTACGAGAAGGGTGAATAGGGTTTATGCCAGCACTGCAAGCTTTCAACTTGCTCTCACAGATGGCGCGCCATCATGGAAGCAAGCAGTGGCGGATCAAAATTAGATGGCAAGAGATGAGTGTAGGGGGCGGACAATTCTAGACCGGAATCCGCGCACCCACAACTATTCAGTGCGGAAAATATTTGCTCTGCATGTGCATTGTGAGGGAGAAATGATGAGAGGGGGGATGGAGTTGCGAATGATAGTTACTTTGCGTGTGGCTGGCGGCCAACGGACATCTGCCTTGATTGGGAAATTGAACAAGCAGTCGGCATACCCGGGAGCTCTCCGTCGTCGACAATGAAATTTAGTAGGGCGCTGTGCAGCACGAATACTCCGTACAATGCGATCTTGGAAGTACTTGAGGTACTCACTATGTTCAGAGGACTCAGTTATCTTCATCATCGTCGTCCCCTGGCAGCTGCGGCACCAGCGGCTCAACGAGCGCGGCTGGAGCCGCATCCCACATTCCGGGCAGTCACGGATGGTGATGTTGGCTTCTTTTCCCCACACGTCTTGCGACCGCATAATTTCTTGCATCTCGTTCACTGACCCTGTAGGTGTGTGCTAGTTATCATGGTGTAGGAAATGGCGGCGCGGAACGAAGCTTGTGTGATGCTGTGTGCTTGTCGTCTACTGAGAGATGAGTAGGTGTGACTACATGTCTTTTGTCTATCAAAGTCATCTTCACAAACTCAAAAAAGGCAGGTTCTTGACCGTCAGTTGTGACAGTGCTGCTTGTCTCGGAAATGTTGATTCCTGAGCTGCCAGTGCTTCGGTCTGGACTTTATTAATTTACTGAGCTGCAACCCTCTTTTGTTGACAATTCTTGGTAACTAGATATGTAATAATAATAGGCGGATAGATAACCAGACGGCATTATCGGCTTGCTACATGATTCGATAGGATGAACAGGCTGCGGCGGTGGCTTGCATTGGCGGCGCGCCACCCCGTCTGTCCTGGCTGGCTTGGGAGTGCCGCCCTTGGAAAAGGAGAATTTTTCTTCTTAAACTATGTTCATCCTGCCAGGACGATAATTAGGCATGGAGTAATAGTTAGTTCGGGGAAAGCCAGGGCCAATGGCACGACACGACACGACGGGTATGGGCCATGGTGCCGTGAGGCTAACGTCAGATGGGGGTGGCCAAGTTAGTGTTGAATCTTGGTTGCAGAGACACGGCCACGAGCACATATTCTTGGATTTTACAGACATGGCGTTGCAGGCTCTGAGACACCGGAAACGGTTTGGTAAAGGTTGCAATTGGGAGCATGCACGTTGCCAAGGTTGGGGGCACTAACTAACAGAGTCACAGTCTCGTTGGAGCGCCGGCCAAAATAAACTGGAGCGCTAATTATATTTAGAGGACCAAGGAGGGAGCCAGGGCTTGCTTATTGGTTGTTACGGTTGTTACCGGTTAACAGGTTAACAGCGGCTGACCCGGTTGCATCGGAGGTGCCTGCAGCAGGTAATCGAGCGAAGCGAAGCCAAAAGATAACAATTTTTGAGTCTATGTAGTTACTCCGTGAGTCGGCAACACGGCCGAAAGATAAATAAACAAATACAAACAATGGACCAGCAGGTCCATTGTTGTGTCGAGACAATTCAACTGGCATGTTGTGCTATTTTGATTCAGTGTGATGCGATGGGTGATTGTCATGTGCACCACTGTCACTGGCCAGTGGTTCCAGCGGGCTCCAGCGAGGCGCGTGCTGAGACTCCACCAGCAATCGTACCAGCAGAGGTGGTACCTGAGTCTGCCTCGAACAACCCTGCTGCCAGTTAGGTTCCCGGTACCAAGGTATTCTCTTTTTNTTTTTTTTTTTGGGCCTCGCTACGGAGTACTCGATTTATGACTGGTACGTGCTTGGATGCCCCACGGAGCACGGTACTGCATTTCTACTAAGATACAGCAACTAGAACAGCCGGACACGCACGCACAGGTGCCAGCTCAGCAGGGCTTTCGACAGCGCTTACAGGGGCAGATGCAGTGTTCCATCGCCCTGCAAGGCCACTTCCACCCCTGTCTCTGGGCCTTGCTCTGTGGCCTGGTCACCGACCTACCATATCAGGTACCTTTTATAAGCTCTCACATGGGCAAGATACATGGAGCCTGAGTGAGCCGACTCCTACGCTAACAAATAGCATACTCGCTACCGTCATCGACGAGTCTCGCCGCCCTGTCTCCCCTGGCCCGTCACTGTTCATCCTCTTTGGCTTCACATATCGTTCTTTTTCCCTTCACTCATTCTCTTACTTCCCCCCCGTCTCAATTCTAACTAATCCACATTACTTGTTGCATCTTGTCTACTCGCCGCATTTTTTTCCCTTCTACTTCACTCTCTCGCCTACACACCGCCGTTGTCACTCGCTCAAGCCCGGTTGCCCCTTGTCCGGCAATCGACCCCTCGCACGCTGCTGTCCGCCCTCACGCACGCCACACCTGCGCACAAGTCCAACGTCTTTTCATCGATCCTGTACAAACCTCGCCCGTCTATACTTTTCCGACTCTTCACCTCAATTCATCGCATCTAATACATCCGCCAACCTGCAATGTGGCCATGAGCTCCACCTACGCCGTCGCTACCATGCTCCAAAGTCCTGACTCTCCCCCAGGCATGACGACCTCCAAAAGCTCAAAGTCGTCGTCCTTTCACTCCCTCACCAGCGACGACGGCAGTGTCCTTGCCGACATTGGCCACTTTGAGGACATTGGGCTCGACGACGAGCACAGCACCACCCCCAAGGCCTCGGCCCAAATCCTCACCCGCCGCATCACATCGCCCACGACCAACGGTGCCGCTCCGGCCGCTGTTGGACGCACCCTCGCCGCCGGCAACGCTAAAAGAGCGCCGGCCCCGAGACGCTCCTTTCCTAATCTTCGAAATAATGTATATTCCGCCAACCCGCGCAGCACTAGCACTGCTGCCCTGACCGACCCCCGCCCTATTACCTTGAAAAAAGGGCATTCCACCACCTCGCTACCCGTCCATCGCCAGCGCAGCATCAGCCCGGCTCTCCCTAGTCCGTCCCGCGACGGCTCCTTCTATCCTCCTCGCCCGCGTCGAGGCAGCTGGCAAGCCAATAACGACCGCAAGTCCATATCCGATCTCGAGCAAGAATGTGACGAGGACGAGGACGATGACATCCCCGACGGTCTTGTCCTCGACAATGTTCCCCTATCCCCTCGCCCGCAGCATGAGCGTCCGCCCAGCCGAATAACATCCACAAGCACCTCTCCCGAGAGAACCACAAAGGAGCGAGTTCGCAGTGTCGGCAATGGCACGCCTGCCGTGGCCCAAGCCCAGGGATCGCTCCGATCGCCCACCTGGAAATCCGACGCAGAGAAGCGCCCAACGAGCCCAATGAAGACACGCGCCTACAGCTGGAACCTGGCTCACGCCGAACTCAATGCCGAAGCCCGTGCTCTTACCGAGAAACTAGAGGAGCATGCTGACGAGGTTGAGGTGGTACATTCGCGCCGTCCCTCTGCTGCCCGTCCCAACACCTGGGCTTCCTCTCAGACGCTGGATTATGCGTACGACCGCAAAGAGCGCGGCAAGTCCTCCACCCCCGAGCTACCGCCCCTGCGTCGAACAGACAACATGGTCGACCCTCTGCCCATTTCCAAGGAAAAAAAAGCTGTTCTCAGCAGAACGCGCCCGTCGTGGCTCCCTCCCAAGGACCCCGCCGAGGAGCGTCGCCATGTCAAGCAGTACCAGAGGATGATGGCAGCCAGCGTCAAGGCTGACGAGCGTCGCGAAGCAGCCCGAAGAGCCCGGACCACGCACCGTGACAACAACGCAGAGACTCTGATGCATCTGTGGGAAGATGACATCATCCCACGCTGGAACGACGCCATTCGCGAACGCCGCACCCGCGACATGTGGTGGCGCGGAATTGCCCCTCGCAGCCGTGGCGCTGTCTGGTCCAAGGCCATTGGCAACGAGCTTGGATTGTCTGCCGCCTCTTTCCGGGCCGCTCTGGGCCGAGCCCAGGGCGTGGAACAGCGCATCAAAGAGGGCGAGGCGGAAGAGGGCGACGAAGAAAAGGCTACCTGGTTCCAAGATATCCGCCACGCCGCTACCAACAATACCTGGACCGAGCTGCGCATCTTCCAAGAAGGAGGTCCTCTTCATACAGCCCTTGTCGACGTGTTGTCTGCGTACGCCATGTACCGCGTCGACATCGGCTATGTTCCTGGATGCAATGTACGTTGACCCAAACACGAGTCGTTTAACCCCCTGGTTTTACCATGCTGACATCACGTGCAGACTATTGCGGCACTTTTGCTACTCAATCTTCCCGATCCCGAGACTGCCTTTGTCGCCCTCGCCAATATTTTGAACCGATCTTTGCCGCTGTCCTTTCAAACATCCGACGCTACGGCGCAGGTGTCTGCTTACAACCTCGTTCTTCGCACCCTCAGCCACAAGTCGACGACGCTCCACGACCACTTGACCACCGGTGTGCCCGACCTTGTCCCGGAGGTGTACCTGTGCAATGTCTTCTCCAGCATCTTTACTAGCTTGCTCACCATTGACGAAGCCGCTCGCCTGTGGGACGTGTACGTCTTTGAGGGCGATGCGCTGCTGGTCCGCGCTGCTGTCGCCGTGCTGATGGAGCGCGAGATGGACCTGCTTGGTAGCAAGACGCCTGACGAGATTTGGGCCGTCATGGCCAAGGCATCCACCAACAGCACCGTACCTCGTGCGGTTGGCAAGATTGGCGTTGAGGACAGGTTTATTCAAACGGTCCGTGACGCCGGCAAGGCGTGATGCCAAGGCCCAAGATATACATGAAAATATGTCACAAAAGCGGAAATATAGAAGGGAAATTTTGGGAATCGAGTTTTGGATTCAACGGCGTTTTTGGGCGGGATTCGAATCTGACTTGCCTCGAAAGTCAAACGATGGAGTACGAAACCATCAACAAAAGCACATATCGTCTCACATCACACACACACACAGCATGGAAACACAATGGGCGAGTTTCCTCAGTGAGCTCGCAGGGATACTGGTATATCGGAAACACACAAACTTAATCTTCTAGTACAACTAATTGGTTGGCCATATTTTTTCGCTTCTTTATTGGTCGGATTCTATGCAACTATTTCTCCTTCACCTGGGGACTGGAGGATATTTGATCTTGGGGAGATGGAAATTTATTAGTCGCCGCGAGCGATGACTTGTATAGTAACAGGTATATATATAAACATGATAGGTGGATCTGATTGCCAAGCCTCTGGGCTGGACCAGACTACATTGATATTTTGCTTTGCTTGCTGGTGATGGTGTAGTGCTTGTTGTTCGCGAGGTCAGAGTGAGATTTGACTGACTGACTGATTGACTGATTGATTGACTGACTGATTGACTGACTAGATAAGTGGTGGCTGGTTGATACATATGTATGTATTTGCGCTGGGGCGAACAGGCATCAGCTATGCGCTCCAAATGGCATGGCCGTTCTACAGATAAGAAATTCTAGTCCGGGATGAGACCGAATGAAATCTCTGCCATGACTCGTGAAACTGTAGCCCGAGTCCTGGCAAGTACGAACCCTGTTGGGCTTGAAGCCATCCCGGTTGCTGGGCAGGGTATCTTGAAGAATTCCGACCACGAGTCCCCCGCCAGCCACAGCCATTATATTCAGCTCCTTTTTGACAAAAGGCGGCCATGGGGCCACGACAAAATCAATGCCGAGACAAAGATGACGATGAAGTATGTCCGTATATACTGGCGGTCTGGATCTCGGGCCTCTCCAGGCGGCTTATTGGCACCGACAAGCAACAAGGTTAGCCGGAACGTACTTGCCAGGCCATGTATACCATTCCAGCTATCGCGATTCATCTTGTTGTCTTTCACATTTCCCCTTGCGGGTACAAACTTTTTGTCCGGCCTCGTGCTGCCGTTGGGTAGAACATGCTCAGCGCCACCATCAGCTACAGAATCAGTTGAATAGATACAAGACACTATTTGAGACATGTACCCGGCTTCCAGACTGAACGCCTCGTACTTGTAGCTCTTCTTTACTTTTTTTTTTTCTTGCACTCGGGTTTCGCCGCCTCCGTGTGATTCGTCACGTGGCTGTGACGGGAGCTGCAGCCTGCGGGCGCTCGAAGAATGTTTGTGTGACGTGACGGGAGCAAATTGTCGGATCGAAAAACTTTCCCTCCTGCAAGAACAGGGTTACTATACGCGGCGAGGGTTGACGACAAGAAAAAAAAAATACTATACGCTTTTGCCAAGTTGGACTTGTGACACAACAGGCGTGTAAGGCGACGACAACACGCAGTTCTTGTTAGCCCGACTTACACGCCGAAAAAAAGAAAAAGGAAAACTTTGAAAAACTTTTTTAAAAAAAAAGAAAAAAGAAAACCCGCGCTACCCGCCCGCCCCCTCGAAAATGTCACCCGCCGGTTACACACACGGTGACACGCCGCAAAAGGCCATGGTCCGAGGCGCGCTGTCGTACCTGCGGGCCACGGGCCTCGTCGTCAACAAGACGGCCATCTTTCGCCACTTTGGCCTGTCGCGGGCCCAGGGCTACTCGGCCATTACGGCGCAGACGACGCGCGCCGAGGAGCCCGACTGGGTCGAGTCGCGCGGCCGCCCGGCCAAGATCTCCAAGCCGGTGCTCAAGTTTCTCGAGTACCTGCTGTGGAGCGACGTCGGCTGCGCGACCTTTGACGAGGCCACGACGACGACCATGCTGGCGGCCCGGGCGTGGAGCGAGGAGTCGCAGGACAGCGGGCACGCCACGACGGAGGACGTGGGGGGGGCCGGCGGCGGCGAGGACGTTGAGACAGCGGCGACGGCCCCGGTGGGTGTTGTCGCCGCCGCCGCCAAGGTGGAAGGCCCGACGTGGGAGAGCATGATGCGGCAGGGCAGGGCGTTTGGGCTGCAGGCCACGTTCAACGCGCGCACGATGCGGCGCGCCATGGGAACGCTGCTCTACCGCCGCTGCCTGCGCTGCGAGGGCACGTGGGTGAATGCGCGACACCGCGCCGCGCGCGTCGAGTACGCCCGCACCAGGCGCAAGGCGCTGCCCGACGCCGAGGACTGGAAGCGCGTGCGCTTCAGCGGCGAGCTGCACTTTGCGTTTGGCGTCGACGGCCGGGTGCGCCTGCTGCCGCGCCCGGGCGAAAAGTACGCCTGCCCGCCGTGCCAGACGGCCGCCGACGAGCAGCAGCAGCCGCCGCCGCCGCCGCCGCTCGGCTGGGACCGCGACATTCGCCGCGTGCACGCCTGGGCGGCGATTGGCTACGGGTACCGCAGCGAGCTCGTCTTCTACGACGAGCAGACGGGGCCCAAGTCGCTGGGCATCATGACGCCGGCGGCGTACCGGAGCGTTGTCCTCGAGCAGCACGTGCAGGGTTGGGGCGGGGAGGATGTCAGCGGCGGCGTCATATGGGAGGAGGAGCACAACCCGCACGCGGCGGGCGGCAACGCCATCGACAAGGTCGCCGAGGCGTGGAAGGACGCGCGCGGCCTGCGCCGCCACCGGGGCTGCGCCGACGCCCCCGACCTCTGCCCGCTCGACGTCGTCTTCCCCCCCGGCAAGCAGTGGACCATGGAGCCGCCGCTGCAGGACTGGGAGCCGGCCACGCTGCAGCGCGCCGCGCGTCAGGCCTGGGCCGCCGTCGACCAGGAGCGCGTCAACCTCTGGGTGGAGCTGATGCCGCAACGCCTGGACAAGGTCATGAAGGAAGGGGGAGCCATGGTGCCGTGGTAGTTGCGGTTTTGGGTGTTTTTTTTTGCTTGGTTTCCTTTCACTGGATATAGAATTAGAAATGGACGTGATGATTTTGCATTACAAGCAGCCCAGCATAGAATTGGAATGATGATTTTGCATCAAAAGACTAGAAAAAACAAGAAAAAACACTGCAGATGGAGATTTGGAGGTTGTTATGTTGGTTGTTGGTGGTGGTCTAAGCCGGGTTTATACAGAAAGCTCGGGTAAGGAGACTGATTATCTGGGCGTTTCATTTAGGCGATTCGAGGAAGAGCATCTTTTCTTACAGTATAGCTAAATTGCAGCTTTGTTTCTTTTTATGTGCAAGGATGGCTTATATACTGTCAGTCTGGCTCGTCACAGGCGCAACACAGGCATCGACTACACAATCGGCTTCTATCCCGTCACAAGTTTGACAAGATACAATTTCCAACTTTTCAGTGCTACATGACCAGATGTAACGCGATACGGCACGTGTGCCGGCCCAGCCATTACTTCTTAATGGCAGTCTCCAGGATGTCAATCAAAATATCCGCTGCAGCAAAATTAGCATCACCATGAAGCGGAGAACAAATCGACAACGTACCGTGCTTCTCCTCAAACACCAGCATAGGCCGCAGACGAATCGCCCTGTCGCCACTCGCCCCGATATTCAAGCCATTGGCCTTGGCCTTGGCCAGCACGTGCTCCCTCCGGGGGCTGTCAAACGCGATAAACGTGCCGCGGCCCTTGCCGCGCAGGTTCTGCACCTCGCCCGGGTACCGCGCCGCCAGCGCCTCGAGCTTCCCGTACAGGTAGCGGCCGACCTGAGCGGTGCGCTCCACGAGGCCCAGCCGCGCCACCTCGTCGTGGATGCCGCGGAACAGCAGGGCGCGCGCCGGGTCGCCCATCCACGTGTTGTACTGGCGGTACGGCTTGTCCGGGCGCAGGGCGTCGTCGCGGTAGTAGAAGCCCGCGGCCTGGGCCTTTTTCGAAAACGTCACCATGTCAGGCGGCGAGGGTAGTTCCCAATGCTCGTGGGCCCAGAAGCGGCCGGTGGCGCCGACGCCCGTCTGCACCTCATCGACAATGAGGAGCACCTTGTGGGCGGCGGTGATTTCGCGCAGGCGCCGGAAAAAGGCGGGCGACGCGTGGTTGTCGCCGCCCTCGGACTGAATCGGCTCCACGATGACGGCGGCCACGGGCTGTGGCCATGACGTCAGCAGGCGCTCCGTCTCGGCAAGGCAGCGCTCCTCTTCGGCCGCGTTGGCAGCGGCGTGGTCTTCCAACGGGTACTGCAGCTGGGGAAACGGCGCGGCCGGCCAGTCAAAGGCGGGAATGTCGAGCTTGTGGATGGCCTTGCTGCGCGTGGTGCTCAGGCTGCCAAAGAGGCGGCCGTGGAAGCCGCCGTGGAAGGAGAGGATGGAGTACTTGGGCGCGCCGGGCTCGGCGTTGTGCATGACGGAGGCGAGCTCTTCGGGGGTGAAGTCGGCGCCGCGGCGCTCCTGGGTGCGGCGCCAGATAAAGGCGGCTTTAAAAGCCAGCTCGTTGGCGTCGGAGCCCGTCATGGACGTGAGCACCTGGGTGAAGCCGGCGGGCGCGGCTTTCAGCAGGCCTGTCTCGAGGATGTCGGCCCATTCGGACGAGGGGAACGCGCCGAGGGCGGGACGATTGACAATGGCGCTCTTCATCTGCGGCGTGTCGGCAACTTCAAGCAGGTGAGGGTTGTTGTAGCCTAGAGGGATGGACGCAATCTGGGCGAATCTGCCTTTGTTGTCAGCGCGTCTCTTGCACTGTGCAAGGCTCAGGTGGAGGCGGTGGTAGTACGCACGCATCGAGGAGAACGTTGCCATCATGGTCTACGATGCTGTTTCGACGAATTAGCGACAATGGCCTAAAAGAAGACGCGGCGCAAGCTGCTCACTAGTTTCCGTGGCACTTGTCATAGTCGGCGACAAAGTTCATGCTCCGCGTGTCAAAGACCTTTTCCAGCTTGGCCAGCGCGGCCTTGGAGCGCGGCCCGGGAATCGCTGTCTGGACGGCCGGCTTTGGAGGCTCGTTTGGGAAGACGGACGAGGCCGTCGCCATGGGCCGCACGGCCTGCAGCCTGGTGACATGGCGAGGGAGGCGACGGGCGCCTGCGCGAACCGAGGAGAGCATTTTCCTTGCGATTCCAATCAATGTATTATGGAAAGCAAAAATGGACAGATTGAAAATGCAGCAAAGCAGAGGAATGGGGTTGATAAAGCCGGTCGACAAGGTTACCAGATTGGGGCGGGTGGTCACTTGGCCGGCGGCCGTCTCCACGCCACAAATGGATACCACGGAATTGGACGTGTGCGGAATCAGACAATTCCTTTTGGACAAGGCGAAACGGGTGGGAAGCTCATTTTCTCATTTTCGCATTATGAGTCGACGGGGATTCAGTGGGGGGGTTGCTGTGTGCGCCCTCCAACAGTTCCGAGGATTGGGGAAGCGACAAAGATGCAGATTCCAAGGCCGCCGGCGAAAGCGGACACGGCACCGACGCTAGGGCGTTTCGTATGGGGTTCGTGAGATGTTCAGTGGGCGCCAGAGGGCGCCGCGGGTGTGATTTGTTCAGAAGGCGCGTACTAATGATAATAAGTCATGTTGGGGGGTGGGTGTTGGAGCAGTAAAGAATTTGCCAATGTGTGAAAAACAAGAAAGGAGGAGCGCAAACGGACAGCTGCAGCCGCCGGCATGGCCAAGATCGATCCGTGTCGCTCTCACGACGCATTGGCCACGACCCGCCGTCATCGGCTCAAGGTGCCCTGTGCCAATTTTCTGCTTCATACCTAGGTTACTCTTGGTAAATGTGCCCATCTCAACGTACCATAGGACCTCGAGATGGAACGAGTCAAGTCGATGCTCACACCCAGCATTGCAAACGCCTCATAACCTGCTATCTACCATGTCTTGGCTCCTTTCGTAGCGACCTCGTCTTGGGTATCATCCGCATCAAAAAAAAAAAAAACTCCAGTCCTATAAAGAGTACATGTTGAAACTAATAACCTAAAAAGTCTTATGGGTTGAAACAAGACCAAAAAAAAGGACGCAAAAAATCTTTTTTCTTTTCTTCTTGTCCTGTGGAGATCCTTATCCCCTTACGCATCTCCCTTCCAGTACCGAGTCTGGATAAAGGGCATCTTGGCCACGACGGCCTTGCGCTTGCGCCCGCGGACGACGACGTCGACCTCTGTGCCGGCCTTGTGCAGGCCGTCCTTGACGTAGCCCATGGCGATGTTCTTGCCGAGCGTCGGGCTGGGCACGCCCGACGTGACGTCGCCGATTTTCTCGCCGTCCTTTTCGACCGTCGCGCCCTCGCGCGCCGGCGCGCCCTCCACCACGAACCCGACGCGGCGCCTCTGCACCCCCGCACCGCCCTTGCTGCGCGGCGTCATCTGCGCCACCAGGACCTCGGCGCCGTGGAAGCCCGCGTCGGCCGCGCGCCGCTCCTTGGGGATGATCCAGCTCAGGCCCGCCTCGACGGGCGTGATGCCGTCGTCGAGGTCGTGCCCGTAGAGGCACATGCCGGCCTCGAGCCGCAGCGAGTCGCGCGCCCCGAGCCCGGCCAGCTGCAGCCGCTCCGGGCCCGCAGCCGCCAGGAGCGCCTCGACGGCCGGCGTCGTCGTGTCAAACGCGGGGTACTGCTGCCCGTTGAACGACACCTCGAAGCCGTCCTCGCCCGTGTAGCCGCCGCGCGAGATGAGCACGGGGTGCGTCGAGCTGCCGTCGGCCAGTTTGAGCTGCGCCCACACGGCGTTGCCAAAGTACAGGCGCTCTAGGTTCACGTCGGCATACTCTCTGTCGAGTACTTGGGCGAGAATCTCGGCGGCCTGCGGGCCCTGCAGCGCAAAGAGGCCCGAGTTATCGAGGCGCGTCCACTCCACGCCGGCGCCAAACTGGCCGAGCTGCTCGTCAAAGTACTTGGTGTCCTTGTCGAGGCACGCGCCGTTGGTGACGACGTAGTACTCGTCCTCGCCGAGGCGCGTGATGACGGTGTCGTCGACGATGCCGCCCGTGCCCGGCCACAGCAGCGCCGTCAGCTTGCTCTGCATGGCGCCCTGCGTGGCCCACGCCGAGGGCGTGACGCGCTCCAGAAAGGCGGCCGCGCGGGGCCCCTTGAAGATGTGCTGCACCATGTGCGACACGTCAAAGAGGGAGGCGTGCTGGCGGGTGAAGTGGTGTGAGTCCGTCAGCGACTGGGCGCTGTACTGCACGGGCATGTGGTAGCCGGCAAAGGGCACCATCTTGCCGCCGCGGGCGACGTGCAAGTCGTAAAGCGGCGTCTTCTTGAGGGCGCCACCGGCCGCGGTCCCGGAGCCGTGACGCTGGTTGCCGCGCTGGCAGAGGACACGGGCGGCGGCGGCGGTGGTGAGGCGGCTGGCGGCCAGAGCAGGACGAGCCCGCACAGCCATGGCGATGCCCTTCATCATCTTGGTGGGCCGTTTGTCGGGGAAGAAGTTGGCGAGTTCAATTGACGAGAGGCGGCCGCGGCTACAAGTCACAGACACGGCGAGACAGAAAGATACAGAGAGAGAAGAGTGGTCGAGGGGAGAAGGAGGATGCGGCTCGTGGTCCCGGCAGAAGAGAATCAGAGAGTTTTCCCGAATTGCATGTTTTAGCAGTTCCTGGTACGTAACAGCCCAAGCTGTGGTGGGGCTCGGGTACCCCCGGACTTGAGGCTCAAGACCTCCGATATCGAAGACGGATCCGGGTGACAGCAGCAGGGTCTGGGGCTTCTTGTAGGGGGCTTAACCGCTGTAGCCTACTTTCTTCAGCGCTCCTACTGCGAAATCGCCCACTGTCCTACGAAACCTCATTACCAAACAGTTATTCAATCTGCAGGCAATAATAATAATACTCTCCAGCGGCATATCCGTCCATGCATATGCATACGCGCGACTGAAAATCAGGATACCATCACACACAGTCACACACAGTCACACGCACCGCCGTCCAAAACATATTCCAATACACTCTGTCCATTGTACATGCAATCACTCCATTACCTCGCACATCTACAACCAAGAATTGCTCATACTAACACCCAAAAAAACACGCCATGTACAAGAATAGTCGCTGTGTCTATCCGCTGTGCAGCATCTATCCTCGGCAAATATACTCGGCCTCGTCCAAGCCGCCCTCCTAGGCCGTCTGCTCGAAGCTGTACTTGAGCCAGCCTCCCAGCGCTCGCAGGCTTTCCCATCGCACATTCTCATCTTCCGACTGCATAAGCTCCATGATTCTCCTCTTGAGGCCGGCCTTTTCCAGCTGCCACCTCTTTTCCGGTACTTCCTTGACAAGGCAGCTGACATCGTTGCACGCAATGGCCAATACTTGCTTGTCGTTGTCCCACGGCTTCTTCATAATCTCGGCTAGTTGACGCGGAATTTCGCCATTCTGGTGTTCCAAAATCTTTCGCGCATTTTCTGCCCAGAATACTTGGTTCCTGTGGGGTGGTGACCAGCGCAGGTGGCCCGTCTGCACCTCGGCCACGTACTCATCAAACGTCGTCTTGGTCTTGGTGTAATCCTCGAGCATGACCTTTAGATTCTCCATGTCCTCGAGCAAGTCGACATCGCTGAGGTGACGAGCACCGAGCGTTTCCAGCAGAGGCGGCAGGCGTGCGAGGACCGCCGTGGGAAGCAGTGACGTTTGGTTCTTGGACAGCAGGTTGTACAGTGTCGAGAGAATCAGTCGGCTCGTCTTCTCTTTGGGCGACAGCCGCAGGAGGTGTGTGTACAGGAGGACAATATCGTACTCGCTAATACTGTAAGCATGCATCTACTGGTAGAAAAGGGGAACATACGTGTCGAGATCTTGACCAATCTCATCGGCCTCGAAGCTCATCTGCCACAAGACCAACAGGACGTGGTAGAGCAGCTGCAGGCCAACGCCGCCACCGACAGACCCTTCGGCGGCGGCGGTGCGGCCATTGGTGCTCCCGCTCCACAGGGTAGCTGACGCATTGCCTGAGTTGCTGACACCTGCAGCGCTGTGGAGAATCTTGATGAGCGGCGCAATCGTCTCGCTGCGCTGGTTCCAGAACTGCTCGCGGGAGGCATGGCTTCTCAGCAGGGTCGAGTATTCCTGCACGGCAATGTCTTGCAGACCAGCGTCAGTGCTCTTTGCCAGTCCCGAGATGTATGTGAAAAGTACGGGAAGGGCCTGCTGGACGGTCGCCTTGGACTCATCGCACGAGAGCGCCATGAGCGTGGTCAATGCATGCGAGGTGAGCAAAGGAATGTGGTCCTCGGTGGTGTTGGAGTGAAGCAGTGGTAGGAAGTGCGTGTATGGCTCGGGATTCTTGAAAAGAGCTTTGGCTAGGGATGGAACAGCTAAAGAAAACAAAAAGGTGAATGTCAGTAAATGTAGAGGAGAGACTTGCGAGGTATAAATGAGGGCGGTAGAAATTCTGGGACTTTGATGACATGTCCGCTACTTCCTCCTGTAGCCCTACAGTTTCAAGTATCAACGTACCGTCCAAGACGTCGGCAAGCAGAACAAGGATATACTGGATGACGTTGGCCTGCTTGGCAGCCGTCTCGAGAACACTGGGCTTGCCATTGCCGCCAACGAAAAGCGCGCGGTAGCCATCGAGGTCGGCCTCGACAATCTCCTTGCGCTGCCCGGGCTTCTTGGCCTTGTCGACGGCGCGAATCTTGGCGTGCTGGTCCTCGGTGAGGGTGCCGGCGCGGACCGCTCCCTCCCAGGGAATGGGCCGCTGGCGGATGTTGCTCTGGAGGGAAGCGAGGTACGTCGGCGGGTCGAGCGACATGGTTGGCCGTGTGCGCGTCGCGGCGGAAGGAGGAGAGAGAAGGGGTAGGTGCGAGGGAGCAGACAATCCGGTCCAAGTTCGGCGGCGGATTGGGTTGATGGGGGTGGATGGCCAGAGACGCCAGCGGAGGGAGAAGGTGAGGTGCAGTCTGGTGATGATGCAGCCTACCAATGGAGAGAGCTTAACCATGCTATCGATGTCAAGCCACAGAGGGACCCCACTGAGGCGGCGGCCATGTGTGGCTGTGCTAGTTCCAGCCACCAGCAAAAGCGTCATCAACCAAGTCGAACTCAACTGAGCAATGAAGTTGGAAGTTGGAAATTGGAACGAAAAGTAAATCGAAACAAGTCCCGTATACAGAAACGATACACAGGAGATGACAGATGACGCCGGGAATATCGCACGCTTTCTCCGACAAGCCCGTCGAGTATCATGACGGGCTGTAGCGGCCTGACCACGTCCGTCGCAGAGGTTCATCCTTCAGGATCATGGTGCTACCATATTCTCACCACTTTCTGCGTAAGCTAGGCTGTGGGATGCCATAGTTATTCTCACCACTTTCTGCGTAAGCTAGGCTGTGGGATGCGAGTCGGCGGGTGCGTCGGCGGGAATTTGAGCCGCTCGGTGAGATGCCAAATGTATAAAAAAGAGGCCGCTCTCGACAAGAGTGCAGCCGCAGGACCATCGACCATGATGCGCGTCTTCCTGTTCATCTCCTCGGCTGTGGCCGCCCTCATCACGCCCACTGTTGCAGACTACCAAGAGTGCCGTGACCACCTCGCGCCTGTGACTCAGTTCTACCTATTTGGCAACGATGACTGTGCCAACCACGGGCCGGGCAAGCGACTTGGCAACGTGCGCGTCTGCATGACGGACCTGGCCGAGCACAACTATGGCGAGCCGCAGGGCTGCCACAGGCTGGAGCAGGAGGGCGTGCTATCCATTTCGCAGTGGACGAATATCCAAGGATGTAACCGTGAGCATATACTATACTATTTTATGGGAGAGGGAGATGTACAGCTAATGAAACGGGGAGCAGTCTACATGTATACGGATGGCGAATGCCTGACTGGCATCAAGAAGCTCTCCGACATGGGTGGATGCAATTCTCCGTCTGGAGACTGGAGTGGCAAACCTTGGATGGCTTATCGTGCTTGGTGCCCACCAATGTGAGAATATCAATGTCAGCCGGCGGCGGAGGGTGTATGCACGTTATTATAGCGGTGAATCGGTTGCGGGAGATGGTTCGACTCGGTAGGGCATGGATGCATGTTGTCATGCTTGGTCAACAAGCCCACACCACCTAACCCAGCAGACCGGGCCAATTGATGCAGATTCGAGCCAGTGCTGTCCCGTGATGCCGAGCCTTGGCCTCGTGAAGGTGTGTTGTTTTGTTCATGGCAGCAATGCAGGGTAGTAAGCGGCGGCGATCGAGACATGCAGCGAGCCCACCGCTAGAGTGACCCGAGCCGGGCCGGCGATGAACGGGACGCTAGACACGACGGCTTGCCCGTGTGACTGACAGGAGCCCGTTGATTCCGGGCGCGGCTGAGCATTGGGTATTGGGCGACAAGGGCGGGTGGCACTCGTGTCTTGTTGAGCTGTGAGCCAGTGGCCCATTGGGCACGGTTGGAAGAGAAACAGCCCAAGTTGCGAGGTGGAGATGCCAGCTGTAGAAGAGTACCTCCCTACAGGATGACAAACAGGCAGACAGGCAGACAGGCAAACGCTCAGATGATGTAGGCGTACTGCTCTGCTGGCAGATTATTAACCAAGGAAAAACAAGGACGCAAATACGAGGTACAGCCAGGACAAGGACACGGCGAGATATTAGTACCATGTAGCACTAAAAATCGAGGTGCCTCAAGGCCTCACCGTCAGCCGACGTGGCTGGCCCTGACCCTTGTTCCTGGATGCGACTCGGCGCTAGACAGGGGGTCAACAGGACAATGCAGGAACATGAGGATAGGACGAATGGTTTATTTTTATTTTTAAATGTCAAAGTAAAAAATCCGCGCGTTGTACGGAGTACATAGCTCATCTTTTGGCTGGTCGGGCCTTGGTTTCGCGAAATGGAGGGGCTGGCAGGCCTAGGCGTTGGCAAACAGCTAAATATACGCTAAATATACGGGAGGCTGGGAAAACCGTCGACTTTTTTTTATTTTTTAGCGCAGAAGCCTCCCCCAACCTCCAACCTTCTTTTTAAAAGTCCAAGTTATGCATGGCGCCCCGACGCAGCACCGCATCGTGCTTTTTATTCCTTCTTCCTTTGCTACTCTTTTCCCTCTAACAAACTACTGTCAAACTACTGCTCTGCCGGAGAGTTTCCTCGTGCACACAGGAAACCGTTGAACCTTGAGCCGGCTTGCATCGCTCACAGTGCCAATTACACTCCTCCTCCCCTCTGCCCGCCGACTCTCGGGCCGGCCCGCCCTTTGCGCATTCCAGTGCCAAAACAGCCTCCCATTCAAGATTCCAGAGAATCAGACAACCACCACGCCCCAGCTCTCCTCCCTCGGAGCCTCTGCTTCGGGCAGGATTTCCCCCGCCGCCACCACCACAATGGGGATTCGCATTCCTCCGTCGTCGTCCGCCTCATCACGGCGGACAAGTACGAAACGACAGGCTCCCCTCCTCCTCCTCCTCGCCGCCTCGGCCTCGACCATCACCGCCTCGCCGTACCCCAGAGGCGACATCCTCCACGACAGCCGCTACGCCTACCTCGTCGGGCGGACCTGCGCCAGCGTCTGCGGCGACAGCGGGCAGTACTGCTGCGGCAGCAACGAGCACTGCACGACGCTGCCCAACAACGTCGCGACGTGCCTCGCCAGCGGCGCCGTCGCCTCGCCGCTCTACACCACCACCTGGACCGAGACGCGCACCTACACCAGCACCATCCTCACCTGGTTCGTGCCGCCGCCCGCGCCCACCGCCGGCGTCGCCTGCGTGCCCCAGCGCCCCGAGTGGGCCGCCTGCGGCGAGATTTGCTGCGCCGGCTGGCAGACGTGCGCCTGGCAGGGGCAGTGCTCCGCCAAGCCCGGCTACGGCGAGCCCACCACCGTCATCGTCACCTCCAACGGCGTCGTCACCACCCAGTACTCGGCCCCGTATCGCGTCACCGGCACCACCACCATTACCGGCACCGGCATCCGCACCACCGACCCGGGCCTCACCACCGGCACCGCCACCCCGACCTCGTCCTCCACCAGCAGCAGCCGCACCCCCACCAGCACCCAGGACCCCGACGGCGCTGGCGGTGCCTCCCCCGGCACCGCCAACAACAAGCTGAGCGGCGGCGCCATTGCCGGCATCGTCATCGGCTCGCTCGCCGCCGCCGGCCTGCTCATCCTGCTCTGCTTCTGCTGCATCGCCCGCGGCCTCTTCCACGCCATCTTCGGCAAGAAGCGCGACAAGGGCGACCCCTACGACGACCGGAGCGCCTCGGGCCACACCCGCCGCGACCGCCATTCAGGCTGGTTCGGCGGCGGCGGCGGCCGTCCCTCGTCCGTCAGCGACCGCCGCAGCGAGAAGAAGTCGAGCAGCGGCGCCAAGTGGCTCGGCATCGCCAGCGGTGCCGCCACCCTGCTGGCCCTGCTCAACATGAAGAAAAAGGACAAGAAGGAGCCCTCGCGCAAGGGCTCATCGCGCTACAACGACTCCTACTCCTACTACAGCTACTCCGACTACACCGGCACCAGCAGCGCGAGCTCCGGCCGCAGAGGAGCCCGCACCGCCCGCACCGCCCGTACCGCTCGCACCGCGCGGTCCGCCCGCTCGAGGACTAGCCGTGACAGTCGCAGCCGCATGGACAGCCGCAGTCGGATGGACAGTCGGAGCCGCGTTGGCGAGCGCAGTCGGGTCGAGAGCCGCATGGGCATGCCGAGATCGGCTTACACGGCCAGATCTGCCTCTCAACATGAGTAGGCGACTTCTTGGAGAAGCTACGACCTGAATCGTGTCTGCCCCAGTCCAGTACTGCGCAGCACACTACTACGACTGCGATTGTATATGTAGCGAGAAAACACATTGCTCGCCTTGGCCGGTCTCGCGCCAGATAGGTTGAGTGGCATATGCGTTGATTTCAAATTTTGTCCTTGGTTCATTGATGAATGAAAACGGCGTTGGTTGGAATTTTGCTTATATCTTGTTTTTTTAATTGGAATGACAGACCAAGTGGACTGGACGGACCTAGACTGTAATGCCTCCATGATGAGCATGATTTGAGGTGAGGGAGGCTTTTGCTCATTCTCCCCACGGGACCCTTTTGTACATACCGTTGCGTTTGCATTCGATGGATACGACTTGAATGATTTGATAGAATTTGGAGAAAAAAAAAAGACCCTACTGTCGACGAGCCTTGCCTCGATCAAAATTGGACTTTTATACCTAATTTTGTTTCTTTTTTTCCTCAACAAATATACCACGAATAGACTGACTCACTGCCATTGTCAGTGCCACAACCAACTCCTTGCTCTCCAAATCGCATGTGACTGTCATCGTTGTTTTTCGCCACCAGTGCGCAACTCATATAGACGTTAAGTAGACGTTAGATTATTGTGTTTTGCTTTTGAATTTTTGTACGTAGCCCATATGCTACGTGACATGCAAATGTAAACCTTCGCCTCTCCTGTAAGACCCAGAAACGCAAAAGAAACAAGAATCCGTGTCCATAATTTACTCCTCCACAACGTTGCCCTTCTCGGAAACGTACAGACCGTCCAGGAACTAGCAATTGTGTTAGTGAAACGAATTTCGAGCCGAGGACCGATAGATGAGCGGGACAAAGTCATGGGGCCCAAATGACCCAGAACCCGTCCCAGCAAACCCTTCTCGTGCGTCATGTATTTTCGTACCTTTCGGATATCCTTGTTGCGGACCTTGCAGATCTGCTGAATGTCGGCGGCACTTTGCGAGACGTTCTCGATCGAGTTGCCAGAGAGGACGAGCTCATCCTTTTGCGAAGTCGAGATGACGGCATCGACGCCCTCGGCCATGACCACGCGGCGGACAATCTTCTCGCCGATGAAGTTGCGGATCTCGACCTCCCAGAGACCCGTGTCCTTGCTCTGCTCGACGTTGACGTTGATGGGGAAATGCGCGTAGACGTAGCGCATCTTGTACTTGAAGCCCTTTGTGACACCGATAATCATGTTGCTGATGATGGACTTGACGGTGCGCAGGGTGGCGACATTCTTGCGGTTGCCGTGGTGGATCTCAATGGAGATGGTGTTCTTGGAGGCGTGGCCAAAGTTGACGGCAACGTGGCCGAGGTTCTTGACGAGCTTGCCGCGGGGGCCCTCGACGGTGACGATGCGGGTCTTGATGGCGACCTTGACTGTAATGCGCAGTGATGGGTTAGCGAAAAAAGAGCTCGTGCCAGTCGGTATTTCTGCGTTGCCAGTTCTAGTAGCCGGTGAAAAGTAGACGAGGAGCAGGCGGTGCAAGGCGAAGACGAGGAAGAAGATTTTGAGATGTCGCCGCGCTAGGCATGTCGTAGATTTCTCCTCTCCAATCGCAAATTTGCCGACAATTTCGCATAAAATATATCGTTGCGAGCAAGAGGTTTTCGTCGTGATCGTCGTCGGGGTCGAGCATTGAGCGGCAGGTTCGGCGTACATTTCAAAAAATCTTCTTTTCGTCTTTCGTCCACCTTGTCGTCTAAGTTTCCTCGGGCGCCAAAAACCGAGCAATGACAAGGAAATAACAATTCGATTTTCACGTACCACCCTCGGGAATTTCCAGGAGCTCCTGGGAATGAATGTATTTCATCCTGCCGGTATTTGATGGGGTGGGATTGGGCGTGAGGTTGAGAGGGTATCTAGAGACTGCACGGCGGGATCACACAACAGAATGTTTAGCGATTATCGTTGTGGGTAGAAAAGTTCTAGGGCTCGGTGCACGTGAGGGCAAAATGGCAGGGCCGGTGTTTTCCCGGAGCGAGTCTGACGACCCACTCAAACTGAACAACGGCTCCGGCGGGGCAGTAGAAACCACGTGATCTTGAAATTCAAGCTCGGATGAATTTGATGAGATTATCATGAGTTAGATGAGGACGGCTTAGACTGAATGTTGTGCTTCATCAAACAACGGGGTTTTCATATTGTTGAAATCAGTGATATATGAGATGCAATTGTTGGCCGAGGTCTTCAGCCTGCCGTGAGTGCCGAGGTTGAAATCTTGCAGAGAGTGTGACAATTTCATTAGTTTGGAGCAGGAATATTGTCCTGACCAGCTTATAAGATGTCGCGCTGGGGTTCATGGATTCACTTCATTCTATCTTGTTCTTGTTGAAGTCGTTGGCGCATGTTTGCTGTCAAGCCAGTCATACGTCAGCTATCCTCGAGGCTCCACAGTAGCATCAGTAGCCGTAGCTCGCAACGAACGACAATGTCTCCAGGTACCACCAGTGCCACAACCTCTCCGCCGCTCCGAGCTCAAGGACTTCTCAGCTCACCCTCACCCGACAACGACATATTTTTCCGCGGCTCCGGCGTATGGGACCACCCTCCCCCTCTCATCCACCATGTCGTACTTTTTCTCCACGCCCGTCGACATCGACGTCGTCCTCGACGCCGCCGACGACCGGTCCATGGTCGACGTCAAGCTCGACAAGAACCGCCGCGAAAAGGCGCCGCTGTACATGGACGGCGAGTCGGTCAAGGGCGGCGTGACGGTCCGCCCCAAGGACGGCAAGCGCCTCGAGCACACGGGCATCAAGGTGCAGTTTATTGGCACGATAGGTACGCGACTTGCGCCGACACCCCCCCCCCAACGCCCCCTTCACCCACCCCATCTGGCTGGGCGAGTTTTGTCGCGCGGCATACAATGCTTGTCAATTGCAGAGCCAATGCCATATCAGCTTAACCGCAATGAGCCCGATGCTGACTAGATGACCCCCCTCCAGAAATGTTCTTTGACCGCGGCAACCACTACGAGTTCCTCTCCCTCAACCAGGAGCTCGCCGCGCCCGGCGAGCTGCAGCACCCGCAGACGTTCGACTTCAACTTCAAAAACGTCGAGAAGCAGTACGAGTCGTACAACGGTATCAACGTCAAGCTGCGCTACTTTGTGCGCGTCACCGTCTCGCGCCGCATGGCCGACGTCATCCGCGAAAAGGACATTTGGGTCTACAGTTACCGCATCCCGCCCGAGGTCAACAGCAGCATCAAGATGGACGTCGGCATCGAGGACTGCCTCCACATCGAGTTTGAGTACAGCAAGAGCAAGTATCATCTCAAGGATGTCATCGTCGGCCGCATCTACTTCCTGCTCGTCCGCCTCAAGATTAAGCACATGGAGCTCTCCATTATCCGCCGCGAGACCACCGGCGCCGCCCCCAACCAGTACAATGAGAGCGAGACCCTCGTCCGCTTCGAGATTATGGACGGCTCGCCGTCGCGCGGCGAGATCATCCCCATCCGCCTCTTCCTCGGCGGCTTCGACCTGACTCCGACGTTTCGCGACGTCAACAAGAAGTTCTCCACGAGGTATTACCTCAGTCTCGTTCTTATTGACGAAGGTATGACGCGCAACCGTGGATTTTTTCCTTGGCCCCCCCTCCCTACACTTATACTGACACCTTTCTAGATGCTCGCCGCTACTTTAAGCAGTCAGAAATCATCCTCTTCCGCCAGGCTCCCGACCAGCAATTCGAGCAGAATAGCCACGCGCTGGCTGCTCCTCCACCTGAGAACGCTTCCTTGGTGGCGGAAGCGTAGATGGCCTAGATCCGCTTCTGTTGCCCTGTTTTCATGTTCTGATTACTAGCCTTTTTGTCCTTCTTTTATTTGAATTTGCTTGCTTAGCATACGTACTGGCGTTCTTGGGGCGATGGGGGGATAGGGACCACCTTGGCAACGTCCATTTTGGACCGATATATCCCTAGATAAAGACATGAAAAAAAGATCATTCACATCAAATCGAATCATGGGAGGCAGTCCATAAAAACATCGCTACACTTTATTTCCAGTGCGCAGGTCGATCAGACCACCTATCCAGTGACCAAACAATCAAAATAGCAGGAAGAAGACACTAAAATTGTTAATCTACAAAACCGCAAGATCCATTATATCTGTCGCCTTCTTTTCTTTGCTTCTCCAAGTTCCCAGGCATTTTTCATGCAAGATCCATGACATCGTCCGCTGTAAACCCAAACTGGTTGTTCTGGATGGCTGCAATCCTATCCAGCTCATCTTGGTATTGCTTGCGCACATCCGCGAGCGATACGACGGCGCGCTTCTTCGGTAGCCCCGTGGTTTCATCGGCGGCACCAGCAACACCCTCATCAAAGACCCATGCTTGCTTGGGGTCGACGCAGCTCAGAGCATTAATGAGCAGCAGGTACTGCCTCGTGACAGGCGTGTCGAGCACGTCGTCACCGGTGATCTTGTCCGCCTCGCCGGCGAGCTTGAGCTTCTGAATGCGGTCGAGGAGGACCCATGCCGCACCGCGCATATTTTGGCGCTTGATCCGCCATGCGTACAGTACTTGGTGGTAGTGCGCACCGTGCACCACATCGAGGGCGTTGCGGCAACGCTTGGCGAGGAACTCGTCGACGTCTTGCTGCATTCCTGGGAACGGCAACGCGACGAGCTCGCTGTTGTGGCAGGTCTCGCACATCTTGTCTACGAGGAGGCGCAAGCTAGATGAGCGTAGGGCTTGGTCCTTGATAGACAGGAGAGTAGTGTGGGCAAGCTCAAACTGGCAAGTGGCGAGCGCAGCGCTGAACTGTCGGGTAAGCATTTGCGCTTCGACTGATCCGCGATCAGGCCGTGCGGATGTAAATTGGATCGCTAGGCGCGCAAATTCAACGACGTAAGAGTACGCCTTTTGACTGTCGTAGAGTGCCACGATGTGTGAGTAGTAGGAAGGCAGTCCGCTGTTGAACAAAGCCCATTCCGTGTCGTCTAGCAAGCCGCTGCTGTGGCGGTCAAGCTCGATATTTTCGGCGCCTGTCATAATTAGTATACCGGACGTGGCATGATGCTGTGAGACTTACTCATTCCGACGGCAGCCTTCCGGAAGAAGTGCGCCGCGCCGCTGTAGTCCTTCAGGAAGAGGCTGACGCGACCCTGAACATACACCGAGAAAGGATCCTCGCTGCAAAATGGTGTGAGGGTGCTAGCTAGATCCGCGCGTTGCCTCTTGATGAGTGAGCACTGGATCAGGGCCGGTGATAGTTCGATATCACTATCTGCGGCGCATAGAGAGATTGCAATCTCAGTGATGCTCCTGCTCAGAGCCTCATTTCTGCTTCTAAAGCCAAGCAAATGGTCAACATTGGCTTCCAGCGCTGTGACAACTTGCGTATCGTCAACACTCTTTTTGGGCGAGATGGTCCTGTCCGGCCTGAAGAGGGGCACAGAGAGCTCGGTTTGAGATAGCCGTTTCAGCAGCTCCAAGCGGCGCAGGGCGGCAATCAAGCCGCGGAACACACTGCCGACGTCTACGCGGTGGTGAAGAATGTCTTCCTCGTTATCGAATTCAAACTCCATATGTACAAGGAGGATGAGCTGGCTGAAGCACACGTTCCACTGCATCGTCAAGCAGTCCTGTGTGGCGGCCATGATAAGCTTTCGGCCAAATTCGGTAACGGGGTTATTGAGCTGCCGACTCCTCATCGCAGCAGGAGTTGTGAGTAGGTTGAGCACGTCATTGTACAGCTCATCCGTCACCGCGCTGAAGTTTTGGCCGAGAACGTCGACGATTTGCGTGCAGTCCTCGTCAGTAATGCCACGCCAAAATCCAGCCTTGTCGGAAAAGAACTGAATGCGCTCCAAATCCGTTTTTTGAGACTGCTCGAATAATTCTGGTCGTAGAGCCGCGTTGCATAGCTGCAGATAACTGTCCGAGAATCCGTCAACAAATGACAGCGCTGAGCTGATGAGAGCAGTCTCCTCTTGTCTGCCCGAATCAGGAATGTTGAGATTATGGTAGATACGCTCCAAGTCACTGCAATCCCGGACGGCCGAGACAAGATCAGCGCAAACAATCCAGGCAATGTCGGATTCGGGGTCCACTGCTAGGCTGATGGCTTCACCGCGTTGCTTATCCAGTTCAATGAGCAGCCTGTAGAAGCGGCGCCATTGAGTTTCGCTCGATGACCGGAATTGTTCATAGTCCATGGCACCAGAAGCGCTTTTCTCCAGCGATGCCGCCGCACCAAGCACGGAACATATAGATTCAGCCAGACCACGTCCCTTGTTTCCTTCTCTAGCTTTTCCAAGGCCCCGCTCATAGATGGAGAGTGCCACCTCGAGGGTTGCTTTGGTGAATCGACCGGGCGTTAAGATTAATCGCAGCCACTTTTCCGTTACATCTTGCGGGTCCCATGGCCCAGAGGTTTCGGCCGTCAGCAAGCCTGTATCGGAGTGAACACCTTCCCAGCCCCGCTGCCAGACCTGCGACATGTTGGTTCTGTCCAAGTCAAGCCTTTGAACTCGGTACGTCATGTTGTTCTTCCACAACGTCCAGAGGTTGATACTGCCGTCCTCGGGCGATGAGAGCACGAAATCAGCCAAGGTCCATATATCCGATGAGGAAGGCGTCTCAGGAATAAGAGTCAACTTGGGGAACAGATCCTCCAAGGTAAGAGAATGAGGCCCCTTGGCGACAACTTTCCAAAACTTGAATTCACCAGGCCCGATGGGTGAGTATGTGGCGCATATTCGCTGCCCGGGGCTGCGGCCAACCAATTGCACCAAGTTAGCTTGAGAAGGATGTAGCGTCCATTTGCCAATCTCCTGAGGTGATCTATCGGCACCGAGCAAGTCTCCTGTGAACAAGATCTGGCCGTCCTGGATGTTCCATATACGGATGCGGTGGTCGAGGCACACGGTAATAGCAAACAGGCAGTTATCCAGCCCTAGAGATGTAACTTGTACCGCAGTGGCGGCACTATATTCCATATTGGTTCGGCCATATCGAATTGTGTGGCTGCCCTGGAAAGGCAACAGACTTCGGAGATTTTGCTTCCATCCTTGGACGTTAAAAAAGGTTTCCTTCCAGACACCACCTGCACGGATGTTAGCATTTTTTGCCCACACCTCTTTAGATAGCTAATCTCAAAACATACCATCGTCAGCCTGGTTTCGGTCCAGACGAATCATGCCACCATCATTGACCGTCACAAGCAGCATGTTGGCCGATACGGCAACCATGCGATGCGGGTACTTGAACGCGACCCCAGCCGGCGCCTGGACCTTGGCCAGGTCGGAAAGGCCCGCGTCGATTGCTGTCCGCTTTCGAAAGAGGTCCGGCCGCAGGGTAAACGTGTAGAGGTGAGACGAGGTGTCGAGGACGAAGAGACAGAGCGCGTCGTGCTCCTGCGGGTCAGCGAGCGCGACGCAGCCCGGCTGGATGGGCACCGCAAAGTGAAAGTTGAGCACCAGCGGGGCGTCGGCCGCCTTGCTGTGGCAGCAGATGTCGGCGGCGCGCACGCTCAGCAGGTGGCCGTCCTCGAGGACGCGCCAGAGAAAGTTGCGGGGCGAGTCGTGCCACTGGCGGTGGTAGATGGACGTTGCGGTGGCGAGGTTCTTGCGGCGAAAGGCCGTCTCGTCTTCGGCGGCGCCATCGGTCGTGCTGCGCGCGCTGCCGCCGGACAGCGAGGGCACGCGGATCGTGACAATCGACGCGGCGGCGGGAGGCTCGAGGTTCAAGCGGGTCTCTTTGAAGAGAATCTGCGCGTCGCCCGAATCCATCTCGCCTCCTGGAGCTCTAGGAGCGCATGCGTCGTGGGTCGCTATGGAAGAAAACGCAGAGGGAAAGGGCGTGATTCGATGGTTTGCGAGGCCGACGATGCAGAGCGTTTGCTGATGGGAAGTGGTGTTGGCGGCGCAGAGCTGTTTTTTTGGGGAGCTCTGTTGTTCAAGGCTGCTTGCTGCCCTGGGGCAGAATTTCCCCATCGGCCTTGGCTTGTTTCTGTGGAGCGTAGCTCAGGTTCAGGTTCAGGTACGTACCACATCGTATACAGCAAGCAGTTGTACAATATATGCAGTTGTACAAATATTCTCATCGTCTAATCTAATTTAACTTGAAACTTCCGATTCTCGCTTTCATTATAAAGTCATTAGCAATATCTACAGAAAAGGTCTCCGTCATACACTCTAATGCAAATCGCTCAAAGACATGTAAAACATTGTAAAGCCCCAGAAAAGTATAACGGCCAACGCCAGCAAACCATGCAAATCAATGAAATGGCACATGATATCGATGTCCTCGCCCTTTAGTCCTTCTCCATATCCTTAGGCGCCGGGTCGCCGATACCATCCTCACCAATGGCAAACAAGGTGTCGCTCTCCGGCAAGCAGGGACTATCGTAAATCTTGGCAATACGCGTCTCTCCACGGCCCTTTTTCAAGCTAATTCTCGTGGTGCTGGCGTGCGCAATAATGTTGCCACCAATGGGCTTCTTGGGATCAGGGTTGAACATGGCGCTGGGGCCGCCGTCCACCTGCGCCACGACCTGGTTCGTGATGACGACGGCCACGCCAAACTCGTCCGCAAGACGCTGCAGGGTGCGCATAAACTTGGCCAGATGTGTCTGACGGTTGGACAGCTCGCCGCGGCCGCAGAAGTCCGTGCGGTAGAGCGCTGTGGCACTGTCCACGATGAGAAGGGAGAATCTCGTCTCGCACATCATGGTGGCGGCCTGGTTCAGCAGCTGCAGCTGATGGTCCGAGTTGTAGGCGCGCGCGTAGGCGACGTTGTCGAGCACTTCCTCGCCGGAGAGGCCGAAGCGGTTGGCCGTGGCCAGCAGGCGGACGGGACGGAACGTGCCCTCGGTGTCAATGTAGAGGCACTTGCCCTCACCGCCGCCCATGTCAAACGGGAGCTGGCAGGTCACCGCGAGGGTGTGGCAAATCTGACTCTTGCCGGTGCGGAACTCGCCAAAAAGCTCGGTCACGGAGCCGGTCTCGATACCACCGGCGAGAAGCGTGTCGAGGTTCTTGGAGCCCGTGGTAATGGAGATGAGCTCGCTTCGTCGTTGGTGCATTTCTGTCGCAGTGGTGAATCCCATGGGAACAAGTTTCGAGGCTGCACACCATTAGCGTTCAATACCGGTCAATTACTGTCACATCGTCACATCAATTACCTTCAGCAAGAATCTTGGTAGCTTTTTGCTCCGAAATGCCCTTTATCTGTTCCAGCGTTCGGCGCGGGGTATAGGCCACGGCCTCGACAGTGTTGAAACCACCATCGACCACCAGTTGAATATCACGCTTCGTCAACCCAGCGATTCCCTACAATTCGACCGTCAGTAACGTTGAAATGGCCATTTCGGCAAATCGCCCGTGAGGAGGGGCCATACCTCCAGTGCACTGAGGGGAGTGGGAGCTCCAGGGCCGCCCATCTGACCCTCCTCGGCAACCTGGGCTTCTTCGTATTCTTGAGACATGCTGTACAGCTTTGTACACAGTATTGCAGCGTTGACGTGCAGAGGCGACCGTGAATCGGCCGGGACAAGGCGCTTCTTTGAATTACTCAGCGTTGTTGTGGGATAACGCGTTGGAACGCGCCCAGTCAGGCAGCAACGCTAATCGCCAAACGCCAGATCACGTGCGCCACTTCGCCACTCTAGTTGACAGGGGACAAAGTGAGCGAAATTCGATCTAATAGTTATCGTTTTTTATTCATCAAAAAAATTATGGGTGGCTCATTCTGCGGGAATTTTACTGTGCTAGGCATGTTATGGTAGTGCAGGGCCAGGCTGGCGACACTACCTAGGTACTTAGTCGCCTTTTATTGACTTGTACCAATTGCCTTCTACATTCACGGGCACAATTCATGAGGAAAGTTCTTTGTAAAATACTTGATGAATTTTTTCTATAACTAGTGTACAAGCAAGTTATTAATGAGTGTCTAATCCAAATTCCAACTCCAAGGAATGACAAGTGCTGGGCAAGAAACGATGAAGCAATCAGCCATCACAAGAAATGCTGTCGCGAGTAAAACAGAACCGAAACCCCCGATTTAGTTGATGGCGATGCGGATGGGTTCGTGCTTCTTGGCCTTGGGCACAGAGATGCTCAGAATGCCGTCCTGGAAGGCGGCGGTGACGGCGTCCTGGTCGACGCGGGAGGAGAAGCTGAAGGAGCGGGCAAACTCGCCGACGCTGCGCTCCGTGAGCCAGTACTTGGACCGGTCAACGGGCGCGGCCACGGTGGCCGCCTCAGCCTCGGGTGTGGTGGGCGCGGTGTGAGAAGCCTCGCTCACGACCTCGAGCCCGGTCTCCTCCTGGACGCTGGCGTCGTCCTCGTCGGCCACGGTAGCCTTGTGGGACGACGGCGCGGCGGACTCCTCGACAGCGGGAATGGATACAGGGGCGGCGGCGGCAGCCTCTCCGTTGGGCGAGGTACCGGCCGTGTAGGTGCGCTCGACCTTGCCGCGGACGACGAGGGTCTGGGGCTCGGTGAACTCGATGCTCACGTCGCTCTTGTTGAGGCCGGGGAGCTCGCCGTGGAGCTCGTAGGCGTCAAACGTCTCGCGAACATCAAACTTGGGCTGCCACTGCGTCATGTCCGACTTGCGAAAGTGCTGCTGCTGCTGCTGCTGCTTCTTGCTGCGGCTGCCGGAGGCGGCACCGGGCTGGCACTGGCGCGAGTACGAGTCGAAGTCGTCAAGGAAGCGGAAGAGGGGGGTGAGGGAAGCCTCGGTGTTGTAGACGGTGCGGGGGAAGAAGGCAGCCATTTTGTTGGTGTTGATGCGGTTGTTTTTAGCGACTCTGTGAGAGACTCTGCAAATGTGCATGTAAGAGTGGATGGGAGAAGAGTGTTTGAGTTGTTGTGAGTGTGTGTGATGAGGAAAAGAAAAGTTGGATTTCTAGGGAATCATGTTGGTTCTTTATACTTGGAAAGGAAGCAAACATTCTCTAGGCTGAAGCTGGTATTCGTCATGATATTGGTTTCTAGAATCGTGTTGAAGATGCTGGTGACTTACAAAGCCGTGTATTTCGAAGCATACCAGCAGTTGCCCGCAGGGGCCGGCAGCCGCTAGAATCTGGCAGATGGTGCTGGAAGGTTCCACTGAGATCGACTGCCGCTAGTTACGCCCCAGCACTGTCTAGATGCTACAGGAGCCAGCCCCCCCCCAATCAACGGCTTATTCGTCTTAGCACGATGCGGGAAAATACAAGTGCCGCAGAAAATGCCAAGTCCAATACCATCTTCATCTACGGACCGTGTTCTATGCTGACAATTTCGATTCAAAAAGGCACCTTTCGTCACTAGATTCTAACCCTTATATACTGAAACTCGTCAAAGACTGTCACATACGACCATAGAGGACAGAAAATACTGGGTCCCGTTTGCTCCCCGATCGTCAAGCTGTTCATCGGCAGATTAGTAGTTGGGTCGGTGACGACCAGCGAACACCGGCTGTTGTATGTTTTTATCTTTTTGGATTTATTTACTATCGCGTAGTTACGCAATTCAACAAAAACAATGCCCAGCATCAACGTGGATACACCTCACCTGCGGGTAACTGGGTGGCATCCCTCAGCTGATGTTGCCCCACTAATTCCCAATGTACGTCGCTTACCTAACGAGCGACTTATCCCAAAAGGAAAAGGCGGGTGAATGTGGCGCTGTGACGTCATAGTTCCACGATCTCTGTGAAAACCCTTCTTCCTTCCGCTGCGAACGCCAACAACAATTCTGGAGCAGCACAGATGGCGGGGGGATTTTCGAGGGTGGTGAGGGGTGTCGATTTCAGCTTCGCGTTGCCCTGGCGCTGCGTCATTCTTACGCTCTCGCAGCTCAGTAAAGGCATATTCACTCGTCGAAATAACGGCTTCGTCCAATGACCAATGCAACGCTGGAATCTTTTTCCTTGGCAGCGATAGCCGGGACTTGGACAAAAGCTGCATCACTGCCAAGTCTCAGCCACAGCCTAAAAAAAAAAAAAAAAAAACATGCCACCATCCATCGTAGCAAGTCGTGGCGTAGCTGCACAGCCAGATCCTCTACACACCCCTCCACTCGGCAAGCCACATTTATATTCTGACGTCGTCCCATCTTTACGCCTGGGAAGAGCATTTTGGCATCATCCATCTCCAGTCTATATGCGAGCCTGATGCCATGTTACCGTCATTGATTCATCGTTTCGAAGCAGCGCAGCGTCTTACAACTGCGTGCTAAAGAAATCGCAAGCTCGTGGCCCCACGGTCAACGTTCAAAGAGTTGGCAAACCTCCTGACATCAATCAGCATCACTAGTACAGCAAGCATAAAATCACAAAGTAAAGCGTTCTATATAGCACAAGAATTGTATTTCTTTCTACCAAAATTGCCTTGAACGCTCCAATCTCCCATCCAAGTTGCTTGATTCGCCCTTGCTATGCTCATCCCTCTAAAATCAATATGATTCGCCAGTGTTGCAAGCTGTGTGTCGTCTTCATGGTTCAATGCAGTATCATGCAGTATGAACCATATTGTCGTATACGCGGTGAATGTTCTGTACGTTGTTCCCAATCGTGTCCATGGCTCAGCGCATAATAATCAGCTCAGAGCATGATAATCGTTGGTTTGTCGTATTCGTACTTGATGATTGTGTGTAGTTTCGCAAGTCATACTGCCGTACTCACGTGGGACCTCCCCGATTTGTTCATCGCCGTCCACCAGAAGCAAAAAAGGCAGGACTACCTCGCGAGTCGTGCTGCCCCATATGCGTATTGTTGTTCATTAAGCCAATCAGTCGGCGGCCAACCGCAGGCTCGAGTTCTGTACCATCCCTCGCGATCTTTACTTCGCGGTTCGAGTTCCACGGGTTTCGTAAACCTCTTGTGCGGTAAAAGGGTAATGGGATAATCGAAAGCCACTGCAGCTTGAACGGTTTACCCCAGGTCTGAAGATCTTCGTCCGCATCTTCCGTTTCCTTGTTGCTGGTAACTTCGCCGTCATCCTCCACTTCGCCATCATTTTCGTTTTCTTCGACTTCCCAGAACATTGTTCCTCGTGCAGAGTCATCAATGATGCGTCCTTTTGGTATTTTACATTTCGCATCGATCGACACAGCTCGTGGTAGGTCGCTTTCTTCGGTGGCCTGATTCTGCGGTGCAAATTGAACTGCAGCGCCTGGATCTTGGTTTATTTCCGACGTCATTCGAGCAAATCCGAAATATTCTCCAGACTTATTGGCGGAAAATATCAGGTAGACGTTGTCTGTAGTCTGTGGCTTGGTTAGTATATCAACGGGCTCTGAAGCTTTTCGTATTTACTAACCTTGAAAGCATTATTCAAAAGCTCCTCGTTGTGTGACTGGGTGGCCCAAATGCCAGTTTTAACACTCTTCTCCATGTCTTCCCTCGTAAGGCTTTTGAGGACAAAGAATCGATCTCGGTGAGCGTTTGTGCTTGTGTGCTTTGTAGCTGCTTGTGTTTCAATGCCTTCAAGAGGGTCGGCCTTTTCACCCAAAGGAGATATATTCCCGTCATACGCATCATTGGCGAGTGTAGGTGACGTAGGAATGCTGGTACCAGATGCGATGACAATGTGATTCTCTGAAGTTGGTTCCGCCGTGTTCTTTCTAAGTCGACAGACCAATCGCACAGATTGAAACTTGGACTCGTGGATAGTCTTCTGAGCTTCTATTGAAGTTGTTTCCTCCTTAAAGTTGGCGAACGCACAGTTGCTCTTCGAGATCAAAAACAGGGATCGAAGTCCCGGGGCTAATTCGCAAACGTGGTGCACGAGGTTCATCAATTCGGTCTGTGGCGGAAGGTTTCCAATCCATATCGCATGGCCTAAACGGCGAAGTTTAGCTTGAGCTATGTTTATATCGTTTTGAAGTGTCTTACCACTTTGATATGGCTTTCGTGGCGGTCCACGGACTGTGTGCTGTTGTTGACGTTTAGAATCTACCAACATCTCCTAGTTAGCCATCATAATTTCGGTTGATAAAGAGAAAGAAGCGTACCAGGTGGCGAATTCCGATCCCCGAAAGATTTGTTTGATCTGTAGGACGGTCTTCGGGGTTGGCTTCGCCCTTCATGTGGGATATGCCCTTGGCTGTACCGGCGATTCATGTGGTCATTTCGTTGGTGGTTTGGATCAGGAAACTGGTGTGGTTGTGGGTAGTACCCGAGGGATTGTGGGTGTTCCATGACGAATTGCACTGGATAGTAAGCAGAACTGCCTTGTACTTGCATCGGCAGCGGGCCGTGGTGAGTTAAGGGAGCATTTGTCGCATAGTATTGATGCATTTGTGGGTGCTGTAAGTAGTATCCAGGAACCATTATCGAGCCAGGATGATGGCCGACGTATGGATTATGTGGCATGTGCTGCATGACAGGCTGCGAAGTTTGCTGGCTGTACTGCGGATGAGCCCCTAGGGGAGGGGGATGTTGGTAACCTCCACGAGGGCAAGCGCTAAGCATCGGTGCCATGTTGAAAGGCCCGGATTCGCCTGCTAGAGATGGGACACCATTTCTTCTGTCGTAATGTTCATCAAATTGTGTAGCAGTATGGCCGTGGGAAGATTGTCGAGGGTTGGACGGGCGTCGACGCGAGGATGCTGGTGCTGGTGCTGGTGCTGGAGGAGACTTCTGAGGGGAGGACGCCGGCCCTGAGGGAACGATTTTGTTGGCCTTGTACTCAACTGTTTGCACAGGAGTTGTATGTGGAGAGGGAATGTCTCCCATGGTGACGTGTCGACTTTTGAGGGCGGGATGAAGAAAGAAATAATGCAGCTCTAATAGTAGAGGGAGTTGATGATGCTGGTCCGCAGCTACCGGATAACTCGAAAAGGTGATTTGATAGGCTTCGAGAAAAGTCTTTGCAGTAGTTTAGTGCTGAATTTTGAGAAAACGGCAAATCGAAAGTGGTGAGCAGCAGCGAGCTTGACAAGACTGAAGGCGGTAAATCGGCCCGGCCAGACTAAGGTGTCAGTAAAGGTGCGCTATGATAAATAGCAAATTTGACACTCTGCAAAGATGTTTGTATGTATAGAAACCCTGGAAGAAGAATAGAGTGCGCGGCGAGGTGCCTAAATGGCCAATGGTATGCAAATTGGGCTTGAGAAAGACGCGGTAGCTTTTCAGCAACAGGTCCAGGCAGTGGTTCAATACTTGCCCACCCATCAAATGTTCAGCGATACGAAGGCTCAAGAGGTATACCCAGTGGGTTTAACTGGCGAGGTCACCGTATCTCGAACTTCCAAGTGCCCTTGTGGCGATGCTAAAGCCGGGGTGTATGGTTTGGTAGGGCTGGCGTGGCTATGTCAGGCCACTAGAGAGATGGTAGAGTGAAAGAGAGCTGCCTGTTCTGGGTCGCTGTAGGAATTCAAGGTAGCCTAACACTCGTCTTGCCAGTCGTTTGTGTAATCGGTAAAAAGAAATTGAATCGAGGACAAGGTGAACAGGGTTGACAGTGCCCCAGGGATGTGTGGGTGAGGAAGCGAATAGTTAAAAAGGACCTCCAGGCAATTGGCATGCCGTTTTTGGAGATTGAGAAGACGAGGGACAAGCAGAAGTGCGGAAAGGTGACGGGATATGCGCTTGTGAATATGTGGGATTTGCTTAGTTGAAGATGATCTGCCCTGGCTCAAGCCCTGGTTCTAGCCAGGCTATTTCTTCAAACGGCCGGGAGTGATGGGCAGAGAATAGAGCGGGCCAGAGGTGTAAAGGTAGTGATGAAGTCCCCTCCGGTGGTTTTGGACGCCAAGAGGAGTGTCAAAGCCTGTGTTCGGCACTCGTGGCACAGCCTGAATGGAGAATCGGGGTACTTTGCCTGCTCGCGTGGGAACAGGAACATGGACGAATTTGCCACAAGGGTGCCTAGGTATGCCCCTGGTGTATGGCGAGAAACTGGGGTAGTGTGAATAGTGTGAATAGTGTGAATAGAACTGCGAGTATCGCGAGGCGTGATGGTGGTGCGTAGTGGACGGCAGGGTGGGTGTTGGTGATATTCCAACGTCAGAAGCAAGGACGTAAATAGAAATGGATGACGACGAATGGGGGAATAAGATGTGTGCTTGCAAATCAAAAAAACATGAAATTAAAAACCGGTAAACAGGATGTGAGTCAATTGGATGCCAGCAGGTAGATGTAGGGAGTAGGATCTTGGCGGGTCCGACTTCCCCGTGTAAGGTGTAAGGCGCTTCGTGAATGGATGGATACTATGAATGGCATCAATCGACAAGCACGGTAGTACTGGCATGCCGGAGAAAATATGTAGGTAGCTATAAAGACAGCAAATTATCCAGACATGTACTGGTGACAGCCTCGCGCGGCCATCAGCTACATTGTAAGCAGGGCGGGAGAGGTACTGATACATCACCGACTATCCACAGCTGGCTGTGCAACAAAAGCCTCCACAACCGCAGCAAGGCTTCAAGACATTCTGCCCAATCGCTCTAGCTCATTAGGCTTGTCCTGTTTTTGACTTTTTTTTTTATAAATAACAAATTTTTGCCACTTGTGCTCATCCAAGAACGTCTCTAAAAATGGGGGGGAGGGGGGGTGTCCGGCAGTCCCACCAGACAAGCCACAGCAAAAATCCGGTTCTTCACGCCCGCTTCCAGTACCAGTACGAATTCCTCCGTACTCAGTGCGGATTCGAAGGGGACTTGGGAACTTCAGGCCCTTGATTTGTGACCGCCACCAACTATCAGTTCCCCCTTCATCGATACACACCTGTGGCTTTGCTGGGGCAGCCGCGTAGCTGAGGGTCACAACAGTTCTCGACCCCAACTAAACAGGGCGGACGGGTGGCGACTTTGGTTTTTTGTCACTGTCGAAAACAATACGTGGCTAAAGTTGTTGTGGCTGCGCCGTTCAAGGATGAGACGTAGCTAGGTAGTGTCGATGCTTGAACGAGCTACAGAGTGACTACCTACCTATGAATGGAGAGCGGAAGACCTTCACGCCCCTCTGTCCTTACTTAGCCTAGAGCAGTCGCGCCGAGCGGAACAGCGAGCCTCCGTCGCGTCGGCGTGTCGTGCTGGGCCATATTCGACGTCTTTCCATCACCGACCGAGGCGTTCCATTTCACACGGCATCGGCGGCTTCAAGGGCAACGTGACGTTTTACCAGGCTGCAAGGGTGAGTTGAACAGGGCAGGCAGAACGTTGCAGAGAGTGCCGGGGCGAGACAAGTGTGGCTGGAGCTGCATAATAATAAGACACCACATCGGAAGGACAGGGGCCGAGCGGGTTACCCCTCTTACGGGAGCCGCTAGCTAACTGAATCATCCTGGACATCTGTCACCAGTGCACATGCTTAGGTTCGCTGGCGACGGAACGTGCAACTTGATGCCCCAGTGCTTCCGTGACGTGGTGCTCTGCCTTTGCTGAACCCTTCAAACTCGCATCATGTTCCCTGGCGTACAGCTGGTCATGGGCTCTCTGTTCTGCAATACCCCAAAAAAGCCCCAGTCTCGTGCTCGCGCTTGCTTTTTGGGTGTGCTGATGACGACGACAATTAGAACTTCTCAAGCATCACTTGTGGTGCGACTGGCTGATCTTGCCTCGAGCTATTTCACACTGCAATTTTCTCGGGACTTGCTCGGGGCCGTTGACTTTGTCTACATACCGTCCGCCCTGATACTGGCTTACACGGTGGCGTATTTGAAGTTGTGCGTGGCCTGTACGGATAGTCGCCACCGGGCCGGGCACACAGCACGCCTGGCAGAAGATGGGGAATCCCATAGTTTCCCATTGCCAATAAACCGTGAAACTGAACAAAACTGCATCTTTTTTTCAAACTCTGAATCAGAGTAGCGGGTGCCACGTCGCCGATCATGATGATACGATATGATATAACTACACGTTCAAGTCATCTGAAAAGATGATGCGCATGGCCCCAGACCAGCGCCTTCAACGAACGACGTGTAACTGCCCGTCCAAAAGAGAGCAACTGGGCACATGGCCAGGGCAGCTGGGGGTGGTAGTCTGGGCTGCACACGCCCCTCCAAGAAGATTGGACCCTGGGGATTTGTTTGGATTTTCGTTTCTTACTGAGGCGGGCCAGGGCTGTCGGGTGCCGATTATTGCCAAATCTGCAAGCAAACGAAATTCAAGAAATCAAGCCGCCAAACACTTGCAAGTCATCGGTTCCTCCGGACCGAATGCTCCGGACAATCAATCACTCAATTACTTATTAACCTACCTAGGTAATTGAATAAACCAACACCAAGTTGTGACGATGGACAGACAGCCAGACCAACCCATTAAGTCGTGGTAATGGAAAAGGGTCCAAGGGACTGATCGACGCTACTCTTTACTCTGATTCATCGTGTCCGTACTCGCAAGTGGGAAATACTGCTGTTGCTGTCCCCGGGGAGATAGTTAGATAGTCTGCGTGTCAGAGAAACTGACTACGAGGTAGTTAGTCTGGAACCCCATCACCATCCCACATGAAGGATTAGGAAACGGAGAGAAGATGTGGACCGTCTCCGTCCCACAGAAGACAAAAAAAACGAAATCATTTTCAATCATTTTCTGACAGCTCCCAGGTTGTTACCAGAATCCACCAGTACTCGGCCACATTATGACGACATTGACTTTTCGGGATTCGAGCGCACACCGAGGACCCCCAAAACTGCGCAAAATACACACATTTAATTCCATAAAAACCAAGAATTTCAAGCTCTCGAGTACATTTTCCATCCTCCTCCTGCACCGCCACACTAGTCGTTCTTTTATTGAGTCACCATTACGCAATTGCCCTGCAAACCCAAGAGGCCTGAGCCACAGCAGGGATCCAAGCCACAAAGTGGCGTTGGCCGAATGTATGTACTCGGCTATGTACATACCAACCCAATTCATAATATTGTGATGCGATTTATGCAACAACGCCTCCTTGTCTGTCGAAACATGCACGACTGGGAATGGGTACACCCTCAGTCCTTCGCCATCCCTTTCTAGAGGTTAAAAAATTGGAAAGAATCACCGAGGAGCTTCCAGAAACAGAGGCATGAGCAAAGATGGAAAACTTCCAGCCACTTCTGGTGATCTGTACTAAAATCCAGCAAATTCGGTACGGAAGGCTCTGGCTACGGCCCCACTTTTGGCCGCCGGCCCCCATTCAACTCATCCTGGTGCGGCGGCAGTAAATTTGTAGCTTGAGATGAGTGCACGCGCCAGAAGGTTTTAAAAGGGAAGAAGAAGAGGAAAAGTCTAATAATGCTGGCCTGCTGCCGAGCGGCAAATTCCGTTTTTTCCCTGTCTCTTCCCAACAGGAGCAGGGGACCACCACAGCCACGGGAAGAGCCAGCTGTCACTTCCCAACTGCGGGATGCCTACCAGTACGATATAGGTACTCTCATCCAGGCACTGTCTTCTCCAATTGGTAGGTACCTGTTTTGTAGCGCCATTCACCCCACCGTAGCACGGACGATGAGAAGGGCATCCTATTCGGTTCCGAATCGCACGCCCTCCGAAAAAACGCGCTGTTCATGGTCTGATTTGAAATAACGGCCAGTCCAAACTACGGTGCCGTCTTGCGCTATCCGGCCCGGCGGTTTCGTTTCTCTTGTTCATGAGAAGTCGTTCAAAGGGCAGGTTCGCGCTACTAACGGAACTTAGCCGTGAGCTGCGAAACCCTCGCGGGACAGTGATTAGGACTGGCGAACCATAGCTAGTCTAACCGCAAAGACACGGAATTTTACACTTTCAAAAGACGGAAATCCAAACTCAATCCATGAAAACTCCCATGTAGAGGTTGGCAAACACCCCTTGTGTCCCCGGGGCGTCTGCAAAGTCCGCCAAGACTTTGACCAATTTCCGTGCCGGGTAGCAATACGGAGAGCCGAAGCTATCGTCAATCATCTAGATCTTTAGTAACCCCGAACGCGGCCCCCAAGAGCTAGCTAGGTTAACAAGAACGTGGCTACGAAGTACACAGGGAGTCGAGACTCCCAGAGCTCAAATACATGCATCTTCAAGACCGATCTTTCGAGCGCCTACTCATCCCGTGATGCAAAGCATGTCCGTGTAGCCAGCGACGGCAAGTGGGAGAGAAGCCGGACTATAGACTAGCTGCGCGAGTAATTAGAAGGGTCTAGACATGGCATTAATATACCTTGCTAAAGAAGACGAGTGTCTAGGGCGATCAGGGCCGCCCTGCACCGTTGGCTGTATCGAGGGTGCCAATCTTTCAGCCACTTGAGTCTAGGTCGTTGCCTTGGGCTGCAGCCCAATTTGATTGGATCAATCTGTATAACTATATAGAAATCGCAAGCGCAAATATGCACCGCGAGAGCCAGTGCCCGGATGCGGAATACCCTTTAGTTGACCATGTCGTCAACAAAGTAGGCTGACTCAGGAACGGATCACCAGAATACAAACCTCAGATTGGACGAGTCCAACGCAAGCAACGCCACTAAAAACATATGTTGTCCAAGATGGCGCAACACAGATGTATGCGTAGTATCACCATGGTTTTGCACAGCTCCCAAACATCGAATCTATTAGACGTATCAAATGCGTAGCTATTGTACATGTGCATCTCGACCCTTAGTCCTTCTTCAGCGGCACAAATACCTCCTCAATACCGTTCTTGGTGACAATGAGCATCTGGAGAGAGTCGCCGACCTCGATGTGGCGCTCCGCTGCGCCGTCAAAAGCATCCTTGATAATCGTCTCAACCTGCACGCGGCTGAGGGGTGCGTGGGGGCGCTCCTTCAAGTTGTGTCCGATGCCGCTCCCGGGCACGTATTGGTTGCGGAAGTTGACCTGGTTATCGAGGAAGGGCATGATGAGGCTGGCCGCGGCGCCGCCGGCGCGGCACTGCTCGCGCTCGTAGCTGCCGACGGGGTCGTACGAGTAGACGGCGCCCACGCCCTCCTCGTCGAGGCCGCCGAGAAGCGCGTGGGTATAGTAGGGGAAGAAGCGCTTCTGGTAGAGAATCGTCGACAGGCGCTTGGCGCAGGCGTTGAGTGTCATGGGCTTGCCGTGGCGGTAGCGGTAAATCTTGCAGATGGTGTCGAGGCGGTCGCGGAGGGCGTCGCCGTCGGCGGCGAAGCCGCAGACGGAGAGCACAATGGTGGCGTCGTCCTGCGAGGCGTTGGTGCCGCCAATCTTGAACACCTTGGGCGCCATGCGCGAGTTGATGCTGTAGCCGCTTGTGTGTCTTGTGTCGCCGGCGATGATGCTAAAGTCGGCACCGGCGATGGCGAGCGTCGAGCCGCCGTTGTCGGTGTATCTGCAGGGACATGGTCAGCGGAGGAAATTCTTCCAGCTTGATGCTGCGGGTTCAGTCTCGTACGGGTTGAAGCGATGCTCGCGCGGCTCGCCAGCTTGTCGGGGCACGTCGGACATGGAATAGTTGGGGCCATTTAGGACCGGGTTTTGGCTAAACATGGCCATTGTGACGGTGTGCGCGGATGCCCGGGAGTATAGTAGCTGAAGATGATGCTGGCCGGCCGTAATCGAGGTGCTGCGTGGATAGAATCGATGACTTGCGGACGGGTTGAGATCGTGTTGGCAGGCAGGAGGAGCTTGCTCAGCAACGGCGAGGTTAGCGCACGCGTACAGCTGGAGCCTTGCCACAGTTGTTGGTGAGCGCGCCACAGCACCAGCCACCAGCTACAGCAAGCTCCCAACACCAGCCACGCCCAAAATGACTAAGCCCCGCACTCTCGGCAGGACCTTTGGCGGCTGCTCAGTTGCACGGCTATCCGCTCATTGTTAGCTTCGACCGAGAGAGACTAGCATCCTATCCCCTGGCTCCCCGTCAAACGCCACGAATGCCTGGCGTGGATTTTGGCACCTGTGACCTCGGCAACAACTTTATTCATCTGCACGTCTCCGCCAACGGATTCATCGTCTCTGGCCCCCCTCTGTCGCTTGCCATTGTCATCTCGTCATTGTCCGTCTGACTGCGGGCACGAGCAAGGCATCATGACGGGTGACATTCGCGCGAGAGCGCTTGACAAGATAGCATCGCTTGCTGCGTCTTCTACCAACACTTCCTTTGACAAGTCCGACCTCGATAGACTGTGTCGAGCCTGCAACGTCAGTGGCCGCAGCCGCGAATACAACCATGGCGCGTACAATTCGAAGCAGGCTGGCTCGCTCAGCCGTATCCCCATGGTAATGCTGTTGCCCAAGATGTGGGAGACGCTTCCACCGCTAACAAACGTAGTCCATTCGCGAATTCGAGGTCCTCCTAGCCCTTTGCAAGAATGCACCCAAGATTCTGTCTGCTCAGAGCGCCCAGAAGCTTTCCTACCAGCTCATTCCGTACATCCTCGAGGCGCACTCCCAGACCTTTGTTACCTCGCCATTCTTTCGCAAAATCAACCCTTGTCCGACCGAGTCCCTGGCCTTTCATGTCACTGCTGCGCTCCTGTCTCTCGGAATCAAGTACAACGAGCTAAAGGAGACCGTTACGGACGGTATCTGGGCCTTTACCAACGCCTGCAGCCGAACCACCGAAAGTGTACTCTCCCCTCGAACTGGCGACCCAGAGAACCTCAATATTGACGAATCTATCCGAACTCTCAACATTGCTGTCGCTATTCTCGGCTTCCTCGATGCTGCCGCGGCTCAGGCCGATTTTTGGAAATCTGGTGGCCGACTGGGGCTGATTCAAAAGACCAAGCAGCTGCTCTCGGAGCCCTTCCTGGTTGCTGTCGAGACATCCTTGTCCACAATTCGCAATGCCCATAGCGACGACCGCGACGTGCGAGAATGGAAGCGTCACTTGCGCCACTACTCTGCTGCTGGACGCCCGCTTGGTGCCATGCTCTTGCAGCGAAGCTTCATGTGGCTGGTTCTTTCCAGCACCTCCCTGATGGTCACTGACGGATCCCAGCTGCGCAAGAAGCATGTTCTCGACGTGCTCATGGACAACGGCGGTGTTCTGACTCGCGTCGATGGCTTTGCTGCCGATGTTGACCTGCGGTCTATTGACCTGCACGCCAACTTTGCTATTGATCAGATGAACTACATCGAAGCTGGTGCTGACTTTGCTCGTCTTGGCTCCCCTTCCCAGCAGAAGCTCGCCTATGCTGTCAAGTCGGCTGCCATGGTATCCTTCCTGAACTGCGCTATGCTCAACGAGGATGCTGCCGAGCCCGAAGTCTTGATGAACTGGCTGCAGCAGACTCTGGATGATCCCCAGCAGATGAGCGATGAGACCCTTGCTTCAACGACCCTTCGCTGCATGGCTCTTCTCAGCCGCATCGCCCCAGCATTTTCGCATACTGTGATCCGATCGCTTCCTCGCTTTATCGTTCAGGATGTGACCAATGCCAGCACTGGCGCTGTCGCATCCCGAAGCCTTGCCTTTGTGCTCAAGAAATTGTCCAAGGATGCTGTCATTAGCACTCTCTACTCCCTCGGCAACGTTCTTAGCCCTGATACGGAAGCAAAAATCGCCAACGGTCACACCAATGGCGCTGTTGACGGAGAGAATGGTCTATATCCCGAGTACCAGCGTCGCCACTCCAACGCTAGTTCCATCTCCGTCGATGTGAGTGGCGAGCAGGAGGCAGCCATTGTATATCGCAACGTCGTGCAAGCGATTTGCGGCATTGCCGCCGTATGCGAAGATGAGAAGATTACCGCTCTCGCACAATCAATTCTCCTCCAAAAGTTGGACAAAGTCAACGCTACTGTGGATGTGCAAGTTATTACCGGCGCCGCCGACTTGGCTCTCAGTGGTGGTCAGTTGGAATTCCGATCCCTTCTGAAAATGTACAACCGACTCGGCCACTTTGGCGTCGTCGAAAAGAAGGAGTTCTTTTCTCAGGCTGTTTTGCAAGGCCGAAATCACATTTCCGCAAACCTTCGCCGCGATTCGCCACTCTTTGACATTTACTGGGAACACCTGCTGGATAGCATCATCGCTCTTGGTGATGCATACTCTCAGGGTCAGACGAAGCAGATCGATGTTGACCTGACTGCGCAAGAAATTGGAGAGTTGCTTCACCCTCTAGCTGTGCTCATGTCGACTAACGACCTGGCTGCTCAGCCCCTGGCCAATGATGAATCGTATGCCTTGCTTCGAGATGCTTGGTTCAACATTGTGGTACATGGATTCTCCACTTCAACGGAACGGGGGAAGAGATACCTCAACGAGCTGCGCGTAATTGCTGTCCACTCGCCTCCGCTGGCTGCTGAACAGCGTGGCGAGCAAGTTGAGAGCGATATCGAACTCAACACGGTCCTGCGTCGCGGCAACAGCAGCGAGCGGGAGTCTCTGCAAAAGAAGCTCTTGGGTGAGCTCATTCCTGGCAAGGCTTCGGAGATCAAAAACCTCAGCTACCGCAAAGTCATCTTCTTGCACTCTGCCTATCTTGTTGAGATCCTGCGCGCAGACTCTGGAGACTGTACCAAGGTCCTGTCCTACTTTGCTGAGCGTAGCATGCTACAGAGGGAAGTGTACAGTGTCATGGAAGGCATTTCCAGCGCGGTAGTGGACAAGTACATCAACAAGACCATTAGTGGTACCGAGCCTGCTTTCTCGGCGCAGTACGCCGCCAAGCAGCTTGCCACGATCTTCTCTCTATGCTGCCATCGCATTGAACGTGTCCAGAAAGCTGCCTTTGCATTGGCTGACAAAGTCGTGCGCGACGTTCCCTCTTCACTTTGCTACCGCACGTCCCTCTTTGCTCTGCTTGAACTGCTTTCTCTGATGTGGTCTAGCTGCCTGGAAGCCGAGACTGACATGTACGGGCACAGATCTACGTTTACGTCTGGACGTTGCAATGTGACTGTGAGACTTTCGGATGACTACGATTTCCGCAGCTTGACATTGAAGCACCTGCACCAGAGGGCCCGCGCCTGGGTCAATACAGCCGTTAACCTCGCACCACTCGATGTCAAAGGACTACTCCAGACGTACTTGTCCGAGTTTGACGACGAAGGTACCTATGGCCACATTTCTTTGGGCCGCTCCTTTGCCCTGGAACTCGGCTCAGTCATCCCCAGTACCGACAACCGGCTCCAGTCTGTTGACCAAGTCGGCGAGTACGGCATCAACTCTGCTTCGGATCTCATTGCGCAGTACACCACTCGCCAAGAGTATCGCTATGGCGAGACACTTCCGGACCGCGGCACCGAGTTGATTAGCTTCATGCAAACCAATCGCCGACCCTCCTTCTCCCAGTCGTCAGTGGTGGAAAGCGCCAACGCTGCCACGGCACTCGCTCATGTCGAGGCGCGCATTCTTAGTAAGAAAGCGACCTCAATTGACGAAGTCCGTGACATTATGCGTAGGGCCGCAGCACTCCTGTGCCGTAGCAAACATGACGAGTCTGCCGTTGCCCGCCAACTTGTGAGCATTCCTTTCGCTCTCTTCACTAAGCAGTCAATCAAGCTCGGCGCCTCCCTCTGGCTCGGCGTCATGAATGAGAACCCGCGTCTCGAGTCCAAGCTACTCAACGCCATTGCTCAGCAGTGGGAGTTTACCATCTCCCGCCGTGTCGGTCTCTTTGATCCGTCATTGGAACACTCTGATCCGTTCTTCTTGAAGCAAGAGTTTTCTCCGAGCGACTGGGATATGATCAATCAGCAAAAGCAAAAAGTCCATGACATGCTTTCCCCTCATACCCGCTTGCTTCAGTTCTTTACCAGCCACTTCAACGCCACTCGGTTGGGCAGCCCGGATATCCAAAAAGTCTTCTTGCGCCTCTTGGATCTGACACTTGACGCGCTCAAGGATTGCAGCCCGCATCCAATGGCTCGCGAGATCCGCTTCCAGATCATTCTGTTCAGTACAAAGGTACTGCGAAGCAGCACTACCATTGCTCCTACAGCCCAATGGAGACTCAAGGATCGAATCCTATCCGCTGGTCTCAGCTGGTTCCGCCACTCACCGCGCTGGTCCTTCGGCAGCAACATGATATCTCTCAAAACGGAAATTCGCCTCCTCTCAGACATTATTGCCTCGCTGAATCTGGTCTCGCACATTGGCTCGCACACTGTAGGCAATGTTACGTCCCTACAAACTAAAGACAGCTTGTTGAAGCTTTTGCTCGAAAACGAGCAATCACGTCTGATTGTTTGGGCCAACCCTCGCAACCTCTCGGGAACTCAATTACCCAGCCACCACGCCTCAAAGCATGCCACCGAGAACGCTCTTCTTCCTTTGGTGCGAACGGCTTGGTACCAAGATCCTGCCATTGCCGTGGAGCTGGCTACTCGATTCCACTATCCTCGGCTTCGCAGCGATATTCGTCGTCTAATCCTGACTTCACCAGAAATGGTCATCGATGACCCCGAAGCGCTCCCGCTCTTGATTGGCAGTCAGCTCCCCGACGACGTCAACTGGCAGCTCAAGTACCTTTTGTTCTGGGAGCCAGTCAATCCAATCACTGCTGTGACCCTTCTCTCGCCTGCGTTTAAAGACCACCCCTTCATTATCCAGTACGCCATGCGCTCACTCGAAAGTCACTCCGTGGATGTTACATTCTTCTACGTGCCTCAGATTGTGCAGTCGCTTCGACACGATAATCTTGGATACGCGGAGCGTTATATCCTCGAGACGGCACAATTCTCGCAGCTCTTTGCTCACCAGATTATCTGGAACATGAAGGCCAACTCGTACAAGGGTGATGATGCCGAGGTCCCCGACGAGATCAAGCCCGTTCTTGACGCTGTCATGACCAAAATGGTGGACAGCTTTATGCCTGAGGACCGCTTATTCTACGAGCGGGAGTTCTCGTTCTTTGACGAAGTCACTGGCATTTCCGGCAAGCTCAAGCCATACATTAAGCGGCCCAAGCCCGAGAAGAAGCAAAAGATTGAGGAGGAGCTGATGAAGATCAAGGTTGAAGTCGGCGTTTACCTGCCCAGTAACCCCGAGGGCATCGTCATTGGCATTGATCGCAAGTCGGGCAAGCCGCTACAAAGTCACGCCAAGGCGCCGTACATGGCCACCTTCCGCGTCCGCAAGAACAAGTACGTAGGCGACACGCCCGCCGACGACGACGAGGACAGGCAAGTGGTCGGGCAACAGCCCGGCACGCAGCATCAAGCGACCGAGTCGCCGGACAACTACATTGAGGTGTGGCAGTCGGCCATTTTCAAGGTTGGCGATGACGTGCGTCAAGACGTGCTCGCGCTGCAGATGATTTCGGCGTTTCGTAGCATCTTCCACAACGTCGGCCTGGACGTGTATGTCTTCCCGAATCGGGTGACGGCGACGGGCGCCGGGTGTGGCGTCATTGACGTGCTGCCCAACTCCATCTCGCGCGATATGGTAGGCCGCGAGGCCGTCAATGGCCTGTACGAGTACTTCAAGGCCAAGTACGGCAATGAGGACTCGCTGCGCTTCCAAGCCGCGCGCAGCAACTTTGTCAAGTCGATGGCGGCCTATTCCGTCATTTCCTTTTTGCTTCAATTCAAGGACCGCCACAATGGCAACATCATGATTGACGACGCCGGCCACATTCTACACATTGACTTTGGCTTCTGCTTCGACATTGCGCCCGGCGGCATCAAGTTTGAGCGCGCGCCGTTCAAGCTGACGAGCGAAATGGTGGCCGTCATGGGCGGCGCGACGGACCACCAGAGCTTCCACGCCTTTGAGGCGCTCTGCGTCAAGGCGTTTCTGGCAGCCCGCCAGTACCGCGACAAGCTCGCGCAGGTGGTCGAGCGCATGATGGACAGCGGCCTGCCGTGCTTCAAGCCCGAGTCGGTGCGCCACTTCAAGGACCGCTTCGTGCTGGACAAGACGGAGCGCGAGGCGGCGGATTTTATGCGCGACTTGGTCAAGAAGTCGTACTCGAGCTACAGCACGGGCATCTATGACCAGTTTCAGCTCCTGACCAACGGTATCCCTTATTAGTTGGTGCCCTCTTCTTCCAGTTTTTGTTTTCCTGCTCCGCGCTGTTTTTTATCAAGTCATAAAACCCCTCTGAGCCGTATAATTAGTATAGTATCTGTTCCAACTCGATTCATTCACTCATAGAAGCGAAAGCATAGTTGTAAAGACAATCCTTTTGTGTTTGTTTTCCAAGCATTTTAAAGTGCAAATCAAGACCAAAATGCTATCTATATATCCTGGAAAAGCAGCGCCACATCTAGTTCCCCTTATCTTTTTGTTCTTTTCAAAACTCCTCGCATTTTGATGCACCCCAAAATAAAAAAACCAGTTATACCAAAACAAGGGCAAGTATAGAAGTATAGCCAAAAAAAAAAACCAATTACAATATCAAGTCGCCAAGCCAAGCCAAGTTTGTTGTTAGTTTCGTACACTAGAGGGAGAGGGGTCCTTTTTCTTTTTTTTATGTTCTTCACGAAGAAGACTGTTTGAGCATATGCGTGGGCGCATTGTAGCTCGTATAGTCGACGTGGACAAAGGCGCGGTCGACAATGGGGACGGACTCGAGAAAGTAGGTGAGGACCTCGCTGAGATCGTGCGAGTCCTTGAGCGGGGTGATGGCGGAGAGGACAATGTCGACCTCGACAAAGAGCTTGTCGCCGGCGTGGTAGGCGCGGAGGTTTTGAATCTTGCGAATGGCCGTGGCGAAGCGCATCGTCAGGTAGAGCAGCAGGTTGCGCTCGTCGGGCTCGGCGCCGAAGCCCGTCAGGTTGCGGACGTGGTGGGCCGACGTCTGGCTCCAGGTGAAGACGACGACGAGGGAGAGCAGCAGGCCGCCGGTGGCGTCGAGCCACCAGATCTTGCCGTAGAAGCCGACTGAAGCGCGAGAGAGTGTTAGTGGGCTGGGAACTTTTGGGCGGGAGGGAGATTGTGTTATGCAGTAAACGTACTAATGGGGAACAAGATGGAGCCAATGTTGAAAATGACATCAGTCTTGGCGTCTTCGGCACTGCAAGAGTGTTAATGCTGGTTTTTCAAGCCAAGGCTCGTTTGGGGAGGGGGATATGCGACGTACAGTGCTCGGACACTAGAGTTTCTCACCAGTCGGCACCAGACCCAGCAGGCGCCCTTGATGACGACGGTGGTGGCCATGATGACAATGGCCGGGATGCCGAGCTCAATAATCTCATGCTCCGGGCCCATGAGACGCTGGATGCATTGCAGAGCGACCTGGCAGAACGAGGTGACCATGATGACGGAAAAGACGAGGACACCAAGAGGCTCGAGGCTGTCGCGAAGGAGGGGGGTTTGTTAGCGAGGAGGGCAAGGGACAGCGGGGAAAGACAGTTAGTAACATACCGAGTGCGTCCGACAGGGTATCGGTGGAGGTCGCTTGAGCTAGAGGCAATGAGGCGGGTGGTGGTCCAGACAATGGCGGTACTCAAAAAGTCCAGGACGGCATCGACCAACGAGGCCAGGACGGACATGGAGGGGACGGAGATGATGACGACGATTTTACCGGCGAGCAGCACGACGTTGGCGACGAGATTGACGTAGATGGCGAGGGTGACAATGGGGTCGTCGCTGTCAATCTCGGCATCCTCGAGCCAGGGCAGCAGCGGCCGGGGCCCGTTCTCCAGGTCCTTGGCGTCGGCGCGGAGCAGCGGCCGCCTCTCGTCGGCGGCGGCGTGGCGGGTGCCGTCGGGGTGATCATCGTCGTCGTCGTCGTCGGCGGCGTGGTTCTGCGGGAGCATGGTCAGGTTCTCCGAGGAGCGGAAGATGTCCTTGGGGGTGCGCTTGGCGGGGAGGGGCGGCGTCCTGTTGGCGCTCTCGGGCACGGCGGGCGGCAGCGTGTTGGTCGAGCCGTACGAGGCGCCGCCGTTGAAGCGGTCGGCGGTGGAGCCGGACAGCGACGACGAGTCGGGCTCCTCGGAGATGGTGTTGGGGATGTCGACGCCGCGAAAGGCCGAGGCCTCGAGCTCGGCATTGTACTCGTTGAGCAGCTCGTGCGGGATGGTGGAGTCGAGCAGGCAGTCAATGTACATGTACTGCTGGACGAGGTCGTTTGTGCGCTCGTAGTACTCGCGTCTGGTGGGAAGAGAAGAGGGTTTTGTGTCAGCCAGCCAGTCGGACAATTGGGGGGAGCCGGAAAGAGGGGGAACCATGGGTGGGTGTTTGGTGCCACGAGACAGAATGCATCGCACAGAAGCAACTCTATCCGGGCTTGGCAGCCGCTGCATGTCTTGGGATTCTATTTGCGCAACTCACATCTTGCTCGACATGCCCTGCAGCTCCTCCTCCGACTTCCAGTACGAGTTCCACCGATATCGGGGATTGCTCTTGCCGATGAGGTTCATGCTGCGGTTCTGGGGTCCGTGGAGAATCTGGCTGAGACGGTTCTCGTCGTGCAGCAGGCGCTCGAGCTCGTCGTCGTCGGCGGGCGGGTGGCCGCGGGAGCGGCCCCGGACGGGCGGCTCGTCGCCGTCGTCGGAGGCGTGGTGGTGGTGGCCGCGCCAGGTCGTGTGCAGGCTCTGCTGGGAGCGGGAGCGCATCATGGACGTTAGCATGCCGGTGCGCGTAGGCAGGGCCGAGTGGTAGAGACCGTCGTCTTGCTGGACGAGCGAAGGACGGCGGCCGTGTTGTGGTGGGCGCGGACTGGGCGAGCTCATGATGATTTGCGATCTTGGAGGGAGGGGAGAGAGGGATTGTATAAGCGCAACAAGCGCGGTGAACAAGTTGGCGAAAGAGATGCAAAGTCAAAAAAAAAAAAGAGACGGAAAGTATAAAAAGAAAAAAGGACGGATGATGCGAGGGAAAGAGGCGCGGCGCCGCGCGAAAGCAGGCTGGATCGGAGCTAGCTGGGGCGAAAAGCTTCCAAGAGGCGCGGTGGTTGAAGAAGCGCAAAGTCAAAACAAGATGGGCGAGGGCGTCAGGGTCGTCTCGTGCCGGATGAAGCTCTCTGGTGATGAACTTGATGAGATTGAGATCGAATTGGGCCACGGGGAAAGTGTCGCCGAGCGATTATTTGAGCGTTGGCTGGTTGGCAAGACCGGGGGAAGAGAAAAAAAAAAAGAGTTGCATGACTGGCTGCACTGAGGATGGTTGCGTTCAGCCGGCTGCCTCGCCCCCGCAGAAGCGGTCTTGGCTATTCAACGCTTGGACACTATGGCGATTCTGATGAATTTTTATTTTTATTTTTAATATGATTTTATTATTCTTGACAAACTTGGTCACATAGTTGCTGCGAGTGATGTGTCGACGGAAAGAGGGGAGCTCCGGACTCGAGAGGACATGCATGATTCGTGCGAGTCGGCATCTGCTCGTGGCTGGCTGGGGCGGCGTCGTTCGAGGTTCAAGCATCTAGTGACGAATCTTGGCCTGGTAATAGGTAGTTACAGATTGAACTGGTTCATTCCCGATGGCCAACTTATTGTTCATCCCCATGGCCATATCCGCGCCGTCAGCAGCACCATCCAACCATCCAACCATCTTACCAGCGTCTATTATGCATCTTTGGGCATTATATAACATGCTCAGCCGAAACCCCGCACTACCCAGCCATCGCCTTGTTAGTTTGTCAATGCAGCTGCAGACCGGGAAGAGAAAATGTAAAAAAAAAAATAACCTCCGCACTCTGTCACCATCACCGCTTCCTCCCTCCCTCTCACCCTCTCTCGCTTCCCTTCTCGCCCTCCCCCCGAGTCAGCCGCAAGCTCCAACAACGCAGCCACCTTCGTAATCTAGGGTCAAAGGGGCCGACTACCAGCAGGGGTCCTGGGGCGCTATTTTTCCTCGGCGACGTTGATGGGCGTCGCTGTTTGGTTCATCGACGTCCACCTACTAGTAAAACTACCCGCCCAGATTGCATCAGCAAAGCCCACCGCGATGCTTCTTCCAGTCTAGCACCGTCGCAGCTCGGCCCCGGTCGGTGGGAATGAATGGGGGAAAATATGAGTTTTGTTGTGCTTTGCATATCGTCTTTTTTTTTTCTTACATGGGGCCGGCTACTAATACTGTATGAGTAGTGCTATTGGCACGAGAGCTTTTTGCTAAGGGCACGACCCAAGGTACCTAAAAATTGGTGGAATAGCCTGCAAAGACTAAGTACCTCTAGTATTATTTTAGCGCTAAGCGCTTTTCTAAAAAAGCATCAGAATATACAGAAACCTATAGAATAACACCATCTATTCCTAATACTAGAATAGGTATTTCTTTTTAAAACTAAGGTTCTTAGATACCTTATTAGTTAATCTTTTAGATAGTATCTTTTCTTTTTTAGAAACTACCTTTCCTTTCTATTAGATTTTACTATATAAAAGGTGTAGAATTGATACTAAAAAGGTACTTACTTTATAGTGTGGGAGCCTCTAAATTAGAAGTACCTTGGGTCGTGCCCTTAGCAAAAAGCTCTCGTGCCAATAGCACTACTCTACTGTATATGCACAACGTAGGTAGTTGATCGGTCTCGGCCCTGACCAGTTGCCGCGATGGCGGAGAGAGTGGGAGGCCACCAACTGCAAAAAGGGTGAGCAAACAAATGACAAAACGGCCAATTAATACTATTAAATAATCATCATTAAACTGCTCTTCTCTTGCGCCATCACCAACTACGGCATCCCCGCGGCGGGTCTCGCTCCTGTCTGTCCGCACCTTTGTATGAGCGAAGCCTCCAAACACGAACCGCCCACATAACCTTATCGTCCGTCGTTCTGGTTCCGGTTCCTTCTATTCCGCTTTGCTTGTATCAGCATCGCAATGGCGGTGAGAACCAACAATGGCACTTGGACTGTTTCACGATGCTCAGAGACAGACGCCCCCAGCACGGGGAAGGGGGGGGCTCTGGAACTACGATCCGCGGTCGCTGAAGAATAATCAAACAAAACCTGAAGGATGACCAGACCATCGAACAGGAAATGGGTTGTATTACTTTGTAAGCCACATATCGCCAGGGTCATCCAATACCAAATTCCGCTGTCGACTTGATTGGTCCGACGCGCCTTGGGCTGCCTCCCCCCCACAGACAATGCTCCTCGGCGACCCCAGATGTGTCTTGTGGGAATATCCGTGCGAATATAAAGACACGGTGCCACGCGCTTCGCACGCGCCCTGGACAGGTCTGCCAAGCTCTCTCTCTCTCTCTCTGTCTGTCTGAATTCAGTACATTCAGTACCGCATCCTCGGTCTGCCGAGACCGGCTGGCACGCTGCATGTCATCGACGAGGCGGTTGCCCTTCCGACCCGTGAACCTGTCTCTCGTCTGCCAACCCAGGCTGCAAGCAAGCATGCACGTACCCTCGCTGCCCCCCCTACTAGGCTACCATGGATAGATTGGGGCTCTGCATACTGATATTACTGATGACCGTGAATTTTTATTCAGGACGGATCCCGCCGAGTGTCTCGTCATGCATGTCTGGGATTATTTCCGCCTCACCTGCTGCTGCAGAGGGCGGCGCGGCGAAGGGGAGAATGCCGGGCTTGTTCCCTGCGCGCCCATGGATGACTACGATACGATTTGAGCAACTTCCCTGTATCTGCAACCGCGCATGCGCATCGAGTAGGACGCTTTGCTCTCATCGCATGGGTAGACGATGCGCCACCGCACGAGCAAGGTGTGCTGTCCATGGTCCATAGTCTTCTCCTCTGCGGGTGGTTTTGCTTCCCCGTACTATATGTACGTGCCTGCACATCTCCGCGATGTTGATCGTGCTGTCGCTTCCTCTTCATCGGGATTGTGCTTTGCTGGAACTTGGGCGCAATCGTTCGGCTCGGATCCGACTGGAATGCGGGCGCCGTCGCCTCGTCGATGCAAGCGCTCACTTTCCGACACACACGCTGTGTTTTTGTTTCCTCTTGGTCTGCCAAATTTGCAAAGTCTCAAGAAAAAAAACAAGTAGTTATGGACAGCATCCAAGCCACAGCGCATTCCTTATTGCGGCACGGCACGTTTTTTTGACACTTTCATCCCGTGCGCCATGTCCCGCCCGACATGCTTGGTAGTATAGGGTAGGCCAGTAGTTGTGGCTGGGTCTCAAAAGAGGCGCTGTTGGGTGTTGTCTGCGTAACTATTTTGTTATTTGCGCCATGGTGCCGTTGCGTGGGCTCGAGTGGCCAATGCAGTCGTTGGGATTATTCAAAGCGAAGCGCCCAACGTCTGGCAAAGATGACTGGGCGGCATTTGCTCTTTGTACGAATGATAACGTCCGTACGGAGTTGCGGTACAGCAAGACGCACTTTCGACATTGCCGCATTGGGGCCGATGGCCAAGGAACACACAAGCGAGCCGTCAGCCACCCCTGTATATCAGATGCAGGAAAAGACCCTGTGGCTGCCTCGTTCGAAATTGAAATATTGGCAGTGTTGTCCCCTCTTCCCCTGTCATGGACACAATGAGGCTGTCGGCCAAAGATGCAGGATGCAGGCGCCACCTTTTTTGCGCGAATGGCGTCAAGGTCCGTACATTCAGCTGAATCTTTTTTTTTCTTTCTTTGGCACGCAGCACTAGTTATTTCCACCCCTGTAGGCTGTCGCGCTTCCCCCGGTCATTCATCGTACCAGTGGGGGGGAAATTGGAAGAACCATGAACAGTTAGTTAGCTCAGCTCAGCTCGGCTCAGGAACGAGGAGGAGTGTGGGCGAGGATACGAGAACGCGTGGCAGACTGAGGTTCTAGAGAGATGGGAGCAGATTCATAATCTCCCGATACGATTTCGACTGCCTAGAAACTTGACAAGCTCAGAGGCAAACCGGCCGACGCAAAAGGATTTTGTCTTGTCATGCTTTTGGGAGGGCAAACGACAAGGTGAAAACAGACAGGTAAGCAAGAAAAGGAGGCTTGACGAGGCGGGAATAAGTTGCCGGTTTCGGCATACTATTTACATGCATAAAGAAACCCACCAACAATGGGGCGCGAACTGTCTTGCTGCTTGTCTCTGGGCTTGTGCCAGCTGGAATCCTGATTGTGGCAATGGATCGTCATGGCCATCGGTCCGATGATCAATCGGCTGGCGACGGCGTGTGCGGGTGGCCACCCACAAGCAAAGACAAAGAGAGGAGCCTACTAATTCGTACAAGATTCAGTGAGGTAATAACGTTATAGGAGGCACAAAGACGACAAGCCAAGGTCTGGCAGGTCTGACTGGTCTGGCAGGAATTTGGGCTCGATTGCCTGGCATGGGGGCGGTTTGGTTTGCCTGGCGACGGGTTGGCAGTTCCAGAGGCTTTTTACTGGAGCAACCGAGCTAGCTGCAGCTTGCCAAAATAACTAAAATAAACTAATAATAATTGATCAACGCTCATTTTCAGGAGACAACATCACACCACCGGATATATCGCCGCCTCTCAACAAGGCTAGTTGGCCTTTTGGCAATTTCGGGCTGTCCCCACTGTAGAAAGCTAGCCCACTGCGGTCTCTGAGAGCCAACTGTGTTTGCACGAGGGCAGCAAAGATTTGAGAATGCGAATTGGTTTTTGTAACTATTACGGAGTTTCTTGTAACAACGGAGTAGTGACCTGTTACTGTGTAATGAAAAGATGGAAGCGACGAATCTGGCCCCGTCTCACGTGGCCGCAGCGAGAGACAGGTCGCTTCCCGTGGCTGTGACTCCGGCACTGTCATGGGGGAACAAAGAGTGACAGCACCCGAGTGTCGGTACTCCCGTAGCACATGTGAGTATCCGTACCCGCGTAATTTGTACAACATGCAGTCGTGCTGTCTCTCAGCACACGTCGTTTATATTAGGTACCAGCAGGTTGGTTGAACGAGAGTGCCGCGCAGCAGATAAGCTTTTCTTAGTGCCGTTGACGTGTGTCTGAGTGCAGTGAGTGCCGGTCAATTGTGATTGATCGGCAGGCCGAGCAAACAGGGCCATGGACGGAAATGGTGGCCAGGTTTTTCTAGCTTTTTGCTCAGGCTGTGAGTTGAGGGAGTGAGGGAGGTGATGGTTTGGCCTGGCGCGGGAAAAAGAAAATAAAAAAAATGGAGGCGCGCCATGGCCGATCTGGGGATGGATTGAAGCTAACTCACTAGGTACGTATGTACCTAGGTACCTAGTTAGTAGTTGACTACTTGCGAGCCACCCGACATATCCGGCGTATCCCACCGCCAGCCAAGAGGGGGGAAGGAGGCTCTTTTCAAGAGACGGGACGCAGACGGGCATCATCATGCAGGACAATCAATGGTCCTTGGCGCGTTTCTTGGGCGTTGTGTTGCGCGCACGCACACGCAGCGTGCATGGCATGTTTTGTATCAAGAGCGTCTTCTCAAACCCCCCCTGTCAAAAGAGACAAGGTCATGCCCGAAAAAAGAAGAAAAAAATGTCCGCATCTCGTCAGGAATCTAGGCAGATGTACATGGCATTTTCCGAGTTATGACTGCATCATCGAACCTTTTTTTCTCTCGTGCCCAAGCGAAAAAAATAGAGGTACGGGATGGGGCGAGTTGAGAGCTGAACGGCCCGCTCTGGATGGCGGCGGGGCGGCGGAATGGTCTGGATGGACGGATGGACGGATGGATGGGATGCCTGCCATGTCAACTGGTCAACTGGTCAAGAATGAGACGCAAAAGTTGCCAAGAATGGGTGTGTCTGAGATGTTGAGAAATTCTTGCCCGCAGTGAACAGACAAGGTTCATTGTACTCTGGACCTAACTACTTGCAACAAGGTTGGAACAGGAATCATCACAGCGCTAGTGATGAGGTGTTGGGTACCTTGACCTAGTTGGCGAGCCAGATGGACAGTCAAACAAAAAGAAGAAGAATTAACTATTAAATCCCAGCGAGTCAGAGGTGCATCCGGGCATCAAGCGTACGTATGTATGTAACGACATGTATCCGTTAGACAATGGACAACCTGGTATGCATGGAATATACGGGCATGACATCACGGCCCTCGTGTCGTGCGGTGCTGCCGCCGGTGTCGAGGAACAAGGTGCGAGGTTGCAAGCTGTATTACTAGCACTTGGCACCACAGCCATCTTGATTGTCATGCGGAAAACCGATCCCTTCTATCCGTATTCCTGGATGCCATGTGCAACCGGACAGTTTCTTGTTTTTTTTTAAGCACCATTTCATCATGAATTTGTTTCTGTCCAGCTTGCGCCTGGCGTCTGCGTTCGTCGTACCTGGCGCCGCCATCCAGTCCCGTTCGCGCAACGTCCGCGTGGGCCATCGACCTGTTTTCTTTTCTTCTCCTTTTTCCTTCTTTTTCCCGGGACACTGGTCCTCCTCTTCTTCTTCCCAAGTAATAGCTATATCCGTAGTAATATCAGGAGACTTTTTTTTTCTTCTTCGCTTGCTCGCGCGCCCCGTCCAGCGGCGGGTCGCCAACCCCTGTCCGGTGGCTGGTGGAGCTTCTCTGTCGAGCCCATTTCTGGCCTCCGCGAGCCTGGGAAGGCTACAAAATCCCTATTATTTGATTTGGCTGTTGGGTTACTGATGGATGATGGGCTGGGTGGTAGGAGCTGGGTTACAGGTAAGTGCAAGGTCGCGGGACCACCGGCAACACCCCTGCTGGGCACAGGGCACAAGACACTGAAATCCCGTCCAAGTGATTCGCAGGTGCGTGTGTAGAACTGGACCTCGGCGTCTAACGTTAGGTAGGTAGTCTTTTGAGTGCTGCAACAATTCGCAACTGCAGCTACATGGAAGACGAGTACAGATTACCTCGCCTAACTACTGTCTGTCTGTCCGTCCTCTATTTTCATCCAATGACCTGGCAGGGGGCTGTGTCGGCGCTGGCCGCTGATAGCCTGATACCCACTGAAAGGGATTGCTATTTTCAGGCCGCTGGGTCTCTGTCCTGTCCTCTGTCCTCTGCGTGCCAGCGATCCAGCAAGCCAGCGAGCCTGTTTGGCTGAATCATGAATCTTGCCGCCACCACCATGAGAGTTGCTGGTACCAAGCATACTGGTACATGTTATTCTTCACCTCTGGGCCCGAAACAACAAGTACGGAGTACCTGGGTAAACACGTACCTAATATTAGCCCGCCGCCTGGCCCCTTGACCCTACCCATCTGGGCATAGCCAAATAACTACTACTAAGGTACCAAGGTAATAATGAATCTACAAGGTACCTCCACGGGGCCACCGTATTACCACTTGTACCAAACTAAATTATAACCCAGTAGTTAACTAAAACTCGATGGCTCCATGACGCCGCCGCCGCTGCTTCGTGTCGCCCGTTGCCCGTTGCGTCTGCTGTCTTGCCCACCTAGTCCCAGGTGTGTTGTGTGCCTGCGCCTTTGCCTCTGTGTCTCGCCTGCTTCCGCTCTCTCCTGGCCGCTAAAACCTTGCCCACGCTCTCAGCGCCTCCCTCACTCTCCGTTCGCGGTCTCTACACTTTTTTTTCTTCCTCTTCCACCCTTCTTCATCACACTCGTTGCGGCCCTTCCCCCCCAAAAGAGTTCGCGCCCCTGTCGAACCTCTTCCTTTCCTTGTCGTTTCCTTAATTCAACGTTTCGCCTTTTGAATTCTCGCCTCCAGTATACCAGGGAGGGCCTGTCTACTCCGCTAATATCTCCGCTTCTCTTCTCGACGCCACGGTCCCTGAACCTCGAACGGCTTTTTTCTTGTCCACCTGCCCGTTTACGCTGCCCAATCCGCACCACTCTTTTTCCTCTTCTTTTCCAGTCAACCTCTTGGGCTCCGCGTCTTCCTGCCCTCGCTCGCTAGTTACAGTCAACCTCAGTGCACAGGAATTAGACAAAGGACCCTGCCAGGCCTGACTCTCGACCGACAACCCAAACAGTCGCTCGCTGCTTCTCTCCCTGAGCTCTCTTCGAACAAAGAAACCTCCCGGGTTACGATCAAGCACCGCCGCAGCACCCATCTACACGAGCTTCTTGGCTTTTGGCATACGTTGCATACTGAATACCCCAACTAAGCCATTGCTATATCCAAAGTCTCAGATTTCTTTGCCTAGTCGATGTAAGTTTCACGCTTTCTCTCCACCAGCATACCTCTGCCACGTCCCTAAAGCCACCTTGGCCGCTTGTCTCGGAGATTCTGCTTTCGAACAGTTCACCCAAAAGCCCTCCAACCGGCCCCTGCTTGTTTACTCACGCTTGCTGTCGCGGCAAAAGTCAAGTAAAATAAAGAAACTGCAATTTGTTTGGCTAACACCGCTTCTCTACTCACTTCAGAATCCCACATCGTTTTCGACGTCACTTTTGGCTTGCGAGCATCGCCGTTATTTTCCGTCGCTTCTTCAGCGCCTCCCTAAACGGCCCCGACGCTTCGACGTTGGCTGCGCCATCGCCTTTACGCCGCGTTGTGGGACCTCGTATCGCCCCGTCCGCCTACGACGACAAAAGGTTCCAAAAAGACAAAAACAAACCACTGCTCCTGCGAGATTGGGCAGACCTTCTTTGACCATTTCCCTGCACCGAGCTTTTATGTGCGAATAGTTTCGGTGCATCTTTCTTGCAAAAGTCCCAATGCCTCGATTCTCCGGCGCCTTCAGCCGGCGCAAGTCTGTCGCCGATAATCTCGAAAATGTCGACCTCAACGCTCCCGCCCAGCCTTCATTCAAGGTTTTAGAGCGAAACACACACACCGTCACTAGATCGTTCGATGGTGGCGTCAAGATGGCCATACCCAGACCCCCTCAACATACTCTCCTCAAGCCCGGTCAGGACCCCCATGAGGACAACATGTTTGCCGACTTCAAGACCAGCCGGTAAGTGACTTGCCGAGATGATCGCGCTAGTCTTGCCTTTTTCTCATGCTAATCATATTTCATCAGCGGCAGCGGCCTTTCGAATACTACGCAGGCCACCTCGACCGATAACTCGTCCCGCCACAGCAATGCATCAACTGCACCCTCATCCGCCGACATGCATGCCAACTCCTCGCCTATTGAGGCCCGCCATGCGAACAAGGCTCCTACCCCCCCAGAACACGATTCACCTGGTCGTGGGGCCTCGACCAAGTCCATCAGCACCTCGCTGTTCAAGGCTCCTCGCACCTGGTCCTTTGGAGGGCAGAAAAAACAGTCCGTTCCGCCTCCCCGAGATGAACCCGCTGTTCCCGACCTGCCGCCCGTTTTGACAATACAAACGGGTTCTGCCAGCGTCCCAACACAACCCGCTCGGCTACCCGCCACCCCGAGCTCCCCTGAAGAGAAAAAAGCCCTGGACCTTGGTGGTGACTTTGGTGCCATGTTCTCTGGCCGGGGTCTCGACACTGTCCGCGAAACGTCCTCGAACCCCAGGTCCCTAACGGGGGCCCGAAATAACACCATGCCTGCTTCCATCTCAGAGCCATTTTCTCGTACAGACTCGACGCCCACCCCGACGTACCCCATCGAATACAAGAAATCCACCCCTTCTCCTGTCCTCGACGAAGACGCCAAGCTCCTCCGCGACTCGTTTACTGCCATGAAATTCCTCAACCACCCTAATCCCGGCGTTGGACTGTCAGCTACCGAATCCTTTTACGCTCGACAGCCCAGAGACGATCCCATTGTCCGCAAACCAGTCACCATTGCCGAGAGCTTCACCAAGGACAAGGAGGATAACCTGTTTGAGGGCCGCACGTATTCTTTCGCCAAAAACAACCACAGATACATCAGCCAGCGCACCGCCCACCCTCCTCGAAACAAGGTCATGACCCCTGCCGAGTTCGAGAAGTACAGGCAGGACAAGGAGAGGCAAGGCATGACACCAAAGACAACTGGCCCTGCTTCAAGCGCTGAGCATGTGACACCCACTCCGCCACCCAAGCAGCAAGAAGAGGATGACGAAGACGAAATCAACTATGACGACGACGAGGACGACGCTGAGAAGTCCAGACAGCAAGTGAAGCAGCGCCGTAAGCAGGAGGCTCACATGGCTGTCTACCGCCAGCAAATGATGAAGGTTACTGGAGAGCATGCCGCTCCTCCAATTCCCCTTGCCCGTCCCAACCTACCCGCGACGCTGAGCGCTCCACAGCTGTCGACAATGAAAAACCCAGCAAACCCCATTTCCGGCGTCTCCGACGAGGATGAGGACGACGAAGTCCCCCTGGCCATTCTTCAGGCTCACGGGTTCCCTGCTAAGAACAGGCCCCCGACCATGTTGCACGTGTCAGGCTCGAACCCGAACCTCCGAGCATCCTATCAACCATCCATTTCTCGCCCTCAGTCTGTCATGGGTGACGCTCCCTCGAACCAAGCCAACCGACGACTCTCGACACTCCCCGCTTTCGCCCGCAACCTCCCACAGGACCCCTTCGTGGGTGCGTCCATCCACAGGCCGGCCGTCCGAGAATCGCTTTCTTTCCACGAGGGCCCACGCAACAGCCAGGGCCTGCTGCACCCCGGTGGCCTGGTCGGTGTCATCGCCAATGAGGAACGTTCCAGGGCTATGCGCCGTGGAAGTCCCAACATTGATGCTGGCAGACCTATGCCGCCAAACATGTACCAGCAAGCTGGACCTGGTGGGTATGATCCTATGACAGGTATCCCTCACCAGATGATGTATGGTCAGGGTGGCATGAATGGCGTGGGTGGCGGGCATATGATGCCTGGGATGAGCTCTGGGGACCAGGCACAACAGCAAATGACACAGCAGATGCAACAATTTATGCAAATGCAGATGCAGTTCATGCAGATGATGGCGATGAACCAGAACCAACAAGCCCCTCCAGGGATGCCGCAGATTCCTCAGATGCCTCAGATGCCTCAGATGCCCAACAACCCTTACCCTATGCAACAGCAGCAGGGCCTCTATGGTGCAACCCAGTCCATGGGTAACCTGTCGTCACGCCAATCAGTCATAGGCTTGGAACCGATGATGGATCGCTTCGATCCCAATATGCGCACCATGAGCATGGTTCAGCCTCCACCGCAGCTCATGGGCCATCTTCCTGGCTATGCCGGTTCTACCCATGGCTCCATTTCTGGCGGCATGGGATATACTCCTTCCATTGCACCGTCGGAACGCAGCAACGTTGGACTTCCTGGCCGCTACAGAGCAGTGTCTCAACTTGCCGTGCCGTCCTCGAAGCCTAGCCCGCATAGTGATCCTTCTGGTATCATGCTGACGGTCTCTGATGGCCGTAAGAGCCGTTCGTCTCTCACCGTAACCCGGAAGGCGTCTGAGGGATCCGACGACGACGACGAGTCTGGTTGGGCAGCCATGAAGGCGAAGCGCGACAACAAGCGATCTCTATGGCACCGGAAGAAGCCTCTCAGCGGCGATCTTACCAACGAGCAGCTTGCTGGTATCTAAGCCACTTCTGAGTGCTGTCTTAAGCGTCAGATTTCCTCCACCCACCACATTTATTGGATCTGATTGTTTCTTGCATATACAAGACGAAACGTCGACAACGCCCTTGAAAACTACACAGAATTGAGAGTCGTTGAATCATTTTTTCTATATGTCATTTTCATGTTTCTTTTTGGGATACCTCTTATTTCCATGTAAACCACCCTTTCTTTTTGGTTTATGATTTTCCAGCCATTTACAGGATCGTTGGGAGATTGGATTTAATTTTTATTATTTACTGGGAAGCGACTTACTTTTTCATACTATTTTAGACATTAAGCTGGCAGTTCCGGCTTTGATGTTTGCAAAATCGCATCTCATGTTGCATGATAGACTTGTGGGAGATATTTAACAGGGTGGTGATAGGATTAATTCGAATCTAATACCACTGTTATGTGGATTCTACAATGTGTCTTGAATAGATCTTGATAAATGTGCTCTACTATTATTTTCCTTAACTTTCAGCCCTCAATCTTGCCGCTAGCCCACTCGCTGCGCTTGACGCCCATCTCGACGGCCGCCAGGCCCCAATCCTCGCCGTGGTTGTGGCCCTTACCGTCGGCGCCGGCGCGGTTAAGGGCCTGCGCGTCATTGAGCACCGTCAGCACGCCGAAGATGACGGGGACGCCCGTGTCGAGCTGCACGCGCATGAGGCCGTGCGACACCGACTCGGAAATGTACTCAAAGTGCATCGTCTCGCCCTTGATAAGCACGCCAACGGCAATAATGGCGTCAAACGCCGACGTGGTCGCGGTGGCGGACAGGTCAGCTGTTGAGGAGGCGAGCAGGTCGCCGGCAGAGGCACCGCCGGCAGACGTGGACTGGACCTGAGAAGCAGCGTATAAGCTATATTTTTTTTTGCATGGTTGCGTTAGTTTCTCTGCGGCGCGTGGCAAGGGACAAACGAGAACCGAACGTACCGCTGGACGGCGATTGGCAATTCCCACGCGCCGGGGCACGACTGCACGACAATGTTGGACTCCTTGACGCCGCACTCCAGGAGCTTGCCCCGGACGCCGGCGATGAGCGGCTCGATGACGGTGGCGTTCCAGCGGGCGTGGACGATGCCGATGCGCAGGCCGGCGCCGTCGTGCTGCTGGGGGGTCGGGCCCTTGAGGGAGGTGGAGGGCATGATGGGGGAGGCGGGGGGGGGCTGCTGAGATGTTGAGTCCGAGACTGGCGTTGCTGGGAGAGATGCCGATGCAGAGGCGCGAAAGACTTTGCGGTTGTTGTTGTTGTAGTGGTTGGCTTAGCCGGGAGCTGCGATTTGTGAGGCCTCATGATGGAGGGGTCGGGTCGCGGGGCAGCTGTTGGGCGGGGCAACTCTCTAAGCTCCAGGCGAACATTGGTAAGCTAGACTTGTCAACTTCGGCAGTAAAAGGGAATTGGATTTAGTTCTTACTACTCTCTGCAACTGGAGGTACTACGGAGTCACTGGAAGATGGGACGGACAATGCTTTGACTTGGACTGGCGTCGAATAGGCCCAACGACCTGCCAGCTGGCATTCATCCTTTGCCAGCTGGCATCCAAACGTTCTGGACGTGCCACGAGCAATGCAAGGCAAACACCCTACAATTCTGGTCAAATATTACTCTATCGGCCCATATCAAATAATGTTCATTTAGAAGAATGCCCATCACCCAACTCAGTGCAGCAGCGGCCCGGCTCATCGGGTCGTCCGCCGCCATCACCTCACCCTACGACGTCGTCAAAGAGCTCCTAGACAATGCTATTGACGCCGGCGCCGACACCGTCGAAATCGCCATCGCGCCCAACACCCTCGACCAGGTGCGCGTGCGCGACAACGGCCGCGGTATCCCCCTTGACGACCTGAACAGCCTCGGCCGGCCAGCACACACGAGCAAGCTGGTCACGCTGGATGAGCTGACAGCCGGCCGGGTAGCCACGCTCGGCTTCCGCGGCCAGGCACTCGCCAGCATCAACAGTATCGCGGCCACGGTGCAGGTAACCACCAAGACAGCCGAGGAGCCCGTGGCGGCGCGCGTCCAGCTTCAGCAGGCCGGTGTTGAGCAGCAAAGGCTGCCGCCAGTGTCCGCGCCGACGGGCACGGCGGTGCAGGTCATGGGGTTGTTTGCCCGCCTGCGGCCGCGGTGGCAGATGCTGCTCAAGGAGGGGAGTAAGACGATAGTAAGGATCAAGGGGTTGCTGACGGCCTACGTGTTGGCGGATGCGGCACTGAGGGTCACGTTCAAGGTACTGGGCGACGAGAGGCAGACGTGCAGGCTGGGACAGTCAAGGGACAGGGACATGACACAATCGGTGCTGGAGGTCTTCGGGGCGGCGGTGGCGGCGAGTGGACAGACGCACCGGTTCGCCAGCGCGGAGGACGGTGCGGGCGCGTTTACGCTGGTAGCCTTTTTGCCGGCAGTGGACGGCGATCAGAGGGTTGTGGCAGGCAAGGGCGCCTTTATATCGGTCAACGGTCGACCCATCAGCTCTGCCACGGGCATCGGAAAGGCGCTCGTGGGGGTGTTCAAGACAAAGGTGCAGCAACACTGGCAGCAGCGGGGACTACCGACTGTGCAGAAGCCGCTGTTGTTACTCGAAATTCGCTGCCCGCTGGAAAGATATGATGTAAACGTGGCGACGATGAAGGACGAGGTGATGTTTGCCGAGGCGGGTGCTCTGCTACGGACGTTTGAGGAGCTGTGTGTCATGGTTTACTGCAATGCTGCCGCCCTGGGAAGCTCCAGAATAAAGGAAACTAGCCAAGAGCTGGTTGGGATGTCTACGGATAGTGCATTGGCACCGGCCACGGAGAAACTCGTCTCGGCGCAGATGCGAACGGCGTGCAAAGTCAATATGCAGCGAACAAACAGCAACGCAACCGATGAGGAGACGGACTTTCGGATCATTGAAGTGGAAGTTCCGGAAATACGCCTGTTGGAAACGAAGGAGGGCCCGAAAAAGCAAACCAACTTCTTTGTAGACACTACGCCAAAGCCAGCACGCGGCATTGAGCGATACTTTCAGCCGACGGGGGCCGATTTCGAAATAGCCACAGACGAAACAGCCACACCCGAGAGACCACAACCCGAAGAGACGAGCAGAACTATAGAAGGGATAGTATTAAACGGAGCGTTGAAGCGCATGCCCCTACACGACGTGCCTGACACCACGCTCAACACTCTGGCTGGCATCCACGGCTCGCCCTCGTCAGAGGACGCCAGCAGCCCAGGCGAGGGTCCCCGTCTGAGCGACCTTCATGGCACGAGCTGGAGTATCCAGAACCTGATCCATCAGCGTGTCCTAGACGTGCCCTCCACTGGTATAGGCGGCGGCCCTGCTGCCACAGCATCGGCCAGCCCGGTTCCACAAACACGAGGTGGTGGTCTGCACGAGGCCGCCCGGCGACAGGTTACCCACCAACTGCCGATTCTGCGCACGCCGCCGCCTTCTGACCCGATGCGGGAGGAATCGCGGTTCGTGCTGCCTGGTTCGTTGTACGGAGCGGGATCGGAGAGTAGAAGACAGCCGTCGCCGGCGAGCAGCTCGAGCAGCAGTTTGGAGAGCGGTGCCATCCCGGTCAAGGAGACCCGGGGCAGAAGCGAGCAACAACAGCAAAGACTAGGAGCAAGAAGAGCGTTGCCGGGTACAAGAAACGACCAGGTGAATCAAGGCAGGGGCGTGTTGGCATCGGGAGCGCCAAGGCTGGGTCTGCCGAGGCAACGGACCACAACCACCACCACTATGGGGCGGCTCCTGCCGCGGCGGCAAGAACACGAAGAGCACGGAGATGCCGCTGCCCCCGAAAGGGGCATCATAAGCTACATGAGATATGGCGACCGTGGCAGGGCACAGCTGGAGCAGACTAATTTGGTCGATTGGGAGATGAGTGACGCGGAAAGCGTGGACAGCCATCCGCAGCCAAAGAGACGCCGCGCTCAAAAGAGCCCAGATGTAGTGGCGCCGGTCCAGTCCGCATCACACACTCGCCACGCCACGCCGCACCTGGTGGATGGCGGCCTGCCGTTGGAAAGCATACCATCTAGTTTGGCGACTTGGGGCATCCTCGTCACGGCTAGTGTCAGCTTTTCGGATATCAGACTGTGGACGGACTTGGAGAGGGATCTGGACTTGTATATTCGCAGCGGGACGCTGGCGTGGGGGCTGCGGGATTTGACGGGAGGCGAGGCGGCGCGGCTGGAAGAGTGTGCGAGGCGGCTCTGTCGGGCTTGAAAGAGGGGAGGAGTGGATATGAGAACTGATTTTTGCTGTGGAAAACACTGGCTGGTATTTAGAAACGGAGCTACAAAGATGATATACAATGTCGGTTTACTCTTCAATGGAACTGGAAAAGTTTGGCGTAGACGGGTGGCGAGATGGGCAGATGAAAGCGGGTGGTGGCAAGCTCACAGCACGTTAGGGATAGCTGAGGAGGATTTAATAGCTACTTGTTGCTCTTGTTTACTGCGGTGAGAGTCGGAAGCCGTCTCGAGCGTTTATGCGTACTCATTGTTCAAGTTGAACTGTTCGTTGTCTTGGGCTGCGAGGATAGCCGACGCGGTGATGAGAGGATGTGTCAGCTGGAGACAGTGGTTGAGAGAATTTGGGTACAGAAAAGGGTGTCCCAATCAAACACGACTTGGGGTGCTGGACCAAGATCCAAGAGCCGCAGGAGAGATTTCCGAGCATCATCTCCACGAAAGTGCGCTTCGTTCCCGGCTGATGAGTGAGGGTGCTGTGCGCGCATTTTAACCTTGATGAAAAGAAAAAAAAATTATGAGAAAAGAGAGAGATGGCGGAGCCCGCGTCACGGGGAATAGCGCTGTGCGAAGAATTAGGCGACCATGGGCCGATTTCCGTGTGAGCTCTGTCTATGAGCGTGTTGGTTACGCCAGATGTGCAGCTGGTAGCGGTAGCGCGCCTGCTGTTGGTCGGGGTGGTCGGGGAAGGCTGGGGTGCATGTGGCGCGGGAGCGAGTGTTGAGGTGCCCTAGTTAAACGACGATGTACAAGGCAATGACGGGAAAAAGAATACATGGCAAAAATTATGGCAGTTTGAAGTTTGGCTTAAAAGTCCAAACCCTGCACGCACAACAAAAAAGTATCGACGTCGAAACAAGTCGTAGCGGTGATGAAGGTATAAATTAAGCGACAGGAACGTGACCGGAGCTGTCAGTGGGTGGTGGGCGCCAAACTGGTTACGGAACGCCTCAGTCAATCTGCGACAGACTGATACATAAGCTGGCAGCCATCCACTATGTAACTAGGTAGAAAAGTGTCCGTGGGGGGCGGGTTTGATTCAGCTGGTGTCTGCTTACACGGGATTTGGCAGATGACATGGCCCTTGTACGAATTACATATTCGTAGATAGATGGCCTGCGCATCGGATCAGGGCACGACTGCCGTGCTGGATGCTGGATGCCGGAATCAAGCTCAACTCGCAGCCTAGTTAGCCTCGCAGCAGCAAGGGACCTGGCGACAGCGTTTCTATCGAGTTATCGACATGGTTGAAACCCGTGATTCTTGGCGTCCCCTGCGAGAAGTTGTAGCGGTAGATGGCGTGCAGTAGCGGCTCGTATCCAGCAGTGGGCCATTGTTGATTGGCCCCCGTATATACCCAGGAGCTGGGCGGTGGAGAGGAGGAGGTGGCGCTGGATGGCGTCCGAGGGATCACTGTGATATTTATAACCCGGTTTTAGTTTCCAAGGGCTTTGTTGTGGTGCTGTTTATCGTGGTGGGTGGGAATCATGGGAGAGGGAAGGAGTGAGGCTGGTGTAACTACGATCTGAGACTTTTTTCCTCTCTCGCCGGCCATGGGCCGATATGGCAAGGGCTAGGAAGCTAGATGCGGATGGACTACTTACCGAACTACTAGGGCGTCTTGATAAGTTGATTGATATACAGAGTACATGGGAGACAATTCGCCTTGACGCGTCGGCAGGCAGGCCAGGCCAGGCACCCGCGACTAACTAGGAACTGTTTCCAGTTTCAGCCAGGACAACAAGGGAGTGTAAGGCATACGTTTAGACATCCCTTGTTAGTAATTGATTCTCACAGCTACACGTAACGTTAGTTCACTCAGAGTGGTGTATCCGGCGTGCGCGGCGGCATGTAGGGGGTGGCTTAGTGCAGTGGTTCGGTCAAGGGCTGAGTAGGGCTTGTCGGGAGCCAAGCCTAGGTAGTTATTGTGGACAATGTTGGAAGAGGGTTATTCGCTGCCGAAAACAAGGATGAATGTTGCCGAAAATGGTGATAAATTGACCATGGTACTGAGTGCCATCGGCCGAGAGCGGAGACGACAGACCCAAGATGCGGACGGGCTCGGGGTGACGGCGCGGGCGGGCTGCCAACTTTGCGAGGCCTGAAATGAACAGGAGCCGAAGCAGGGGGGAGAGAGAGTCGCACAAGCTCGTTGGTTCGTCATGCCGGCGGTAACATCTTGAACCTGTCTTGAAAGCTTGCACAGCCCCAGTCTTGGTGTTGCGGCGCAGCAAGGCAGCGGAAAAGGATTGGCTCTGTCCATGCCAACAGACGGACCAGGGCCCCATCCCCTGTACTGTGGGCTATGTCTTGCTATTTTAAAGACAAGTTTCGGCCATGATAAATGATAAATTGGATAACGGACTGACTATTAGCGAGTTGAGTTGGTGATGCTGCCTACCTGTAGGTAGGTACGAATACTGATGGCTCGGACGCTGTTACAGAAACAAGAACACAACATGTTTGCGTCGCACGGGGGGCAGAGACATGACGCAGTCTGGGGAGAAAGGGAGATGAATCAGACCATGTGGTATTCAATTGTATGTATTCCATTGTATTGCAGATGCAATTCGTGGATACCCAGCTTTGCAGGTAACATTAGAACGCTGACAGCAGGCAGGCGGCCGCTGTACCCCCAGGTACCTGCCTTGATCGTTACAGCGCGTCTACACCCACTGCAGCAGTCTGCATATTTCCCTGTAGGCAGGCATCTGTAGTGGCTGGCTGGACCAATATGCATGTAGGTCGAAGATGGACGGCGCGCATCTGACAGCCAGCCATGCGCGGGACGACAGCAGAAAGAGGTGCATCTTTCATTTCCAGTAATATCAGTAGGAGGAGCATCGCCCCCCTCCTAGCGACCGCGCGGATGATGGCGTCCCAAGAGCTCTTCGGCCACGTATTCCCTGATGATTTGGGCCTCGTTGGCGGCGCCCGACGTCTTGTCGGCGGCCGCTGCCAGTGGGCCGTCGATACGGAGTACTGGAGAGCAACTCACGAACTGCCTCGGATTGGGGTTTATTATTAATATCAGGATGACGAGGCAGATTGATGGAGTTGGTGCGATTGCGATTGCTACAGGCATGGTGCTTGGTACTTCAAGGTACCTGCCTACAGGTAGGTACTAAGGTACTAAGGTACCTTGCTCACTGTAATATGTGCTCTCCACCTATTTCTTTTTGGCCAGCGCCGAGCCTGGCATCGCTGGGAAAAAAAAACCACCCAAACAGCTGCCTGGGCCATCTCTCTGCTCACCACCACCGCACCACGTCTTTGGCTCCCGCGAGCCTATCATCTCCTCTTCCTCTCCTCCATCACCATCTTTTGCTCTCGGCCTCCTTCATTGGCAGTCCTCTTCTATTCAACACCCTCGCTCGCCGCTGTATTGATTTTTCATCATCCTACCGTCAAGCCCCCCTCGCTTCTCTACGCCATCCCTCCCGTCCGCCCGAGTCCGAATCCGTCGCCGTTTGCCCAGTTTTATTTTTGCCTACCCGCCATTACCAAACCCAACACGAACCGAATATTGCCATTTGCCTCGCAGAAGACCGCCCCCGTCGAAGCATTCTAGAATGATGCGTCTGTTCTAACCCCAGCCTTCAATTCCTTGCCGGCTTCGTTCTTTGCTTCTTTGTTCGCGGGCGTCGCCACCCGCGCCCAAACCGCTCTCGCCTCACTGGCTGCTTTCGCGACCACATCCAAACCGACTGATCGATCCATGATGCGAAAACCACAGTCTGGTGTGGCCCGCCCGACCACGCCCGACTCGCCCTCACCTCGCGCCCACACAGCTTGCCAGCATGGTTCGCATCGTCAACGGCATCGGCTAGAGACGCAACCGTGCCGACGCCGCAGCCTCGCTTGTGCCGACGGCCACCCTCGTCCTCTCGCCCTCGAGCTCTCAACTTTGACACACAAGGCCCGCTCGCGGCGGCGCCAGCTCACCGGCGCCATGTCTACCCCCGTCGTCTTTGTATATGCTTTGATGGCGCTTTTACTCGCTGCCGTTCCCGTCTCGGCCGTGCGCATCCCCTTCACCAACTGTCTCGACGAAAAGTACATCATCGCCCACAAGCTGCAATGGCGGCCCGTCTACGCCGATGCCAGATTCGACACCACCGACCCCAGACACATGCTCGAGGTCGTTGTCTGGGGAAATGTCACCGGCGCCCAAGATACCACGAATCCTCCCCCTACCATGGCACAGGATCCCATCTACTGGAAAGACGACGGCAAGACGAATGGCAAGATCATCAGCAGCGCCAACGGCAACAATGCCACCACACTGTTCCGCAGAGTAGACGTTCTCACTTATCGCCCGGTAAACGAGCGTGTTTTCTTCTGCTCGCAGGGCCTCAACGGCGGCCAGTGCCCTCTGGGTCCCTACTTCAACACATCACCAATGTATGTTAAACTCATTATGCTCGCAAGATCCTCTGCTAATCTTCATGTAGCGATTTTCCCAACAACCTCACCATGACCACTCTCCCGCGCAGCCTTTCTTCGTTTTCATACGTGAACCTAACTCACGATTTTGGATCCTCCTACTCCTTCTCCTCCTTTTCTTCCACGCTGCTCATGCTTTACGGCGACCAAGAAGCCACGAATATCGGCTGTATATCTTCCACCATTACCCCGGATCTCGGCTCGAATCGCAACGTCATCAAGTTTATGCCCCTCGTTATTCTCGTCATCTGCGGCTTCGCTGTCATCTTCGCCGGCAATTTTAGTCCCTGGGGTTCCACCGACATCTTCCAATGGTCCTCCAACTATGGCCGCGATGCCGATCAGCTGAGATTGGTAACTCCAGGTTTTGGCGACTGCCTACAGTACCTTCAGTTCGCCGTCTTGACTGGCGCTCTCAGCATCGGCTACCCCGGCTTCTACCAGCCTATTGTAAGCCAGGCCGCTTGGTCAACCATCATGTTCAATGAGAGCTTTGTCACGGACAAGCCCGGCTGGCGCAACGTCGTCGACGGCATATATGTAACACACCTCGACAACAGATATGGCCTACAGCACATGGGGCAACTCGTCGGCATGGCTGACGACCAGGACATCTGGGCCGGCATGATGGTCTGGCTTTGCGTTATTATACTCGCTGCTGCCGTCGTTGTGCAGCTTGGCTTTCTCATCCAATGGATTTATCGCCGCTCGACCAAGACCGCAGAGGAGGATTTGCGCGCCAAAAACATACCCTTTTCCATCGGCAACGTCGTCCGCATCCTCTACAATTACATGCTGCTACCTATTGTCAGCTTTTCTGCTTACCAGCTCGTGATTGCCGGTTCCGCACCAGTGTATTGCGTTGTCCTGGCCTGTGTGACCTTGGTCGTTCTGATTGCCTTTGCTACCTACTTGCTATTCTTGATTGTCACCACAAGACCAAAGTCTGTTTTATTCGACGACCTACCTACTGTGCTCCGTTTTGGCCCTCTCTATAATACTTACTCCGACGAAGCCGCCACCTTTGCTTTCATCCCGCTTGTGCTGCAATTTTGCCGTGGCCTGGCCATCGGCGCTGTGCAGCCGAGCGGCTTGGCCCAGATTGTCATTCTGGCCATTTGCGAAGTCATTCAAATCTTCACTCTCAACGCCGTGAAGCCATTCCAGTCGCCTACCTCGATGAATGCATATCACACCGTCTTTTCTTGCCTGCGACTCGTTACCATTCTACTCATGGTTGCTTTTGTGCCTGGCCTCGGTGTCACGGAAGGTCCCAAGGGCTGGATAGGGTATGCTATCCTCGTTATACATGGCGGTGTCCTCATTTTCGGCTTCCTCCTTAGTGCTCTGCAGACCATTCTCGAAGTCGTCGCCCGCATGATGGGTGCTGGTCGGGATAGCACTGTTGGTTCTACTAGAGGCGGTCTTTCCAAGATTTTTGGCGTGAGACAACTCAACAAGCGCGAATCCCATCGCCCGATTCCGTCGAGGACTAGCCAGATCTCTACTGCGGCTATGATTGATACTGAAAAAGCCAACCGTGCAGGATACATGCCAGCAAATGGACGAGTGCGAAGCAGCTCAGGTGGCAGCCTTGGAACTATCATGGCTGCACACAGGCACCGCAGCAGCTCCGTTCTCGACGGCATCGACGTCTATTCTAACGTTCACCACCGACCTGCAGAGAGCCCAGCTTCGTACCTACCGGGAACACCTGGCGAGACAAGCACCTTTTCTTTCCTTCCCTCTCCCAATCCCGCCGCGCGGTCAAGTCATGCACCTCCTGGCCAGCCTCCAACCCTCGCCGCTCTCGAAGCTGCTGACCCATATTATCGTCCACCTCGCAGACGCCGGTCAACCAACGAGAACTCACCGCAAGAACCGGCTTCGGGGCACTTTGCTCCTGACCAACCCGGTCTTTTGCAACCACCCGGCCAGCTCGGTGAGGCTGGCGACACTGGGACCGAGATTTCGCGCGGTGCCACGCCTATAGCACCAGGAACGGCATTTGGTCCACCAGGCACCGCCACCGCGGCCCTGAATGCTGTACCAAACAGGCCGGATTATGCTACGCGTGAAGTCGATTTCTACTATGGTGTCCGTGGCCCGGCCCTCAACTCTGATGGCCTCGGTCGCAAACTTGGCACAGGACCCGCCGATCCGACTGGTCCCATTGCTACTGCTACGAGTTGGCTCCGCAACATGATGGGCGGCAAGAGCAAAGACAAGAGCAAGGGGTTCGAAGTCGTTCGCAGCTCCCGGATGCCGCCTGCCATGGCCCGCAATGCAGGCTTTGGGGACGAGACACCCCCTGAGGGCATTCCTGTCGCTCTTGGCGTGCTTAGAAATGGCCCCATCGACGATGAAGACGAAGACGACAACTTGCAGCCCAACCGTGCCCCGAAACCGAGCACTGCGCTGCTAAAAACGGGAGGAGAGGCTCGCGACTCGGACGATGAGCACGAGCCTGGGGAGCCGACACCTGTCAGTCCCATATCGAGTGACGACGAAGATGAGGATGATGGCCAGGACTCTACATACTACGATGCACCTGATATCCCTCGCAAGAGTTCAAAACGCGATTCAGCCAACCTTTCGTACCGCCGCATGCCGTCCCTTAGCGTCGTGGACTCGCAAGATGCGGGCTCATCTCACGTTCAAGATGACAGATCCGAGCAGGCTCAAAAGCCTCCCGGCTCACCTTCGATTGGCCCGCCAAAGTTGCCCAACCTGCCGTTTGAGCGGACCAAATCTCAAAAGCGCCTATCGTCCATGTCCTCGATGGAGTACCGCGACGGATTTACCACTGTGGATCTGGGCAATGAGCGTCCAGCCAGCTATGGCATGGTTTCGCAGCACGCGATTAGTAGAGTCGATCCAAAGCACCCTCGGGCTGGGCTACACAGCAGCGCGGCGGAACTTGTCGATGAGAATGGCGTGCCCAAGACGAACTAGCACCCAATGTTTAATGTCTCTTCTACCACCAGACGTGATGAACGATTTTCTTGATAGAACACACACGCAGACGCACACCACACACCACACACCACACACCACCACCACACCACATACGGACATTAAAAGCATACATGTGCATGGCTAGAGCCGAGTTAATACGAAGGGATTTGGATTGCGAAATTGATTTTATTTGTTTATTTGAATTTTAGCGGCATGCGTGGTTTTACAAAATGTACATTGGTTTTGGTTTTATTTTATTGGATATTGGCTCTCATAGGAGAGATACAAATTGGGACCTATATAGGTTCATCTTGGTTGGACTCTAATAATATCTGGGCAAAGTTCCAGGCCAAGACTGGTTATTGGCCATGAGTATAAAGATTACTTCAATGCCTTGCCGCCTCTATTTCCGTAGACATGATGTGCATTCCTTGAATCAATACCGCCGTATATATCCCTGCCAAGCATGCAGCCATGTCTCTCTTCTTTTTCATGTCCGTGATGCCTCTCCCATGCTCTACAGCATGGCCGCACACATACCCCGTCTACTTGACCGTGATGAAGCCAATGCCCGACCTCGCCTTTTGCACCGCCCGCTTCAGCGCCTGCTCCTCGACATCGGTCCACTGCACGCTCAGCTCGTCCCATTTGCGGCCGGGCGTGTTGTACTCTCTCCGCCACTGGGCCTGCATGGCCTGCAGCGCGGCCATGCGGCGCGGGTCGCCCGAGCCGCTGTACACGAGCAGCGCGGTGCACGGCGGCAGCGCGTCGTGGATGCGCGCGATGCGCTGCGTCAGTCTCTGCACGCAGGCCTCGACGTCGTCGCCGCCGCCCTCCTCGCCCGTGTGCTCCTCGGGCCGGCCGTCGTCGCCGCCCGGCCGGTTCGCGTTCCACCAGCCCTGGCGGGCCTCGAGCTCGCGGAACCGCGCCCACGTAAAATCCACGCCCCCGCCGCGGACCTGCTTGCCGTCCGGGTCGCCGCGGACGCAGCGCAGCACGGCGGCGACGACGTCCTCGTCGGAGCGGCAGCCGAAGCGCACGGTGGCGCCGCCACCGTAGCCCTTGCCCGGGTCGCCCCAGTCGACGGCGCCGCTCGTCTTGCCCAGCTCGGCGCCGCCGCGGGCGGCGTCACCCCCTTGGGCCTTGTACGCGGTGCCGGCGCGGGCGAGGCGGTGGAAGAGGTTCTCGCCCTGGGCGGCGGACGCGCCCCAGGCCTTGCCCTTTTCGCACTTTTGCTTGACGAGGTCGAGACAGGTGCGCGCGTCCTCGACGGCGTCGTGGCCGGCCTCGCCGCCCTTTTGGATGCGCCGGCCGAGGTACTTTTCCGCCAGGTACTTGAGCGAGGACTTGAGCGGGGGCCCGCGCGGGTGCGGGAAGAGGAGCGAGGTGTCGACGATGAAGGGGTGCGTGAGCTGCAGCGCCTTGGTGTCGGACTCGAGGGAGTGGCCGAGGAGGATGGTGCGCGGGGTGAGCAGCGCGAGCAGGCGCGCCTGGATGTCGCCGAGCGTCGTGGTGACGGGCGCGAGCATCTCGGCCGTGATGCCCGAGAAGCGCGTGAGGTAGTCGGTGATGGGCTTGGCGGGGCGCACGAGCTCGTCGAGGACGACGTCGCCGCACCAGTCGACGACGCTGACGCGCGTGAGCGCAAACTCGTCGGCGCCCGTGAGGCACATTTCGCAGTCAATCGCCAGCACCGTCCGGCCGGCCGTCACGCTGCCGTGCTCGACCTCGGCCTCGGGCACGTCCCCGTCCTGGAGGCGGTCAACCGCCGTGCGCACCCATCCTTCGGGCAGGACAAACGCGTCCCGCGCCGCCGCCGTGTCGTCGGCCATCATCGCCGGGTGCACCAGGTACCCGTTTTCAGCGAGTTCCGACGCCGTGGCGAGGTACTCTGTGATGCGCGTGCGCTCATTCTTCCACCCGGACGGTTCGCGGGCATGCTTGACGCCGCCATTCTGCTGCTTGCCCTGCTGCTTGTCCTTGGGCGCGGGCGCGGTGAGGAACGCGGCGAGCGGCGAGTGCATCTTGCCATGGCGGTCGTCGCCGGGCGTCTTGACCGGCCACAGCTGCGGGAACATGTCGGCGAACGGCCGCAGCGCCTCTGCGAGGTCTTCCTTTACGAGCGCCCGCGGGTAGTAGTCGTCTGGTGACTCGTGATGCTGCTGCTCCTTGGACCGCAACGGCGGCGCCGCAGCACTATCGTCGTCCCGCGTCTCGTTGAAGCGCGCCAGGTCCACGCCCGGCTGGAACATGGCCTCTTCCAGCCCGGGCACCATGAGGGCGACAATCTTGCGAAAGGCGGGCCGGTGCGACACGGCGCACCACTGCGGACCGGTGCCGTCGGCGAAGATGTACGTGACGAGGTCGCGCAGGTGGCTGACGCCGATGCGCGACTGCAGCCGCGCGTTGGGGGAAAAGGTGATGGCGGGGTAGTTCTTGCCCGGACGCGGCGGCTTCTTGCTCTTCTTGGCGGAGCGGCTGATGGTCTGCCACTCGCTGCCGCCGTCGTCGTCGTCTGTCTTGGGCTTCTTCTCGGCGGCGGCGGCTTCGTCGCCGTCGTCGTCGTCGTGCCCGTCGTGGGGGCTGGTGCGCTTGAGGCTCAGACTGCTTCTTCTGCTGCTCGGATGGGCGGCATCGTCGGTGCCGGCAGCCTTGGCGGTTGGTGCCGCCGCCCTGTTCTCGTCGTCAGAGGCCATGGCTGGGGTGGTGGTGCCCGGCGTGCCGCTGTCGTCGAGGGACAGGCCGAGGAGGCTGCGAGCGACGGTTTTGGCTTGTTTGATGATTTCGCGTAGATATGTGAGCATGGACTGTGGACAGTAGCGATTGCCGGCAATTCTATTGGGAAAGGATGTACGTAATGGCGCACAATGGGAAATCTGGCTTGCTGTTGATGTATGATGTTTGCAAAAAGACAAGAAAAAATAGAAAGCTCCAGATCGGGTTCTTGACCGGCCCCGCTTTAGTAGCAAAGCTTGTGTACATGGACACAATCATAGTGATACATGTACATGACTATTTTAAGACGGAAAATATAGTATTTTTAGGTTCCGAATATTTCAATGAGACATGGTGCATATGAAACCACATCTTGTCGTGTGCATCGTCAGTCTACAGCCCAAAATCCTCCTTGAGCACATCCCGCCCCAAGTCGGCCAGGATATCAAGCTGCTGCCCGACACCATACTCGAAAAACGCCTGCGCCCTGTCGCTCTTGGGGTCTTGGCGCCACAGCCGGATCAGACTCAGCTCCTGTTCACGGCCCTTGAGTTTCGCGATGATGGCCAGGACGTCGCGCGCCTGCTGCGCGAGCTCCCACGCGGCGAGGTGCGGCGGCGGCGCCGTGTCGAGCACCATGAGCAGCAGCATCTGCGCCAGCGAGACCTGGTCTACGTCGCGCAGCGCGTCGCGCAGCCTCGTCCCGACGTCGGCCGCCGCCGCCGCAGACGCCTGCACGGCCCTGCCGCCCTCCTCCGCCGCCGTCTCGGCTGCCGTGTTGGAGAGCAGCTTGGCGAGCAGGTAGAGGTTCTTGGCCCGCACGGGGTGGAACGGCGCGGGGAAGCGGTACGGGTCCGCGTCGCGCGCGAGCAGCGCCGCGACGGCCAGCGCCCGCGCGAAATCCTCCTTGTGGCCGTAGTAGATGGCCAGCTCCGTGAGCGTCTGCGGCAGCGGCGTCACGGCCCAGAGCGCCGCGTCGATGAGGCCGCGACAGCCGACCAGCTGCTGCGCCAGCGCCGCGCGGCGGTCCGTCAGCGCGGCGGGAAAGGGCTCAAAGTGCAGCGCCGCCGCCGCCGCGCGCGCAACGGCCTGCGGCGCGGGCGTGCTCACGGCCGGGTGCGTCTGCAGCTTGGTGCCGTCGCCGAGGACGCTGTCGTCGTTGAGGGCAAAGTCGCGGTAGTGCGCGCTGGCCTGGTAGACGCAGAGGTCCTGGGTGCAGCGCCGGCAGCGGCATTCGAAATGGTACGGCGCGAGCGCGGCCTGGCGCTTGCTGAGGGAGCTCGTGTAGTCTTGACAGCGTCAGCGTCTGGAACTGGTGCAGTAGGCGGGTGTGCAGGGGGTGGGGGCTTATATATATACCTGTGTAAGAAATCTCAATCTCGTCGCCGCTCTGGATGCGTTGCTCTGCGCGTAGTACGGCGGTCCGTCCGACAAACTGGACAAAGGCGTTGGGGAGGCAGGAATGGTTGGCCATGGCCAGTGTAGGCTCGAGGAAGATGCCGACGTGCCCCAAGTCGGCATCAAACCTGTGAAAGGCATTTGTTTGCAGCTAAAGCCAGCAATTAGCATCTCTCTTCCCCAGCAGCCGTCCAGCAGCCGTCCAAGCCCACCTTGCACAGTATCTCGGCCGCTTCCCGTACCGCCCCTTCGCTCGTCTCCATCCCTGCAAACGCGCAGCCGGCCATGGCCATCAACTCCATGTCGGCCCAGCCCGGGGCGCGCCTCCTCTGCGCCGCATGCCCCTCGAGGCCGTCGAGCAAGTCGCGCGTGTGCCCGCCACCACTCCGCAGCAGCAGCAGCAGCTGGACGAGCGCGCGGACGGGCGCGGGGATCTCGCGGCGCCTCCTGGCCGGCGGGATGGCGCCCGTCAGCGCCGCGCACTCGGCGGCGTGCCCAGAGGACCACGCGGCCGCCTGGCACTGCGCGTCGCAGTAGTAGGCGGCGCGGCAGCGCGAGCACGGCCGCGGCGTGACGCCGCGCAGGCAAAAGGAGCACACGATGGTGAGGTGCGACAGCGACGGCACCAGGATGAGGGGCGAGAAGACGGCGAGGACGCCGCCGGCTGCGACTGTCTTGGTCGCGTGCAGGGCGCGGCCTCTGGTCGAGTGCGGCTTGATGACCACGCCGTCGGGAACGGCGGGCGCCATTTTGAGGATGGATGCGAAGCACACTGCTGCCTTAGGGTGCCGTTGCCTGTTGCTGGAGATTGTTCGTTGGTTGGGTATGTACAGATGGAAACTTCTAGTGCTAGTGAAGCTCCACCAAGTTGGCACCGTATAACACAGTTTCTATAGCACATCACCACGCGTAATCACCACAACCTGTTAGCATTCATTTTACATTTTGTAGTCTATTAGTATATACATTATATATTACAGCTCCACATGTTTGGACGGTGCCGTATTCTTCTTTCGTGCTGCCGCCAGTCGCGCCTGGACATCTCTGCTCCAGTGTCCTTTGTCGCCCTTGTTCGCCTTGGCGATGCGCGCGACGTGATAGTCCCAGCAGCCCTCGGGCGCCTGCCACGACTCCTTTGCGCACTGCTCGTCCGTAAGCTTGGGCGCGCGCGGCCACTCGCCGGCCACGGCGCCCATGTCCGCGTCGAGGAAGTGGTCCACGGCGAGCAGGCCGACCTTGCGCTGCGCAGCCGCCCACGCCTTGTCCTCGCGCGCGAGCACGCGCGCCAGCTCCCCCATGAGATGGTGGCGCAGAAAGTCGGCGCGGATGGCGGGATCCTTGATGAGGCCGCTGATGGCCGCCACCCGGGCCTTGATCAGGGGCGCCGCGGCGGCGTCCTGGTCCGGGCGCGGCCCGATGCTGCGGAAGAGCTCGCTGGCCAGCGGCGCCATGCCTTCGGGGCAGTAGTGCTGCAAGAGGCCGGGCCACTGCTTGCTGACCGCGGCGAGCGCCGTCGGGTTGTTCTGCAAGCTGGCGGCGAGGATGGCGGCCGCCTGCTGGTCTCTGGGCAGGACGGCGAGATCCTCGGCATCTTGGGCCCGCGGGTACGGTTCCTGGATCATGTGGCAGACGAGCGCCTTGACCACGTCGGGATCCTCTGCGATTTGGAGGCCGTAGTACATGTCGTGGGCCAGCTCTTCGAGACCCTCGAGCGAGGCGTCGAAGCTCGGGTCGTGCTCGCCCCTCTCGGCTTTCAAGAGCTTCATGGCGTCGACAAACGCCTTGGCGGCGTGCGGCGGTGTCTTTATCTGGCCCGCTGTCTCATAGACGGGGGCTCCTGGGGGTATGATGGGATCATCACGCGCGGCCGGCTCGACCACGACGACGGCCTGCTCCTTTAGGAGGCCCTCGAGCGAGGGGTCGCCTTCGCCGGGCACGTTGATCTTGGCCTCCTTCTCACCGGTGTAGATGTTGAGGCGCACGTGGAGGCCTTGTGGGATCTCCTGGCCGTCGCGGATCTGCTGGAACTCATCCGTGGCTTCAAAGAGGCGTGGGTAGCAGTCCTGGGGGTCGCTGGTGTGACAGATCAAGTCTGGTTTTGAGTTTTCTGCACTGGCCAGAACCGGCGTGGAGAGGACCGCGAGGGCGACGCCAAGCAGGAGGGCGAAGAGCGTGGGCAGGCGCAGCAGCCGTGATTGTGATGGCATTGCAGAAGATGGCTGGTTACCAGCCACTGGTCCGACTAAGGGTAGGGGAAGAAAACGGTCATACGAGAATGAGGAGCCGGACCTGCCAGAGAGGGGATCAACTCTGATATGTAGTTCTGTAAAGACGCCCCGGCCCCGGCAGAGCAAGTATGACTCTTTTCCAAAAGGACAGGTTGTAATTACGTTGATGATGGGGCAGTAGAATATTGTAGAGGCCACGGTGGTTCGCGGTACAGCGCGGTTGTCGCCAACATGGCGGGGGTTGATTGGTCAGGAATGCTTAGTCATGCCAGGCGTCCACTGTATTTCCCGAACACAGCCCCTGTAGCCTGTAGGCTGCTCCAGTAGTCCTGGCGCTCCAGGGTAGGTGCCTGGTGTATTCGAGTTACAATTGTACTGATGATGATATGAACACACAAAGGCTCATGACGTGTATCCGGTGGAATACCTTTAACCGCTTAACAGAGGAACGAGGCTACTGTCTACATAATCGTTGCTCTTATTAAGCCTCTGAGGTAGTGCAACGTCCAGTGGCGCCCGTTGCTCACTTTTTAGCTTCTCCCCAAGTCTTCAATATATCCATCCTCATTTCTAGAATAAAGTTCATCATTATTGTTACGGAGCGCCAGCCATCTTTTCAGCTCTCCTCGACACGCCTTCAAAGCATCATCAGCCTGACCACACGTTTGTCAAGAGGCTGGTCGTTGGCCACCCATTCCTGACCACCAGCCTCTCACTTGCGACAAGGTCTCGTAATACAATGAAAATGACTTGCACGTTGACCAAAATAACCAACTAGGAGAATGTAGTGCGCAGGGAAAGAAATAGAAGGCCACCTAGACCCCCCCATTGCTGCGCGAGGTTGGCGCGACCAACAATGGGGAACGTTGCAAAGCCAGCATTCCAGTCGCCCGTTTGGCCTACCCGCCCGGCCGGATAGACTGCGTCATGAGAGAGAGTCGAGGCAGCAGCGACGTGGATATTCTACGAGGGCTGGTAGGCAGAACTGCATTGTCAATGACGCGCTCAGCTGGCAAGGGTGTGGCTTGCATCGCAACGTATAAAGAGCCATAGTCGACGCTCTCCCTTCTGCACTTTGAGACATCAACCACAACGACAATAACCGATCAACCAAAACGAACAAAAGCCAAAGCAGAACCTTGCCCATCTACTGCGGAACGGACCAACTTTGCCTGATTTCCATTCTGGCACGGTCCCCCCGCCGCCCTCTGCAACCTCGAACCCCCCCCCCCCCCTCCTCTTTCCAACGACATCCCGCCATGTCTCTGCTTTCCTCCTTTTTCGGGCTCGTGTTCCTCGCGCTGGCATTTACAGGCATCCAGGCCATGCCGCTGAGTACGCACCCGTCGAGCCACATGGTCCTGCACCAGCTGAAACGCAGCCGCGCAATGTCCAGAATGTCGGCGGCAAACCACCACCACTAAAGGGTGCAGCGCATCGCCAGACCGAAACAAGAAGATCAAAAACGAGGGAAAAAAAACAGAATCAAAACCAAACACTCCTTTACACGAATTCCTGCCTGGTTGCAGGTATATACGCACCGCTGCACCAATGAGTCGCAAGGCTCCGAAAAGTCACAACGACAACAACGCCGCTCGCTGCCTTTGCCGCTGACACGCGCGCGCAAGTTGAAACCGGTGCTGGCCACCTGATTTTACACCAACTCTCCATTGCAACGCCTGCCTGGTTGTATGGTTGTATGGAGAGAGTCGCTTGCAAACTTACAGACTTGGCTTGGTCCAATCAAACCTATCCTTGATGTCTGGCACATCACTTCCACGTCCGCGCCGCACAAGGCTGCAACTCCAATCATTCCACGAAAGAGGCATTGCATCAATGTCTCTGCCTTTGCTTCTACATGTGCCTAGAGCACCACCCATTTTGTCGACAGAGCACAGCAGCTGCCAGGCGCACAAACTGCCTGCTCTTGTTACAACTCGCCGTCTCACGCTGTCCTTACCGTCTACCACTTCGCGCGCCGCCGGCAGCGCAGCGTTAACAACCTGTGGAAGCTCGAGCTCGAGCTTTCTTCGTCATTCACTCCACATTATTCACTTCATACGTCGACATGACAACACAACAGCTTCTTCATATTGGACTCTTCTGAAGAGTCGCTCGACAAGTCTTGGTTTCCATCACTCCTTGCAAGGCTGGCTTCACTTGATGCAGGTCATCACATCACTTTCCTTACAATCTGAACAAGATCCTTCTTCCTCTTGACGCTGTCAAAGTACATCATCTCACACACTCCTTGTTGGTTGGCTGGCCGATTGAACTCTGAGACTGGTACGCGGGGCGTTGATGGCTTCTTGTTTTATTTCCATGGCACCAATCGCTCTACGCTTGATTCCATGGCCACGTTCCTTTTTTCCTTGCGGTAGATTTGTCATTGTTCTTTTCTTTCTTTTTTCTTTGGCCCCTACCCTAGTCTCTCATTTTAGTTTTTGTAATGCGGCTTTTGAGTACTAATACACTTGCTTTTTGAATGGTAATTTTACCCTTGGTGTGCGCCACTGAGAGTATTTCTTTTTTTCATTTCATTTCTTTTCGAAAACGTGCCCAAACTGCGGTGGTTTTCACACTCTCGCTGAAACGCGTTAGCACACGGCGCATACATGACGACCATGATGACCGAAAGAGAGCAAATTTAAAAAGTCGTTGTATACGGTATACTCGAAACTAACTCGTACATGCGACTTATTGCCTGTCAATTTCGTCCAGGGGCAGCCCGATCCTGCGACCTCCTCCGAGTGGCGCGCATCAGGGGTACGAATCCCTACTAATTGCGCAAGTTCACTCTATTGCGGAGGAACAATCCACAGCACGGCTGCCCGGCCGGGTATTCGGGTCTTTTACCGATTCTTCATCTAGTTACAGCCCATTCATTTCCGTGCTATGGGTCCTGCACTCATCTTTTCTCGTCATGCCCCCCCCCCTCCCAACGCCGCTTTTCGGAGCCGTGCCGGATCGTTGCAGTGGACCTTGTCTTGGCGATGCCCGTCTCCGAGCCGGGCCACACTGCTCCAATGCTCTCCGTACTGTGCGGAGTCAAGGCAAACCAAGACTCCATCGGCGCAACCTAGGGAGCCACCGGGCAGGCAAGTCGCGGTTGATGACGGAGCCTTCCTGCAGTATGAGATTGAAGGGGTTGCGTGTGGTCGTTGGGCGGCGGCGTTGAGCACAATTTACACGCCCCCGTTGGGCATCTGAGCGAGGCTGTTGCTCTATATTGGCCCGTCCTCTAATCTCCCGAGCCCTATACCCGGCTGTCTGCTATCACGCCGCAACTGCAGCCTGATCCTACATGGCAAGCCCATGGCGGCATTTACATATATGTATGTAATTCGTATGTATGTATGTACGGATAAGCAGATTTACGCGGTTGATTTATGAGGTGAGGTAGTTGCGTCAGAGGCAAAGCCGCAGAGCTGCGTCTGGGGTGGCACAAACGGCTCATTCTCCTCCCCTCTTAGGATTATCCCGTATTTTTAGTTATTATTTTTTCATACAGAAGATCAAATTTCTTGATATTGGTGGACATGTTGACTTCATCAAGTGACAGCTTCTGCCCCACTTTGAAGGTCTACATTCGACCAAATGAGCATGAAGATAAATGAGGGTGAGCAGTGAAGTGAAATTGATCATACGGATTATGGATGCAATGCAGTAAACTCGCATCAAGATTGGGCGACCCTCATCCGATGCCGTGGAATAAAAGGCTCGCGACCCTCATCTGCACCCCCGTGTAATAGAAGGGCTTGGCGGAATGGAAGTTTGCCCCCCCCCTCACGCGAGCCCCGCGAACCCCTGTCTGTAGACATCCGTATAGACGGAAAACAACTTTCAAGAGTGAGACAATTGGTTCAGTTGTGAATCGTGATGCCGTCGCACAGCCGGGTGAACTAGTTCCTCCCAGCCTCCCCGCGGCACGCGAGGAGGGAAGCCCAGACCAGCGCAGCAGGGCCTACCATGTCACATCACGAATCAGCAGATGCCAGCGAGAGGCGGGAAATTTTGATGTATACAATTACATGTGGAGCGCTTCACGAGGGGTACATGGATGGTGCATTTGATTGTAGATGAAATCATTGTAATTTTTTGTTGCAAATGGCTGTGTGTGCCAGTGTACGCATCTTGTCTGCGAAAATACTATAAACGAGTGAAGTGAAGAGGAGTAAAGAGAAGTGAAAGTGATAACGAAAGAGAAATACTCCGTAAAATGAATATACGTCTGTTTTCCAAAACCCAAAAATCAAGGCCAAAAAGCACATTTACATGTGGCAGCCGCCGACGCCCGAGGACCATCCAATGAGGCGGTTTGCAATGTCGCTGCAGTAGCAGTGCGTGGCGATGCCCGCGCCCAAGTCGCCGCTGGGGTCGACCGAGCCCGAGTTGTACATGCGGGCGGCCTTGTAAAAGGCCGTCGCGTCGTTTCCGCCCGCCTTGGCGAGGAGCTGCTTGAGGCCGTCGCCCGACGAGGTGCCCAAGACGCCGTCCTCAATCATGCCCTTAATCTTGTCCTTGGGGCAGGGGTTGACGTTGAAGCACGAGTTGGCGCCGTTGTGCGACTGCATGAGGCCCGGGTTGGTGACGCCATAGTTCGTCGTCGGCGCGCGGACGCAGCCGTTGGACTCTTGCATGAGAATGGCGAGGATGAAGCGGGCGTCGACACCCGACGACTGGGAGACGCTTTCAATGGCCGACTTGATGTCGGCGCTCTCGGCGGGCGAGTTGTTTACCTGCTGGAAGCCGGCGCACGACTTGCTGATGACATTTTCGAGGTTGGCCTTCCACGCCGACTCGAAGCTGGCCCACGAGCTCTGCTCTGGCCAGCCGGCCGAGGCATCACCCTTGCCGACGAACGTCTTGAAGTAGGGCTTGCCGGCGCCAATGTCGACGCCGCCGCCAGAGCCGCCAGAGCCACCAGAGCCACCAGAGGGCGCCGCCGAAGCGGTAGGCCCAGCGGCGCTGGGTAGGGTGACAGTTGGGTGTTCCTGGAAGACGCCGCCAGGAGTCGAAGTGGCGGCAGGAGGGGCAGGAGCGGCAGACTGCGTGGGCGCGGGAGCCGGCTGGGAGGGCGGAGGAGGAGCCGGGGCTTGCGAAGGCGGCGCAGGAGCTTGCGAGGTAGGCGCGGGAGCGGGAGCAGGAGCTCCCTGAGAGGGCTGAGGCGGACCGTCGAGGCCCACAATCGTGCAGTCGCTTCCAGAGCAGACGCACTTGGTACCCGCGGCGACGCTCATGAAGGTGGCTTTGCCGTCAAGGTCGCAAAGGCCAAACATGGCCTCGCCCTGGCAGACGACGTGGCCGGGTTGGCAGTCGCGCGCATAGATGCTCTGCACGGCGGGATAAGCCGCAACGATGCTGACAAGGCTGAAAAGAGCCACAGAGGTAAAGGTCTTCATCTTGACGAAAAGTTGGGCCTGTATAGAAACAAGAGGGGAAAAAGGAAGGTCGAAGCCGCGCAGCGGTTGGTTTTGTCTGGTGCCTAGGGATCCACGCGAAAGGATGGTAAGGAACGAGTCGAAGGAGTTTCGACTGATGACGATTGTCGTGTACAACACGGACGTTGCTAGAGCTTGAAGATGGAAGATTGAGTGAAGCGACCTGCGCAAGCCAAGGACAAGTCTGTAAAAAGGAATGAGGATTTTGCGAATAGAAGGAGTGAATGAATGAAAGGATGGTTAGACCGGGCACCAGTACCGTCTGCGAAGGGGAAAGGGAATGATGTGTTCCGTAGTGGATAAAGAGAAGAAGAGACGAGAACAGACCAGGCACATCGGGGAGTCGCAACAAGATAAATAAATGCCTTTCAAGGCCTGGCCACCTTTGGGCAGATGTTGGGGGACAAGAAAGCCGCCGCCCCCCTCCCCCATGTTCAATCATGTTCAACCCTCCATGCTCAACCCTGGTGACCCATTGGCTCCTCTTTCGTCTGCTCTAGAATACCCCTGACTTGAAACCTGCTGTTGAACCCCATCTGCAGAGGCTTGCTTCTCCCCTGCAGGGACCACATTCCTCCGGGTACCCGCCGGGCCTCGGCCAATGGTGACCAAGAATCGGACATTCGCAAGGCCAGATGTCAAGGGCCAGCGGCCGCCCGCCCCTTTTGACTGGTCCGTTGTTTTTTGTCGTCGAAAAGGTCGGAGCGGGCGTTGAGCCAGGGAGGGGGGAGGGGGGGGTCCCTGTGGTGTTGCGGCTGCCGCCAGCCAATGATGCCGCGTTGTGTCAGCCTGTCTGTGTTTCAGCTTGTACGCGAAAGAAAAGAAAAAAGCCTGCATTGGGGCGGCGTCCACACCACCAAGCAAAAAAGGGCTGCAAGGGATCGTCTTTTCACTTTTCAACCTTTCGGTCCCCCTCGCTTTCGGTTCTTGTTGCTCTCCTTTTCTACACGTGGCTCGAGTGTGGATGCAAGCCGAGACCAGCACGAGTCAACTGGGCAAACATTCGGCGCGTCGAACAGACGAGGTCGCAGTAACTAGTTCGACTTTGCTATTTCTGCATTGGTCGGGCTTGGTCAAGTTGAGTCGCGACCGATGCTGCCTTGTCTTGTTGTACAAGTCTCAAAGAGACACGATGTTGATCAGCCAAGGGACTCGTTCGTTGCAATTGTCGATTCTTGCCGCCCTGCTGGTAGCACAACCTGCATCGTTTCGATTCCTCGACGTTTTGCCTTTTCTCGACGTTTTGCGTTTCTCAGTATTTTGCCTTGCTCTGCAACAGTCAGTCGTGCAAGCGCGTCCATCTGTCAGAATCATGTCGCGTGGCCCTGCCGACCGAACCGACCTGTGCCGCTCAGAACAAGGCACGAGTAAACTGCGTGATGCACATGCTACCTGTTTCAATCACTGGCGGTACCTAGTTAGTTGAGCGTATTAAGAATAGATGATACCGAGCCAGTGACCAGGAATGGTGGCGCAACAAGCTTTGTCACTCTTCGAGCTGGCCCAGGCCCTGCCTGGCCGGTATCGCGTTGCGCCAAAAAAAAAATCATCGCAACTAGCTTTCTGTAACCCAGATTTCTGAAGACGCGACTCAGCTGCAGCGGCTGCGGCCTCGACCTGCCGGCGACGTCTCGCCAGACTATACACCAAACGCTACAGAATGCGTTTGTCGCCTTGTACTGCCCCGCGCTGGTCAGCTGCTGTTGCGTCGACTCTTGTTGCTGAGAATGACCTCGACATTTCTTTTGTCGTCTCCTTATTCCTCAGAAATGGGCCGATGATCTGATGCAGGGTTTGCGCGTTGTCGATGATGTTTCGAACCGGCAGAAACGCATAAAGAAAAGATCCCCCGCAGCCCCGCTATCTCAAGAACCGTTTATGGCAGGAACAAGACTCATCTCGTCCTTGATGCGAGTACAATAGTGATTCATATCACGTGGTTGACAGGCTTTAAGCTGTTGATCAAACAAGGTAGCTTATATGTGAACGCTGTTTGTAAAATGGATAAACATTTTGTGGCGCACCTACTAATAGAACATATCGTCGTCGACCAGCCACGAGGGCTCCTCCAATCTATCAAGAAATATTTCTACATTTATAAGAAGTACTTACAACGTAATGGCGGCTTTTCAAAAACACCTATTTCAAGACACATGAACTTTTATTATTCAGCAAGTGCGTGCTGTGGTCAACGAGTGCAGGTGTGTAGCCTTGCACGTGAAGAAATGTACGGTAATTATATGAAGCAACTAAATATGCCCGACATGGCAATGGGTATAATGCGAAGAAAAACAATGAATATCCCAATCCCGCCCCCATTCGTCAAGATGCAGTTTTGCTCTCGACACGACTCGATGTGCTGTGATCCATCGCTCCGTCTACCTGGGCCAGCTCCAAGCCACCCATAGCCCGCTCAACATCGATATTTGCAATGGCCGGCCAGGTGGCACGCTCGCCAGCCGGCCTGGCCGTGACTTGCGAGCCATTCGACTTGTCGCGCGTGTGTCTTTCGTTGAGCGTATCCTGCGACGTCCCCGGCGCGCTGAGCACGCGGATAGGAGGCCTACTCTGTCGACGGTGGGCCGGCTTCTTGGACTGCCGTCGCGCGTCGTTGTGGTTCACGCTCTCGCTTCCCGCCGAGGCGTAGTCGGTGAAGCCAATCTTGAATCCCAGAGAGCGTGCCAGCGGTCGCAGGGTGGAAAAGCTGGCCGCGGTGAGCGCCAGTCCCATCTCAATCGTCGACCAGATGGCAATGTCCGTCGTCGCGTCTGTGTCCCGTTAGCTTTTGGAGATTCCAACGATACCAACGACAGCGGGATCCTTACATAGGAAATCAGGATCGAAAAAGGTATGCAGATAGGCTACGCGCACCAACACGGCAATGCTCGCCCTAGCGTCGGTCAGTAAACTCGCAGATTGCAACAAGGACGAGACAGCTCACACGCAGCCCAGACCCATCAATAAGATCAAGATGTAGCGAATGTCGGACCGGATTTGCAGGTGCCAGATGATAAAGGCCGGTAGCAGCGCAAAGATCAAGTCTGTCAAGACACTGACGGCGCTGTAGAGATAGCCCAGCCCAACGTAGACGTGTAGCGGGATGCAACGGCCAGGGATGGCGTCATTCCAATAATGCGCCACAGGATTGCACTGGAAAACAGTGACAAAAAAGTACGTCGTTCCGGCCGTCATGACGCAAAACGAGGTGAAGTAGATGATCCACCTGTGCTCTATGATGATGACGATGCGGAGCAAAAGATAGCCAAAGGACAGCTTCGCCGTCATCATGGTCAGGCCGAAGAAGATGTAGCAGAAGTACCAGAACTAGCACGGTCAGTTTGTCTCGATGCCGCACCCCCATTGCCCGTCGTGACTACTCACTCGTTTCGCAGTGGCATAGTTTTCCGGCGTCAGATCGGCGCGGTGCTGGCCCGTCCCGTATCCGATTCCAATGTTGGAGCAAATCACATAACCCAAGAAGAATGCCTGCCCGCATGTCAGTCAACGGAAGCCCTCGGCTTTTTTGCGCGCCAAAGAAGAACGTACACAAGAAACGGCCATGAGCCAGTCATCGGGACCAAAACACTTTGAAATGAAGGCGCGGGTATAGCAGCGCATCAGGACGGTGCAAGCAGCCAGGACGAAGAAGGCAATGTTGACCCATAGCAGCTCGGTGCCCCGGTTCGTGGCGGCCATGGTGTTGAAGATGGTCTAGTAGCGGTGGTAGCCGACCGACTTCCCGAGGCCGGGCCGGACGGATTGGATTAGTTCCTCTGTACTACCATAGGTAGTTATTCACCATGTTCAACTGCCAACTCACCTTCCAACTCGTGCGCTATTGCCGCGACTCAACCCCCTCAACGAAAAGCTTCAACGGCGGGTTTACCTGTAGTAAGAGGTCTGGGCTGCGTGATATCGCCGCATTAAGGCATGAAGATGCGTCAATGCACCGCTTGGTAGTGGATGGCCAGTTGAGAATAGGGTCCGAGCTGTCGCATGTGTTCGTTGACTGATAGTTTAAAAAATGGGATCCCTACGGGTGCTCCGTACTTGTACTCTACAAATAACTAGTCAACCACCTAGTTTGTTACCCGTAGGTGAATAAGTTGACCATACGGATAGCCAAGGGCAGATTGACTCCCGCCCGCCCGTTCGTCGCAAGCTAACTAACTACTCCGTACATATTCATCCATGGTCCCTTCCCGCTTGGACCCCTGCGCTGATTGACCTGTCAAGTCTAGTTAGCCGTACTTTTCCGCCCGCCCTCCGAGTCCATGGCATGTCACCGTGGGAGGACGCTGGGTCGAGTCACCGCACGGTTCGGTCAAGACACCGACGAGGTCTATGGATCCGAGCAACTGTCTCACCTTTGCTTCTTCCGCATATGATTACCGGAGAGTGATGGACGATAAGTGGGTTCATCGACAGCTTGCCGCAAAGCCATGCAATTATTTGGTCGTCGCATCAATTGCCTTGGTTGGTTTTCTTCTTGGGGGTTTTCTGGCTTGACAAGATGATTGCGTCCCATGTCCGTCCGTTGGCCGTCACCTTGTCACAAACGTGGCAGCCCTAGTTAGCGCACTCAAACCCCGGCTTCGTCCTTTTGTTCTCGTGCCTGCAAGGCTGAAAGCCCTCGAGTTGAGCCATGTACCTTCAGCGCGCGCCCGCTGAGATTAGTGGCGTCGGGGGCTGACAAAGTGCCATTTCACTGGAAGCTGAAAGATGCGTCCTGAGGAACTCGAGAAACAGAACTGCAGGGCCTCATCACTGGTCCCTTAGTCCTACAATTGCCCACCTCTCTCTCCCCCGCAAGGTGCCAAGTGATCATCCAGACATTTATACAAACTACCCAGCCAGGTCTTGGTCCAGGCCTTGCTCCAGGTCTCGGAGCAACCCCCACGACCGGCACGGCGGCCGTCGTACGATGGACGCGCAAAGTAACTATACCAAAGAATCCTTGGCAAAACCCGAGCGCAAAGACAAGACGGGCTCGGTTCCGGCTCGCGCCCTACGACAACGTCAAGCCCCCGTTACGCGACAACGCCAAAACTGGGCTCCGAGACTCACATGAAGCGGCAGCTGTAGCTAAGAGGGCAGCGTCACTTGACGATGGTTGCGACGAGGGCATTGGCGCCACAAGTGAGCATATGTACCGGCTCTTTGAGGCCGGTGACGCAGTACTCGTCTGCTGCTCCAGACGCCATGGCACGTACGGGACAGTTGTAGTTCGCTCGAGTGGTATGAGAGGTCTCTAGATGCAACTTCGATTTTTTTCTAGGACAAAGCCGCTATCATGTGTTATATTATCAAGAAAGAAATTATTCTGTGCAACTAGCCCAATTATGTTTTCGTGTCTGTTAAAGTTTATTGACTGCGTTGTGGTGACGGATGTTGCGCTCTTCGCAAGAGGCTCCTCACATCTCGCACGCGGCTTTGGCACGGCTCTTCGATTGGTGTAAGAGAGTCGTGTGATTCACAGGTCAAGATCCTGCGCGACGCTATCCGCCTCTTCAAGAGCGTGCGATTCTCACAGACAAGCATGCGTCATGGCCACTCAGGCAACGCGTAGTTGTTCCCACACCTTGGCGCTGCTTTGCGCGACGTGATCGTGTAGAGAGTAATGCTCCTTAGAGCCATCTCAGAGTCGCGGGGTTGATTCTTAGACATAGAAGTATTTTGAAAACCCCAGTACTTTCAGGTAGCACTGTCCTTTGAAACCCTGTGCATAAGGAGACTGTAGTTAAACCAGTGCTATGTCATAGCAAATGAAAAGTAGCAGGGATTTAATAGAGGTAATGCACTCTTCTTTCCATTCTCGTGTCGACAGACGCTAGCCTCGTTACCAAAGGCGGGCTTCTCTTCGAAGGGCACAGGCGTATTGTTCAGCGAGGATGACGAGATTCTGATGACGAACAATACAAGTCCGACAACGAACCGGACTTCCCGTGCCTCAGGTGCCTGCAGAGCTCGCAGCTTACGATGTCTTTGAACTGCGTCATGAACTCCAACGGGGGGTGCACCGCGTGCACCACGTCCCGCCGTTCTTGCCTTCTTGAGCCGGTAGTATTCGCCAACAGCCCGAACCTGCGCCGTCGCGCCCGCACGCTGGCCAATTTGATCAGCGACAAGAAGCCGATCGAAAAGCCGGCGTCTGGCGAAGTGCGCCAGAAGGGGTATAAATTCCCCGTCGGTACGGCTGCCTGGTGCCGCGCCTGGGAGCGTTTCAGCACCTGCGGCCGGTGTCAGCGCGTTGCCTGACACCTCCCTTGCGTTGGCCCAGCGTGGCCGGACCGCTGGCGGCGGCATCAATGGCTCGCTCGCTTTGGCGCTTGGCCGGCTTGACCAGAGCTTCAATGCGGTCGTGGTACGCGGCGTTTGTTATTGCAACCAAGGCTGCAGTGTAGCTGCTAAATTCCCAGTACGAATCAGCACTCAAGGGGTAAGGAGATATCGCCCATCGCTTCGCTCGACGACATCGCAATAGCCCAGCAGCCATTCTCCATACGGCTTGAACTCGCTTGGCAGCGCGCCAATTGCGTTTCTGACCCAGGAGACAATAACCTCTCTCCTAGCCGTAAATTTGAACTCCTCGGCGCTGCTGAGGCAGAACTGGCCGAGCAGGTAATCCGCCAGGAGCATGTGAGCAATAAGCAGCCTCGCGGGGTAATTGTCGGGCGCGATAAAGGCCTGGAAGTCGTCATTCGAAAAGTAGCAGTGCGCGCGCCACAGGTCGGCGTGCGCCAGCCAGGCCTGCAGCGACGAGACGCGCAGGCCGTCAACGGCGCCGACGACGCGCTGGCAGTAGTACAGCTCGCGCGCGCCGGTGCAAATCTCGCGGACCCCGGCGACGGAGGCGAGGAACTCGTCGACGAGGCCGAGGTCCTTGGGCTCCTCCTCGCTCACAATCTGCGACAGGTTCGCCGAGTGGCTCTCGTTGGTGAAGCACTTGAAGACCGAGGCCCCGTGGAGGGGCACGACAAAGGCCCAGACGAGGGCGCCGGCGCGCGTAATGGTCAGGTACTCGGCGATGCCGTCGGGCAGCAGCGTCGTCTGCGCGGCCAGACACAGCAGCGCGGCGAAGAGGCAGTCGGCGTTGTCCTGGTCGCGCGGCGGCTTGGCAAACTGGTCGTGCACAATCTTGAGGGCCGCCACGCGGTGCGCGAGCGCCTGCGACGAGTAGTCGGTGTTGCCGTGCTTGGTGAGGTGCAGCGCGCCGAGCCCGAGCGCGGCGTGTGCGAGGCACTCGGACTTTGCAGCCAAAAGGGGTCAGTTTCGTCGTCCTTTTCGTGGTTCATTTTCTACACGTACCTGGTGCGACAAGGCGGCGCACGTTTTCCACACGTGTTCGGCGCGCAGCGGCAGCGACGGAAAGGCCGTGTGGAGGAACTGGTAGTAGAAGCGGAGGTCGTCGAGGTTGAGGGCCGAGGACGGGGTAGCGGGCGGCGCGGTGGCAACAGCGTCGTGCGGCGGCGGCGCCGACGTGGCGTAGTCGCACAGCAGCCCGAGGCGGCGGCAGGGCGAGCACGTCGGCCGCAGCTCGTTGCACTTGACGCGGCGGCGCTTGCAGTTGAGGCAGCCGAGGCGCGACTTGGAGTGGCCGCGGCGGCTGACGGCCGGTTTGCTGCTGGCGGAGGAGGAGGCGGAGGCGACGGCGGCGGCGCTCGAGCGGTTGCTGCTGCTGGCCGCGGGGGACGAGGAGGATGGCGTCAGCGACCACCGGTCCGAGGAGGAGCTGCTGCTGCTCGAGCCGGTCCTGTCGTCGACGGCTTTGCGCTTCATGGTGCGACGCGGCCCGCGGGACCTGGCGCGGCGGCGGGAACGAGTGGGAGGGTAGGGGGGAGGCGGCCGCAGCGAGGGGCCGGAGCACAGCACGGCAATGGGCGCATGAGAGGGGCCGGCTTCGTGTGGTCGGTGGATGGGCCGTTGAATTGGAAGTGCAAACGGGCACACCGCCGGGGATAGTGAAAGAGTTGAGTCGGACACAAACAGACAAAGGACTCGTTCTCACGAACTACCCACTGCCGTAATAAGGCTGGGCGGGGCGGCCTGAGAATATGGGGAGTGGCTTGCGTGGCTGATGATCAGCACTAATAAGGAGCCAATAGCCTAACTACCTAGTAGGTACTTGCAGGAGGAGTTGCGGGGATGTTGGGGGAACTGGGTTAAAGTTCAAGGGAAACTTGCACTAGATAACTGTATCAGTCCAGACAGATTTATTAGTACCGCTACGAAATGGGTACATAAGTTGTCCTACTTGAGACTTATTGTATGATATCGTGGGTATGCGCAAATTCTTCAATCATTGATATCCCACGTCTTCAGCCACGGGTCCTCCAGCAGCTCTTTTGCCGTCTTACGCTCTTCCGGTCGCCACGTTAGCATTCCCTTCACGAAACTGAGAAACATCTCCTTATTCCTTCCAGTAAGGAAAAGCTCCGCCTTCTCTAGGCTTTTGCCCTGAGGAATAGGACAGTCCGCAATCCACTGGCCTGTTTTGAATCACATGGTCAGCTTCGGTACCCCGTATCTCTGGTAGCCCGACTCACCATCTTCTGAGAAAAATTCTTCACTTCGGGTCCCTCGCTGGAGAAGATCCAGGGGGGGTGGACCGAGGAGCGCGATGATTTCCGCCAGGTGCGCCCTAGTTGTGTAGTAGCCTTTTTCCGGACTGGGATCGAGTCCATGAAATAAATGGCCGCCCTCAAATACATCCCAGATCTATGTTTCATGATTAGTTTACCATTCTAACTCAACCAGTATCCTCGGGAGTTGGGTGACAAACCATAGCTCCGACATTCCATATATCGATTGGGTAGCTCCACGCAGCCTGAAGCATAACTTCGGGTGATCTGTAAACATCTGGCTGGGCGTTGTGGTTCCGTTCCACGTCTCCATTCACCACCTCTCCGAAGTCACTTAGAACAATGATACCAAAGTCTTCCGGCAGGCCGAAACGTCGAGACATATAAATAGGGGCTGTGTTGACGTATTTGCGAGGTGATGGCGTCTCCATCTCGTCTTTTACAAAGCTCTCTAGGATTCCCTCGTCAACAATCGCATGCAGTATGTTGTCTGCTTTGATATCTATTGGCAATAGGTCAGAAAGAGACAGCTAGGGTAAGTGTGTATAGTCTACCTGTGTGGACGAGCTTGCACTCGGTGTGCAGATAGTCGAGGGCTAGGAGGAGATGCCGTAGGCCACCTTTCAGAAGCGCCGTGGAGAAGCGGCCGCTCGAGTTTCGGTAGAGTAGGTCTCTCCAGCTATCCCACATAGGCCGTTGGACGAGACATTGATAGTGTCGCCCTTGCCGCTCTATGGGAAACGTACGCACGCCAGTCCTGACATGTCGGTGGCCAGGGTGAAATGGATTGGCATCAGCTATAGCATTATACGTCCGAAGCTCGCTCATGCACGCGTCGTCATGATTTCGCATAAACACTTTCAAGGCATAAAACCGGCGATTACTAGATTTTGGTGGAATTCAGCATTGTATAGAGGTCGGTCAACCTAGCAAAGTGTCTTGGACACACCGTAGGTTACGAGCTAGCCAAACCGTCGCAGTTGACCCAAACCCTAGCTTGCCGAGCACTTGGTAGGTATTGGAGTCATATACGTCGCCGATATTCACTGGACAGTAGTTGCCCGTCTTGAACTCGTCGTAATGCTGCTCCTCGAGCAAGGTGGCATCGGTGATGACTTTGAAGCCCGTTGCTGGGAATTGCAAAGGAAGCAGGGGGGCTCGGCTGAGGAGGCCGCTTGCCCATTTCAACAAAGGTCCCATGCAGTTGCTTCGAATGAGATTACGCCAGATTTTCCAACGAATTGATTTGACGGTGGAAGAGAAAGCAGGCAGAGCAGTTAGGCGCAGACGTTTGTCGAAGTTGGTGGAGAAGCTTCCCTGAGCGCTTAGGCAGGCAACTCGGCAGCCAATCAAGATGTTGTGTTACCCCTGAGAATGTGGCCTTGTATGTCAGGGTCGAGGATCATCATGGCTGTTTTGTTTAATTCTCCATTAAATTCAATCGACACGGTCAAGTCATTGTACGGTTCGCTGTCCGTTCTCTGCGACGCCGACGGCAAGCCCATTTCCCCCGTCTCTACAAGCGCCACAAATTGATTGCATGAGGTCGGGCAGGGGACGACCAGAGGATACAGCCAGCAGCCAACACAAACGCACAACCCCCGTCATTCTCCCCCATTCAACATGCCAGAAAAGATATTCTCATATGCGAAATTCAACCTCGACGCTCTGTTGTCACTCGCAACACGACTTCGGGGTCGAGAATGCACCTGCAACGTAGCCGCCGCCCCGAAAACAGGAAGTATGAACTGGGCCATCTTCATCTCGTTTGATGACGGGCTGGACTGGGTCTTTCGGTCCCCGCGCAGTGGTCACCATGCCATCGTCTCTGACAAGACCGCACAGAAGATGCTGATAAGTGAAGTTGCAACGCTAAGGTGTTTAAGGAACAATACATCGGTGCCTGTTCCCGAAGTGTACTCGTTTAGGTGGGAGTTGGCCGCTCCGCCTCATAATTAAAGCATTTGCTTACCCTTCTTAGCGGGTCGCACGATAATCCTGTTGGGGTGCCGTATATTCTCATGAGCAAAGCAACCGGTCGCCCGTTATCCGATTATGACTGGACTAATATTCGGCGCCAAACACCAGGATACCCGCAGCTTCGTCCACTCCTGCCATTACATGAAGCACCTAGGAGTTATTATGGGACAACTATCGACCCTTCGTTTTGATAAGATTGGGTCTTTATTTGAACATGGTAGTACCGATTACGTGGTCGGGGAGTGCCTCTCGCCGTCACTTACTTGGCAGGAGAGGGATTCGCTCGATGGTGTAGAGCGTGGCCCGTTTCTAGACGAGAGCCAGTATCTAAAGTCTCTCATTGACGTCTTCATATCTCATGCAACAGAGCTGCCGCTTACACCTCATGCTTTTTTTGCACCAATCCCGGACTACTCGGAATATCCAAACTGGTCAAGCTACAGAGCGGCTATAGGGCGCTGGAACGACTATGTTGCCATCGGTGCAAAAATCGAAAGTAGCAAGAACCTTCTATCCTACTGTCTCGCCGGTCAGATGCTACATCAGATGAGCGCTCGTCTGTCTACACCGGATGGGAGTTACACCTTATCCCATCCGGACCTTCATCTCGGGAACATGTTTGTTGATGACGAGTTCAACATCACATGTCTTATCGACTGGGGCTCTGCAACGTCTGGCCCCATCACGGAACTGCAGGCCACGCCGGGCCTTGGGAACTCGGCCTTTCCCCCTCCAGAACAACTTGTCAGCGCTTTTCGGGCCGGTTTCAGTCAAGAGCATCCGCTGCCGGCAGAATCCTGGGAGCGAGCAGACATGATGTGGCACTTTTCGCGGCTTGTTCGTTTGCTCTCCACGCAAGACTACAGGCTCTTTCAGGCCCTCTACAAGCTTGTCTACAAGACAGATGCCGAAGACTCACATATCTGTGCAGTCTTTAATGAAATGGCGGCAGAGGAGGGAAACCAACGTCTACTCGCGACTCTGCGCGCGGACGACTACACGGCGTCAGAATTGGAGCAGCAAGAGGCCAAGGCCTTTGGCTGTTGCAAGACTGATAAAGGCAATGGCCGTGCAGTGGCGAGAAAACTCACGGTGGTGGCCGAGATGAACAAGACATTTCTCGCCAGCGCGAAAGTATGGCGATGGATAGAGAAGTCCTTGGAGAACGATACGTGACAAAGAAGTAATTGATGTGCTAAAACTAGCCCATCAACGCCAGTACAATGTAAGTTTTAAGCGTTGCTTCCCTCCAATTTGCTCCGTACTGCTGCTCAACAGAAATTAAATATGCTGAACTGTTTATGCTAAATCGTACATGTCCTTCCTCCCCCAACCGGCAGTGACACGGGCAACCGGCCAGCGTTCAAATGACAGCAGCCAGAGCAGCAGCAACAAGCGCCATGGCGCCAGCGAGAACGGAGCCACCGTTGGTCACGATCGGCACGCCGGCAGTAGGCTGGCCGTTTGTTCCGGCGCTGGTGTTGTTGCCGGCTCTGACAATGGGCTTGCCGTCGGCGCCGCACAGCAACGGGCAGCCATCCGTCACCTTGCACAGCTGGCCGTCGGGGTACCGGTGTGCCGGGTTGCAAGAGTACCGACCCTGGCCGTCGTACTCGCCGGGGGCGGCGCACGCGGGGTTGGTCGACGAGGGCTGGGCGGCGGCGGACGAGGTGCTGCCGCCGTTCACAATAGGCTGGCCGTTGGCGTCAGCCAGGAGCGGGCAGCCGTCAATCGAGATGCACGTCTGGCCGTTGGGGTACTGATGCGCCGGGTTGCACGAGTAGCGGCCCTTGGCGTCGTAGCTGCCGCCCGCGACGCAAGTCGAGGTCGGCTGCGCTGCCGAGCTGGTACCGGTGCTGCCGCCCTTGACAATAGGCTGGCCGTTGGCATCCGCCAGGAGCGGGCAGCCGTCAATGGTCACGCAGCGCTGGCCGTTAGGGTACTGGTGGGCTGGGTTGCATGAGTAGCGGCCCT
>NW_006271973.1:1456136-1460046 GCF_000225605.1 Cordyceps militaris CM01 | reverse complement strand
GTGCATGAGTACCGGCCCTGGCTATCGTAGGCGCCGGGGCGACGCACGTCGAGGTCGGCTGGGCGCCGGCGACGGTGCTGCTCGTGCCGGTGCTCTTGACAATAGGCTGGCCGCTGGCGTCGACCAGCAGAGGGCAGCCGTCGACGGTCGTGCAGCGCTGGCCGTTGGGATACTGGTGGGCCGGGTTGCACGAGTACCGGCCCTGGCCGTCGTAGGCGCCGGGTGCCGCGCAGTCGGCGGCGGAGACGGCGGCGAGGCCGGCCCCGAGGGTCAAGATGGCTGCTGCTCTCATTGTGGTCAAGGAAGTTGGGTTGTGTTGCTCATCTCAGAAGGCGGACTGGGCAGTTTATTTATAGGCCACCCTCTTGAACGCGATTGGTATTTTATAAACGGAATTTTTTCACAGCTGACTGCATCACAGCTGACTGCAGGGCTGCACGTATCCTGCCGTCATTTTCTCGTATCTGTCGGCGATCTAGCTGGGGCACGGCTCCTCCGCCCTAGGATGCTTTCCAAGGCAATAAACACGGATAATGGTCCGCTGAACTTAAACCGTTATTTTGATGGGGCTTTCTGGTCATTCGCCTCGCCACCTCGACAAGGACCAAGTCTGCAGCGCACGCTGTTACCTGTGGTCTCGAGAAATAATGATCAACCCTCATAGCAAAACATACTCCCCAGCACGCATCACAGCTTATACCAATTTCTCCTCACAATTCGAACCAAGGTCTAGACGACAGGTGCCCGGACGGTATGGCTGCCCGGCCTATCGGAAGACATTGGGCCGAGCAGCGAAGTTCCGCCCTATTCCACCACCAGTTTGCATCCCCTTATACGATGCCCCAAAGAAGTGGGTGCCTGCCGCTAATCAAGAATAAATTATTCATTATTGATTGTATCCAATCCCCTTCAATAGTTCCTGCCAGCCCTGCCAACCAAAGCTCGGTCCAGACGGATGTGAGTGGGGAGGTATCAGACAATGCATCTCGGAGCAGCCAAGGTAAGCATGGCAGAGGCGGATATGGCTGATGATTCTCTACCTGATAGTTGGCACAGACAGTCAAAGAGCCGGGGTTTGAATTCCCCAAGTTCGTATTCACTTATAGCTACATAGTCAAGCAGTCTACGCGGGAGCATGATATGACGTCACCGATGCACCTCGGAGATGCAGCTTTACTTTCGACTGAGACTTGAGCTGAGACTTCAGCTGAGCCTTCGACATGTGCGGCTGCATTTGACTCTCAAAATAGTTACCCAACCGTGTTCCAAGTAGATGTTCATTTTCCGCTGCAACAAGGCTTGCGCGTATTCTTCATAGTCGGACAGAAACGAGTCGACATCACGCATCCCGCATCGTTCCAAGACATGTCGTCCCGCCCGGACATATCCCACCTTGAACGACTGGTATACGCGCGAGATGCGGGATGAAGAACTGCTTGTCTCCTGTGCCCATGGTGCCCCCGGCGGCCAGATCGACGGCCGCGCACTGTCGGAAATCGAGCAACGCTGTAGAGCCGTCATGTCGGCTGCCTTGGGCGTGGTGCCCATCGAAACAGACAGCGGAAGAAGGCGAAGAGTGATGAAGGTGAAGCAAGTCAAGATTCTTCTATGAATGCTATCAAAAATAGCCATAAAAGAATTAGCCAAGTAAGGAGGAAATACAAGGATGACTGTTTAGGCAGCAGCGTTGGCCCTCCAGCTGATGACACGCTGAATTACCTTTGCGTCCGCGCGGCACCATTGTGGTCTGCGATGAGTAACCGAAGCCTTTGAATTCGTCTACGTACTCCTCACGCAAGCTATGTACCGAAGAAAATACCGACCCAGGGCAAGCTTGATATCTTCCAGGTCTCGTCTTGCCCACGATTGTCTGGCAATGGATGCGCGCGGTAGAGAAACTAGTTCAGTTCCTGCTTTTTTTCCTCTCCTTTGTTTAACAAAAACGTTGGCCCTATTGTCTATTGTGCGACGCAAAGTGTGCGCGGGGGTTTGAATTTGCCCAGCAGGTACGTTTTCATGCCTTTCGTGGTACACTGGCGAAGCGCCCTTGCTCCAAAAGTCACATTTCTCCGTGTTGGGCCCGGCAACCTCGGTGACATTCAAACTACTACATCAATTCTTGGCGTAGCTTCTGCAAAATGTCCAACGAAAAAGACCATTTCGTAACGAAAGCTAGATGCTAGCGTCAAACGGTGGAGAAACAATGGCCTCTTGCAAGCCCGCGTCAACAGTACGGCGCTGCTTCCCCGAACGCATGAGAGAAGAGAGACGTGGGCGCCTGATAGCTACTCAAGACGAGGATTTTTGAAAGTGATTTTTATACGTTGTCAACGTATGGCTCAGAGTATATTCGGCAAAGAGTGGCGGATAGAATGCGCTCCTCACTGTCTTGTTGTTCTCCTAGAACAACGACTGTGCCACGCTTGATGAACAGCCAACCCCAGGTTTATGAAAGAATAAGTCATGTGATCATTCCGAGTCCACATGTCACCGAACCATGTTCATTCGTTGGGACTTGGGGAGTGCAGCAATTGTAACCAAGGACTTCGCGTATCTGCGCGCGGCAACAGATACATGGCTTCTGTGTAACTTTTGACGATGGCTTCTGGCCGACGGCGGCAACGGCCTTGGTGTAATCGCCCACCTCATATGGCAAGCTCGTCCGTGTTACTGCATGACCTCCTCAAGGCGCTGTTCCTGCCTGACCCCGGGGCCCTTTAAGAGTGTGATGACGCTGCTCAGCAACTTCGGAAGCGTTGGTTCATTCTTCTTCGTCAACGACGACTCGAGCGTTGCTTCCATTCTTCTTCTTCATCATCAACTTCCCAAATGCCCGACTCAAACAAGCTGCACCACGCCATTCTGCCCATGGTCAGCCCGTCGCTCCGCGCCCCCATGTCGCTTCTACAACTGCCCCCAGAGCTCCAGCTCATGATAGCACGCCACCTCTCGTCAAAGGACGTCGGCGCCTTTCTTCGCTGCAGCAAGAAGACCTATACCTCGATCCTCGAGGCGCATCTCTACAAGCAGTATAATCCCCTCACGTGGTACTCTTGGTCCTTTGACGTACCTGTCTGGGCCGCCAAGAACGGCCTGCTCGGCACGCTGGACAAGTGGCTCTTCCACAACCCGGCCGCGGTTACAAACCCCACCCTAATGCGCCGGCTCATCTCGCACGCTCTACATGCTGCGGACACAAAGGTTGCGTTTCGGGTACTGGAGATTTCCCAGGACCGTGTCTGGGTCAGCAAGTGCTTGCGGGAAAGCTTCAAGCACCTGTCCGCAGAGGGGGTCGCGTTGGCCTTGCACATGGGCGCTGATCTAGGTGCCATTGACCGGAGCGATCTTTATCGGCTGTTTTCAACCGGAAGTGCCAGAGTCGCGCAGTTGCTCTTGTCCTATGGATTGGATCCCAATATGAGAGCCGGGACCCATGGGACCCAAGCCGGGCCGCATGATCCCGGCCTGCCGTTGTTGGTTCTCGCTTGTCAGCGGAACGACACTGTTATTCTCGAGGCTCTGCTCGCGCACGGCGCCGACATACGCTCCTGCCTCCCGCCCCATACACGCAGCCTGTCGGAGCAACTGTCCATGAAGACGGAGGACACCACGAACGCCGCATCCCGCCCTTGGCTGCTCCGCCACGCAGCCATGCTCGCGCCCAACTTTTCCTGCCTATACTTCCTCCTCCGCACCGGGCACGTGCGGCCCTCGGTGCACGAGATGGACGGGGACGTTCTCGAGTACCTGCTCCACGACTCCGCTGCAGACCCGCTCCGGGCCTTCCTCCACCGCAGTCCGGGCGAGGTGAAGCCCCGCGCCAGCCGGCTGGCGTGTCTCGCGACGCTGCTCGACCACGGCCTGGACCCCGACGCGCTGGCCACCCCTTGCCGCACCTGGTACGCCCGCC
>NW_006271973.1:1425039-1456036 GCF_000225605.1 Cordyceps militaris CM01 | reverse complement strand
GGCCGTCGACTGGGATCCGCTCGGCGACGGCACGCCGCTGGTGCACGCGCTGCGCGTGGCCCGCCTGCCTGTGCATGCCGCGCACCGGAGCAACCTGCTCGAGGCCGTGTGGCAGCTCGTCGAGGCCGGCGGCAGCCTGAGCCCCCCGCCGCACCATGGTCCCCGGACAGCGGCCGCAGCCGCGGTCGTGTCACGCCCTTTGTTCGCGTACAGGGGCAAGCCCATACCCAGGGCGACCAGACGGGTAGGAATGCGTCCGACTTTGCTGAGGTGTAAAGGGATACGTTTGCGCAGCAAGTTGGCGAGGACGCGGGGAGTAGTTGGGCACCAACAGGCACCGACTGCCGAGTACTGCAAGACGAGAGTCCGTGGGGTTCAAGGGAAACCAGCAACGAGTGAGAAAGGGATCAAGGTTAGAGGAGGGGAGGATGCAGAAAGCTGTTTGTTGGAATGCAATACTCACAGTGCCTCAAGTAGAAAACGATTCAGGGAAAACGATCATCAACCGGATACAAGCAACAAAAGTAATAAGATGCTGGAAAGCCAGAAGCTAGAATTACTACAATGAAAAGAGACATCGTGTACAGAGTACCTCCCATATTACCCAAAAATTGAAAGCAACAAATAAAAAGGAATTATGCGCCCCATGTCACGTCGCTACTCCTGTCCAATCGACAAGATGATATTCCCCGACATCTCATCAATCTTCATCGACGAGGAGCCCTCACCCTTGTGGCCGGAAACAGTCTTGCCAACAAAGCCACCTTTTTTCTTATCCACAACGACGTCCTTGCCGCGCACGGAAATGTCCGAGGACATGGCATCGGCCGAAAAGGTGCCCTCCCAGGATGCCGGGTAATAGAGGTGCAGGTTGCCGCTAATGGACGAGTGGCGCGACTCCAACGCCGTCAGGCCGCGCGCATTCTCCGCCATGCGGCGGCGCTTCGTCTCGGGATGATCCTTGCCCTTGCGGTCTTCGGGGAGCGTGGGCCGCTCAGGGGGGTTCAGTTTATCGGGAATGGCGACAAACTGCGGGTCGGCGACTTGTACGCGGTGGTTGCCGCTCGTCGTCTCCGTCTTGAGCAGCGGGCGCCAGCTGGAGTGCAGCCAGCGCTCGTCGAGAACGGGCACCAGGTTGAGCTCGAGGTCGCCTGAGACGGAGGAAAACTTGGACGAAGAGCCAATGAGCAGGTTGCCGGTAATGCCACCTGATGTTGTCGCCAGCTTCACGAGGTAGTCACGGGGGGGGATGTTGAAACTAGACGCGCCCGCGTCCTCGCTACCATCGTTGAGCTTGAGATCGCCCGACACAGACGAAAAGTCCAAAAGGGAGGATTCGGACGCCTCGAGCACAACGTCTTTGTGCGTAATCTGGGCGAAAATGTTGCCCGAAACCGTGTTGGCTCTCAGGTTGTGGTACATGGGAAACCAGCCCTTGACGTCGCCAGATACAGTCGAGTACTTATAGCGAGGCGCCTCCATCTTGTACGGCTCCACGTCGGTGTTGTCGGCGGGAAAGATGAGGTTTCCGGACACGGTGGAAAAGTCCACCTCCTTCTCGGCGCCGAGGGCCAGTCCCTCCTGGACAAAGACGTTGAGAGAGACGGTGCTGACGGTGAGGGCGTTGACGAGGGCCTTTTCGGGGATCCAGGCCGTGATGCGAATCTGGATGCAGACGTCGCGCCACGAAGCATTGGGGACAATACGCGGCGTGGTGACCTTGACGTGGTCGGTGCCGCCATTGTTGCTAAACTCGACAGCAATGTCCAGGTCCTTGTAGTTGGCAATAATTTCCACATCAATCTCGGCCTTGCCAGAGTCAGTCGGGCGCAGAATGACTTCGCCGTTGACGTTGGGGGTAGGACCATTTGGTTCCGTCCAGCTCTTTTTGCGCATCGTTTGTTCAATGGAGAGCACCCGGTCGGAGCTGAGACTGGCGTGGAACGTCTTCTTGGGGTACGTCTGCGGAGTATCGCGACAAGATCCGGCGGCCGGGCGCCAGACCAAGTCGCTCTCGTCCATGTCGGGGATGCGAATGGGAGACTTGTCAATGATTCGTTTCTGCGACGACTGTTAGCAAGCGGTAGTTGCCGTCATCCGAGGCTGTTCAGCGTACTCTATACGAGGGGCCAGACATGTTGAATCCCAGGAACACCAAGATGATGGAAACAACAACTAGAACGCCGAGTATCTTCTTGATCTTCTTGCGAAGAGAACCCGAGTCGTGCGAATGTCTGATGCGCTGCCAGAGGGGCTGTTTGGGGGGGTCGGAGAAGGCTTGCTGCTGGGGAGATAAGAGCTGATCGCGTTCTTCCGGGACGCCCATGGTAGGAGGTGTCGACGCGGGAAAGGTAGAGTAGCTGTGGATGTTGGGGTTATTTTCGGGCGATGAGGGTGTGTAGGCAGGGGGCGCGTCGCCTCGTGCGTTGTAGGCGTGGGTGTTGTAGTTGGAGGGTTGGTGCTGGGGGGACGTGTTGACGTGAAGCTGACGATGCTGCTGCTGCGCGGGGTCGTCCTGGACGCTGGCGTGGTGACGAGTGCTCTGCGTGTAGGGATGTGAGGACGAGGTGACTGTGCTGGGCGTGGCGATGGAGGCGCCCGAGGCGGAGGAGGGGAAGTAGGGGTTTTGGTGCGGCTGGGGAGGCGATGTGGAAGGGTTATGAGCGCCGGCGTCTCTATTTATCAGACGCTGAGCAATCTGGGCCTTGGAGTCGGGGTCCTTGGCCAGGGTGGGATCCTCGACTAAGACATTGGGTACGTAGGGTGCGCTGCCCGAGCGACGCGACACATGGGACGGCTGCTGCGACGTGGGCGAGACGGCGTCGTCGTCGTCATGGCGAAAGTACCCGTCCGAGGGGGACAGGGCTGAGGCGGCGGCCGCATCGTCGTCGCGGCCTCGGTCCGAGACGGCACGGTCTGGGTCAGAGTAGAGGTTGTCTGAATATGGGGCAGGCATCACGGCGGAGGGGGGTGACGCAAGCGTCCAGGTTGGTTTTTGCAGTGCGACGACTCCTTTGGGACCCAGATCAATGGGAAACGAAATGCTGGATGCAATTACGCCTGTGAGCGGGGAAATGCGAGGGCCATATGCAGAAGGGGGATGAAGAGGGAAAGAAAGAAGCTGCTGGGTGCGAAAGGAGTGGTGACGAGGCTGGCTACCTGTAAGAAAGTAGAATGGTGGTGGCTGCTGTTAGTGGCGACCAAGGAGATGGAATGAGTGGGATGCATTAATACTTCCTACCTACCTCTGGGTAGACATGCTCATCATTGCACCAAACCATTGCGTGCGCTGCCCTCTGGTTTGCATACAAACGCCATGAACTGGTGAGTAACAGACAAACAGAGTAACACCAGCAAGACGCTAAAGCAGCCCTCCAAGTTCAGCTCCGGGACAGCTAACCGAGAGTCTGACCGGCAGCTGGCAGCTGGCAGTTGACAGCCGGCAGCAAACACCCTTCACACCCAATACCTTATGCTTATCGCACTGCACTATCATCTACTGCAACTGACCATGACGAGTCATCACTACCTAGGTACCTACCGACGTTACGACATTCTCATCCTCACCCCAGATATCCAACCCGAAAATCACCATTATACAAAAGTTCCCAGCCTTATTCCTCACCAGCCCCGCACCCTGCTCCCACCTTCACGCTAGCCATAAGGCTGTCGTCAGCTTTTCTCATCCGCCAACGCGGCCTCCCCACCGCTTTATCCCACGGGGCAACTCCAACGCGCTTCCTGTCCTTTCATTCGTACTCGACGTACGCCTTCTTCATTCCCTTGACAATTTTGATTTATAACGAATTGGTACACAACCTCAAAACCACGTCTCCACCTGCTCATCTTATCTCCGCTTCCGTCATCCTCGGACAGACTTTCCTCCTTGACCGGCTCCGACCTCATAGCTCCTCCGGGTACCCACCCCGGCCGATCCTGTCTCGACCGAGCCACCTCCCACTACCAACAGCATCATGCATGCCACAAGCCAATACTAGTCACAACATGCATATTTTCCCTTGTATACACTTCTCAGTTCTGCACGCCCTATCCACAAGAAATCCACAAAGACATACCCCAGCCTAATTGTTTATATGTGTCTAGCAGTGTCAGGTCTGCTTTCTAGTAGTTACCCAGACAAGTCTCTCTCCCTCGAGGCCGGTCGAAGATCATGGCTTCGCCTTTGCCCCATCATCTTGAAAATATAACTCTGCAAAAAATAAGTGTCCCTCCCTGACCATGCAATGGCCGTCTGCGCTCCATTTATGCCGCAAACAAAATAAAAAACAAACATGTCCCAGAGACAACAGCTACATTGCCAGTCTCCTTTCGCTAATGCAGCCCGAGAAGCTTTTTCGAATTCTCATACACAACCCACGTTATGCTCAGCGCCGGTGCCACCTTGAGCAGGTTCGGTGCCAGGCCCTTGTACAGACCTCGCAAACCCTCTTTCTGGATCGTCTTTTGCGTCACGTCCCAGATGCCGGTATACGTCGCCCTGTGCATCGCCGTGCCTTGTGTCTGCAGTCGCGTCCGCACAACGTTGAGCGGATACACCACCGTCGCTCCAAACGCCCCAGATGTCGCTCCGATGATGCCAGTCGCCACGTTGCCAATCTCGACATCATCTTCGTGGCAGCCCGTCTCCTTGGCAAGCTTCGCACGGTACGTTTTTTTGAGAAATTCAAACGTGCTCATGTCAATCGCGCTGTACGGGAACATGCCCACCAATCCCATCGTAACACCACGATACCCTGCACGGAGACCGCCGTCCGCGTACATCTTCATGGCCGTCTGCTTCATCAACGCGACACCTTTGGGGCCACCCTCAACCGTCGAGCATTGCAGTCGGAATTTCAACGTGTCAAGAGGGTACACGCAGAATCTGTCCCTGGTCAGCACCTAGTCCGCCCTTCTCCCATCCCAGGTACTCACTGTGCAATCATGCCCGCTACGCCGCCAGCGGTGAATCTCGACAAAGTGTTGATCTTTTGCGGGTCTCCATGACCTTCGAGGTTTGCAAATGCTCTCTTGGCGGCTTCATACGAGCCGAATTTGATTGCCGTCTCGGGCATGATCTTGATTACGTTTAACCCGTTGCCTGTTCACCTCATTAGATATGTGCCACCCAAGACTTCGCGCGAGACTCTGCACTCACCAGCAAAGAAGCCGCGCAGTCCTCCCGACCGATACACATCTCTGATGGCATCACCAAATGGCCGCGCTGCGTTTTTTAGGGCAATCAGCGGCTGGCCCCTCTTGAACGCAGCCACCGCCGTTTCGCCATGGCTTTGCGTGTTCACGAGTAGATAGACCTTTAATCGGTCCAGAGGCGCGGTTGCAGTTCGCGACACACCTCCAGCAATGGCACCCGCAAGGAAGTAACCTGGATGAGGGGCAAAGTCTGTCAGTGTATATGATCTGGTGGAAACCTCGGTATTGCCATCTTCAGTCTCTTCAAGTATTGGGTTGCCATCGCTGGGGTTTCTTCTTTGTAGTTTCGCGGCAACATCTGCCCACCCCTCTGCGTCGTCATCCATCAGAACCATGATTGACTCCCCCTCGCCTATTGATGACGACGATGCTGAGGTTGCTAATGATGGTTGCGAAGCACCGTACGCTGGTGAGGTGTGGGGAGGAGGAGGCACAGGGGAGGCTATCCTGAGCAGAGAGCCAAAGAGAGAGTCAAAAAGAGATCTGGAAGTGCTTTCCGTACCTAAGCCTTCCAAGGTATCATCACTCACGACAGAGTCGCCTTCAGATGTGACAGTGACCACGGCGTCGTAATATGTTAGCACAGCTTGCAGTTTCGAGTCGGCTTCGTGAGCGGGCATGAAGAGCATGAAATATCTGTCGCAAGTCGGGTCAGTTGCAAACTTTGCTTGGGTCAGTTGCAAACTTTGCTTGGAAAATATTGTCGAAGAAAATCTTGCCATCAGAGTTTCGCGGCGGCAAAGCTTGTCTATGGGTTCGCTTAAATTTGCTGCCAGCGGCCACTGGGCAACGCCACATGACGGTCAAGCGGCAGATGACGTCGAATAAATCACAAGCACCAGTCGAAGACCACAGGGAGCAGAGAATAGAGTTTGCAAACCAAAAAGAAAGAAAAGACATACCTCCATTCCTCATATGTAATATATCCATCGTGATTGACGTCCATATCGTTGAAGAAGCAGTCGAGCTTCTTGCTAGAGACGGTTAGGCCCGCGGTTTTGAAGGCGGCCTTGAGCTCCGCCATGTCGAGTTTCCCGTTGCCATCCTTGTCAATCGCCTTGAACAGCGAAGAAAGTTCTCGTTCCGCGCGCTTGACGAAGCTTCTAAACTCTGGAGAAGGTTAGCTATTGGTCCTTGGTGGCTGGTCTAGATCGGAGGCAAGGCTGGCGTTACCTTGATATTGGATTTTGCCGTCGCCGTTGCTGTCGACCTCTTGCAGTATATTCTTGACCATCGAGTCCGCATTCTTCATAGCTGTACAAAAAAATCGAACAGGTCAGTGCTCTTCTTCTCTCTCATTGCATGAGAATTGCGCTGCGACTCACGATGGTCGAGCCGCCGGAAACCCCGCTGCAAGCCATTGTAGTCGAGCTCGCCATCGGGGCTAGGCCCCAGGCAATTCCAGAGAAGCTCAATCAAATCTTCATGGCCATGCTCAGGGTTGACGAATGCCTTTCTCGCCTCGTGGTTCCCCGTGGACACGCTCATGGTGGCGCCAGCATCGCTCGCGGCCGTCGTCTAAGAAGGGGGTGGTCGGGAGCCCTGGGGGGGTTGCTGAGGGGAGGGGGGGGGGGGAGCGATCGATCGCGTTTCGCGTTCTCGGAAGCGCAATGCTATAGCACCATGGTCGGGCGGTGTGTGGGCTTGTGTCGTTGAAAGAAACAGCCTCTGCGAAGCGCACAGAAGAAGACGGCTGCGACGTGGGCTGGTGGTAGTGATGCAGGTGGGATGCAGTGATGTAGTAATGGCAAGCCTCGGATGGCGTCGTCGAGGCTTCTTCCCTGTCTAAAAGCATGACGGTACGTAAAAAAAAAAGTCTAGGCGAAGCAAGCTATTTACTTGCTCCGCAGTAAGTGGTTGAGTGGTTAGGCAATCTGACGTCGGGAGCCTCCGTGGCACAGTGGTTCTGTGCCCGGGAGTTCTGTGTGGGTCAGCACACGGATCGCTGGTTCGAATCCAGCCGGAGGCACCCCAAACGATTTCATATCCAAAGTCGAGCAGCGCCGCCCGCCCCCGTGACTGACTCGTGAGGGGGACACGGGCGGGGTAACCACGGAGTCGGCTGGGGCAAAAGCTAGTTAGAAGTGACACACGCTGACCACTATGCCATTGGCCACCTAGCCCTTGATGTACGGAAGGACCACGTAGTCCAATTAGTGTATTTTTTATTTTTTTTTAAATACGACCTCGGGGCCTGAGAATACAGGGCGAGTCATCACGGCCAAGAGGCGTCCGCGACTGATGAAAAAGCAATTGGCTGACTAGATCAATGCCATGAGAGGTACGGATATATAGGGCTGTTTGCTACTTACTATTGGACGATAAGACTCGAGCTGCCAGTAGCCGCGGGAAAACCCGCCGGGTGGTGTCGTGAGGAGAGACATGTGTAGATCGAGAATGTGCTGCATGCTAGCATCATGTCGGTAAGCGCCCAGGGCAGGGCGGTGCGTGGCCCTGGATCCTGAGATAGTTACTGCAGATGGCCTTACATATTGACGGCGCTCTCTTTCTCGCTCGAACCGGCGTGCGTGGTGTGGCTGTCCAGCCGTCGAGCCAGCCAGAGTTTCGCCACCACCGACGCTATTACCAGCAGGACACCCCCTATCTCGGCAGGGCAGGGATCGATTGGCTGCCGTTGTACCTGGCAGGAGGGGGAGCACTGGCGCCGTGCTGCAGCGTGCGGGCGGGCCTTGCAGGGCAGATGGGACAAGGGGCCACGCGCAAAAACAATTCATCAATCACAGCCCTCTGGAAGTGGGAAGTGACAGGAATAAACCCGGGCCTGCCAGCCACTCATTGATCACCGGTTGCGCCGCCCGCCCGCCGCCTCGCTCCTCAAGGTTGAAGCCGGTTTTGGCTTTTGGCTTTCCTCCTGGGCCTGCCTCTGACGCACTCTGCTGTGGGGCAACCCCCTCCGAGGCGGGCGAGAGCGGTCAAGTGACTTCCATGTTTTTTTGGTTTTGCTTTGGAATGGAGGGAACAGCGTGCTCAGTGGACCGGCCTGCCCTGTCTGCACCCGTCCGTCGTCCCTGGAGGAGGGGGAGGGGGCCTGAGGTCTTGCTAGCGGACCAGCTGTTGTTCTTACGTACCTCATGCCAACAAGGCAGATTATCTGGCTCTTTTTTTGTTGCTCGCATAAACCATCCGGTCATGGCCCTGCTGCAGACAATTCAACTGTTATTACAGATTAGTTACCTCGTAGCGTCTCCTGCTTCTCCTGCATCAAACCACCAGCCACCTTTACGGCATAACAACGGCCCCTGCAAGCGCCTGACATGCGGCTGGCCGCCGCCGCAAAGAGCCCACGAGGACCGGTGCTGAGGAAGCTCTCCCGGTGCACTGTGTCGGCACTGTCTTTATCTGGGTTGCCCAACGGCGATGGTGGCAAGCGAGGCCTCACTTTGGGCTGTGCGAGCTTCCTGCCGCCGTGTATCGCAGCACCGCATCGGCGCACGGAGTACAGGTTCGTGTCTGCCTGCCAGCCTTCGCTCAACGACTACTAGGAGGTAGGTAGCCCAGCGTTGCCGCTAACCAGCTCGGGTCGTCCGCTGAGATTCAACTGTCAGCCTCCCCAGTCCCAGAATACCTAGTACCTAGCCACTTAGTAGCCCACAGTGTCGCCGCCACATCTCACACCGTACCATTGGGGAGCCCCACCCGGTCATCCCAGAACGGCTCTAGTCTGGTTGCAGATTAGACTCTCCCCGACATTGTCCAATAAATCGCTAGTGGCAAACATGGCGGATACGACTTCTGTGTTTCCATTCGACGCTCGCCTCCTGGTCCCACTCACGATGCCACCCTCCACCCCAGACCCCGGCAGTGCCGTGCTGCAACTCCAGTGAGCGGCTTCAGCGGATTTTGGCGCGTTGTAACGCTCTGCTCCAGGGCGAAACTCGCCTGTAAACCCTCCATCGCCAATCTGGCTTCACTAAAGTTCACAAAGCCGCCGCCTGTTGAGCCCTGCCCACCGCATTTCTTGTCTGTGCATACCTCCTCCATCTCGTCCGCCCACCCAAAAAGCACCCACCTTTTCCTTGCCCACCCAAGCCAAGCCGAAACCATCTCCCCCATCCCACCCACCCACCGCTGTCCAACCTTTCTTTTCTTCTTCCCTCCTCCTCCTCTTGCACAACACCATCCCCATCCTTCCATTCTCATCCCTTCATTCTGCATCACCTCTGTACACTTCTCTATCCTATATAGCCGCATCATCTACCACCACCATCGTATCGCTTAGACAACCGTCAACATTGCTCTCAACAAAATCCCCCCCTCGAATCAAATCAATCTGTCGTCGCCACTTACGATTCGCAACAAAACACCCCTCAACATCACAGTACCATGGCTTCTTACTACCCGTACGGCGCCATGCCGGTCCAGCCCGGCCCCGTCTCCCACAACCACCACGGCGGTCGCAATCGCAGGACCGCCCGTCTCTCCGTCTCGCAAAACTCGCAGCGCCAGTTCCGTGGCGTCCGTGGCATGAAGGAGATCAATGAGTCGGCCGCCCTCTCCGCTTTTCGCACCAAATTTGAGGCCGTCCGCTCCTTCGACCTCGAAGACGACATGGAGTTTTGCCCTGGTCTCCTTACCGAGACTGACGTGAGTAGCGACCGTTCCTCCGGCGCATCCTCCCCGGCCTTCTCTGACAAGTCCCAGCTCGTCTCCATTTCTTCGTCGGAGCGTTCTTCTCTTGCCAGCAACTCTCCAGAGTCGTCACCCACCCAGCAGCCGCAGTCTATCACTCCCGGCTTCTCTCTCAACTCTGCCTCGCCCTCCTTCGTTCCTCCTGCTCTTCAGAACCAGCATCCGACCTTCAAACTCCACCAGCCTTCAGCCAGAGGACGCAATGCCATCCCCATTATCAACCCCCTCACCGGCGTCACTATGGCCAGCCCTCCCCCGTCCGCCCCCCCTTCTGTCTCCCCCATGAGAATGCCGCAGCACCCCATGCGTCGCTGGTAAGACGCGACCGCCTCCCGCCTCGCTTACTCGCTTGACGAGTTTCCGCAGGCGGGAACTGGTGGTCGCTCTACCGCGACCCCACTTCCATTGGATGCATCCCTGTTTTCTTTGGGCGCTGTTCATCTCTTGGTAGACATTATGGAAGTGAACGAAGATACCAAATCCTCGGTATCGTTTTCATGGCTGGACTCCTCTTTCTTGCTCGAGCAAGTATTCCCCCCGCGGCGAGGACTGCGAGGCCTTGTCCGCCGATCGACTGCTGGCTCGCACTGTACAAGCAACCTTAATCGACATCCCCCCCTTTCAGTGTTTTCGTGCACGAACATTTTATACGAGGATATACCGGCGCTTTCAACGAAAATGATCGATACCATATTTGCTTTGGGTTTGTTTGATTCATCTTTTCACCTTGTCTGCCTAGACCAGGCGACTCGAGACATACACGGGCGTTTTTCACGGAAGTTTTTTTTTTGTTTTTTTTTTGCATACACAACGGCTTGCATTTGGGTCTCGAAGCGATGTCTTTGTGTTTGGCGGCATTGGCATGTTTGCGTCTGGGGCGTGACACATGCCCTACAAAAAAAGACGTGTGCGGCCTCATTACGGGAATGAGGCCTCACGGCATCAAATTTCCAAAAAGACTTTTTTAGAAAGGCGGTGTTTTATTATGACTGGCGACACGACCAGGTCATTTTATTCATGGTGTTTATCACGTGGGCAATTGTTTCTTGGGCTGGCCGCTGTCATGTAGCGCGCAACGACCATCTTGCGCGCCGGTATGGACAAGCCGAAGCGTGCTTCTTTCGAGAAAGCCTGACGACTTTGGTGTTGTTTTTCTGCGTTGCCGTATTACGGCTGCTTCTTGTCGTGCGACGATATGCTTTGGGGATGCGGCACTCATGGCCCATTCTCTGATTTCTTGTTGTACAAATGACGGCGAGCAACTTGAGAATTCTGTCCATTGTTCAATTTCGGTTCTGGACCACATTATATTACCTTATTATTTAGTATTGCCTGCCACGAGCGGGCTGGGGCGAGACTTTTGGTTTACTGGCATCTGGTGGGTGATGGGTTTCCGGTCCGGGTTTGATCTTTGCTTTCTATGTCTGTCCTTGGGCATAGGGCTAGCTTTGTGTTACTTTGTCTTGTTTTTATATCTTGGGAGCATCTGCGAGGTTTATGAATGATTTGGGCAGGGAGGTTCTATACTATCGGGCTTGTTGTCGGGACCATTGAGTTCCATGGTGTTGCAATTTGATGTGCACATATTTTGGATACGGCGCTGGTTGATACCGCGGCTTGAAAGCCTGCAGATGAATACATGACTTTACCACTCTTCAATTATCATGGACGTGTCTGCTTGTGATGGTTGTATCCTACATGCTATTACAAAGCGTCTCGACTCGGCACCGATGAGATCATCTGGCGTACTTCTGCTGTATCAAATTGAGACTGGCTTCGTGGCATATGGCCCTTGTTCCGGCATGCAACTCTATCCGCTAGTCTAACAACAGGACCCTTGATCCATCCTGTTCTATTTTCCTTGTATCGATTTAAGATGTATCCGCTTGCCGCCCAGTTCTAATCGCTCATTGCGCAACGGAGAACATGTCCCGATGTTGCTGTCATGCTGACGTCACAACACAGCTTGCCAGCTGTGATGCTTAGAAACGGGCTTTTAGCAATTGGGTTCCTCTTCTTGTCAATATTCCAAACTTGTCATCTCCTTCTTCCTCCTACATTCAACGCCAATTCTACAACACGCCATCCAGCGCCAAATCATTTCCTGTAGGAGCCCACCGGTCAACCTGCCTCACCCAATTGACCTGGTACTAACAAGACGGCTACCAAAAGAAAAGCAGACAAAAATAAGGAAAAACAAAAAAACATGTTTGCCTCCAAGACGATTCTTCCTCGCGTGGCCCGCTGTGCCGCGCTGCCGGCCACCGCCGCGCGCATGCCCTTTTCCTCCTCGCGCGTGCTCTCCCACAAAGAATCCAGCTCGAGTACGTCCAAACCTTCCAAAAAAAAAAAAAAAAAAAAAGAAAAGAAACTAACCCCAGTCAGACACAGACGACGACGTCGACAAGCACAAGCTCGACTCGCTCCGCAAGCACAAGGATGGCGCCGGGCACTGGAAGCGCGAGCTCGCGTCGGACAGCGAGGAGGCCGTCAAGGCCGACAAGGGCCACGGCGCGGCGGCCACGGAGTCGGTGCAGGAGCTGCAGGAGCGGACTAAGAAAATGGCGGAGGAGTCTAGGAAGAGTGGGACGAGTAGTAATGATGGCATGTAGACGGTATTGACATGTGCTTTCTCTACTTGTCATTGTGTGGTTGCTTATTCGACTTGGAGCCATCAGCTCTGTGCTGTCAGAGTAGAGCAAGAGAAGGGCAACATGTTCACCACCATGCCACCTCCACCACATTGCCATTACATCTTCTCACGGCCCCAAAATAAAAGATCAAGTTCATTCATGTACCATTCCACTCACTTGCAGTGAAATTTTCATCTTGTCGTGTACTGGAAAGCTGCCACAGAAAATGTGAAATTACGTACAGGGTAGCGCGGTTACCGAGGTGTACTCCGTTGGCTCGGCCGGCTGCCAACCCCGCGATATCGATAAGCCCCAACAAGTTCCTTTGCCCAATTTCCATCTTCCCGACTTCACACAAAACCGCGATGCTGTAACAGAAAACGCCTCCGCAAGCGACATTTTCTCCTACCCGGCCCATTGGGCCCCTCCCGTTTCTCTCTCTCCTATTTTCGCAAACGATCGGTCTCCTCGAACAACAAATCCCCCCCCCTCACAAAACGAACCATGACGAGCCCAGAAACGCCGTTTCGCACCGCGCTCCTCGCCGGCGCCATCGCCGGCACCACCGTCGACCTCTCCCTGTTCCCGCTCGACACGCTCAAGACGCGGCTCCAGTCAGCCGGGGGCTTCTTCGCCTCGGGCGGCTTCGCGGGCATCTACCGGGGGATCGGGTCCGCGGTCGTGGGGTCCGCGCCGGGCGCCGCCTTCTTCTTCTGCACGTACGAGTCGGTCAAGGGCGTGCTGGCGCCGCGCGTGCGGCACGATGTGCTGACGCAGATGGCGGCGGCCAGCTGCGGCGAGGTGGCCGCGTGCGCGGTGCGCGTGCCGACCGAGATCGTCAAGCAGCGCGCGCAGGCCGGCCAGCACGGGGGCTCGTCGGCGCGCGCGCTGCGCGCCATCCTCGCCGGCGGCAGCGGCGGCGGTAGCGGCCCCCGACTACTCGCCGTCTGGAGGGAGCTCTACCGCGGCTGGGGCATCACCGTCTTCCGCGAGGTGCCTTTTACCGTCATCCAGTTTCCGCTCTGGGAGGCCATGAAGGCCTGGCGGAAGCGCGCCACGGGACGCCCGCAGGTGAGCGCCACCGAGAGCGGCCTGTTTGGGAGCGTGGCTGGTGCCGTCGCCGCCGCGTCGACGACGCCGCTCGACGTGCTCAAGACGAGGGTCATGCTCTCGCCGGAGAGGGTCTCGGTGGCGACGGTGTTTCGGCGCCTGGCGCGGGAGGAGGGCATCAGGCCGTTCTTCGCCGGCGTCGCGCCTAGAGTGACGTGGATCTCGATAGGCGGCGCCATCTTCTTGGGGAGCTACCAGTGGGTGGTGAATACAATGGGCATGCCGCCGTAAGGAATCTTCAGACGGGCATGTGTCGGTCTGCGAGACGTGATTTTTTTGCATTATAGAAAATTGTACTTCACCAAAAGTGGAAATGGCAGTGTACATATAGAACGGAACCACAATAAGGAATGGCATCATCATATTATTCAACGAGCGCGCTAAATAGCAGTAGTTGATGGCAAGATATATAAGAACAAATCAACAGCACCGTGGGGCTGTAGTAAAGTGGTACAAAGAGTCTGCTGGGTATCCCTGACTCAAAGCGATTGCGCACAAATCCAAAAAAAAACAGGTAAACACTAATGCGAGTGTTCACGCCGCGACGGCAGTCGCGGGGCTTGCTGGTATTTCTTCTGGCGCCTGCTGCGGCTCGGGCTGCTGCTCGGGCTCGGGCACGGGCATTGGGCGCAGCTTCCTGCGTCCGTTGGTTTTGTAGTAAAGGACGACGTCGTTGCCGCCCTTCCAGATATGCGTGCGCAGAGTGGCCAGGGTCAGCGTTGGCTCCAAGAGCTGCTCGTTACAGTACAGCTCGAGGTACTCCTCGGGCTCCATCTGAGAGTCTGCGTCCTCATCGGCGCCGGGCGCCGGCTCAATGCGCTCGGCCACATAACCCAGGATCTTCTTGACGCGCAACATCCTGTTGGCATTAAGGCGGCTGCTGCCATCGGTCGCAATGATCGGCAGACCATCTAGCGGGTGTAGTACAAAGGAAATCTTAACGGGTTCCTTGAAGGGAACCTGGTTTTGTAGAAGAAGGTCGCCGAGCCACATGGGAGCCTTTTGCTCGATAATGTCGGCGTCGCGGCCGACGCTCTCGACAGTGCCCTGGTACACGTTGGAGCTTCCGCCTGAAGTCTCCTCCTGAATGATGACCTTGGTGCCAGGCGGCAATTTTAGCACTGGTGTATCGGCAGGTAGACTTGGGGTGACGCGCGTCTCGACCAGCTTGTCTGGCGACTCAGTGAGCTGTCTGTCATATTCGTTGCGAATCTTTTGAATAATGCCATAGAAGCTGTCGTCGACTTCCTTTTCGTGGCTAGAAGAGGTTTCTGATTCGACAGCCTTTTCATCCACGACGACAGGTTTCTCTTGGGTGGCCTGCGAGCCCGAGCGTCCCAGTTTCTTGGTGCTAAAAGACATGCGGAACTTTTTGCCAAACGGCGTGCTGGGCGACTTGGCACCTTCTGTTGGCTTTTCCTTCTCTTTCAGCTTCTCGGTATTGTCGCTTGAAGTCTTGCCTTCGGCAGCTTCGGGGGCGGAGGCCGGGGCCGGGGCCGGGGTCGGGACTGGGGTTTTGACAGCAGCCGGGTTTTCAACAGGAGAAATACCAGCAGTAAAGTAGTCGCCTTTGTCAGCAGAGGGCCGGCCGGCCTGCGAAGTGCTGCTCGATTCGACAGCTACGGCAGGCGTGCCAACTATGCCAATGCCAGGTGTCATGGCAGGCTGTAAACCATCAGCGCGAGGAGTAGCCGGATCATCCATCACTGCAAGTGAAGCTAGCCCAGGAGACAGGGCTGGTGCACTGGACACAGCGGCGGCAATTCTCTTTTCCACCTCCTCATTAATCTTATGGCGATAGGCCTCATCTCGTTTGATTTCCTCGTCAACGAGGTTGGCAAACAGATAGCGCAGGATCCATCGTCCGAGACTAATTCTCTGATCTTCCCGGAACTCAATCTTATCCTCGAGCTCCAGCTCATCGCCGTAGACTTCTGCGTCGAAGCAGTTGTATGGCTCTAAAATCACTGTAAGATTACCCGAGCTAAGGTCGACCGAGCACCAAGGAGCAACGGCCGCTCTTGTGTTTAGCACGTCTGCGACATCCTCCAAATGTTGCTTCCCAAAGCTTTGGACAGGTTTGCACTAGATGAGTTAGCTAAAGGGCTCAGGAAATACAAATATTACCATACCTGTATCAGATCCCAGAGTAGCACGTCGCCGGCCGTGTCCAAGGTCAGCACCCGTTTCCTGTCGTTGAGAAGTTTGTGCTTCAAGAGACCAAATTGACCTTCAATAGTCTCTTCAGGTGTGTTGAAGATGGTTTTAATCTCTGGCTCAGGCTCTGTTGCCGGAATGATTGAGGGTCTTCGCGAAGGACCATCGTTGATAGCCTCTCCGTCCGTGTTTGACCTGGGCAGGTACATGCCCATATTTGATAATTTGAGGATTGACTGCGGGTTTATTTCCTTTTTGGGGCCGTCGGTGGTGGAAGGTGATGTTTGACGTGCTTTGCTTGACATGGCGGAAACAGCTCGTCGGTGTCGGTGGTCCTGTGGCAAATCCATCTCCTGCTCTACGTCAAAATCGCTCCAGCGGTTGATGGATGACCTGTTGGTTGCTGTCCAAAAGTGACCATGGGCGGCCACAAGCTTAGACACGCCGATATGCTCTTGGGCGAGAGCCAAGCTCAATCCATTGTCGACCTCGTCGAAGCTGCCGCGGATGTCGGTCTTGGCCACCATACCATTGCGATCGGAGCTGTAAAAGATGCCAAGGCGTGGGTCGTTTGAAAAGAGGGACCAAACACTCTCATCGTGCATGTTAAACGTGTACATGCAACGCCCACCGCGGACGCTCCAGAGCTTGATTGTTTTGTCTGCACTAGCACTGAGGATGGTGTCGTCGGCGTCGTCAATGAGAAGGGAGCGAATATTTCCAAGGTGTCCCATGAGCTTGGAAACCTCGGCACCTGAGCGCGGGTCGTGAAGGCGAATCGTCTTTTCCGGTCCGCCACTGGCGACGATGCTGCGGCCAAGCGCAAGGGAATAGACGGACCCCTTTTCCGGGATTTCCTCGCCCTTGACGTCGATTTCCAACGACTTTCCCTTGCCGTTGAGATCCCACCAGCAGATCTTGCGGTCTAAGCCTGCAGCAACAATGGTATTTGAGGTGGTGTCGGTGGTGGAGGCAACGACACACTTGACGTAGTCGGCGTGCTCGCCAATGGTGTGCGCAGTGCTGTTCTCTTCCGAATGTGGACGCCACACCTTGACCGAAAGATCGGAGGATCCGGACACAACCACCGTGTTGTTCTGCGCAAGAGCAATATCGTTGATCCAGTGCATGTGCGCCTGCGTCTGGGCGCGAAACGTGGAAGCAGTGGTTGGGGAGGGCTCGGTCGACAGGTTGAGGTCCCAGGCGCAGACGATGCCGTCTCGGCCACCAGAATAGCTGTGATTAAGGTCAGAGGGGAGCTCCCAGACGAGTATTGTGTCGAGGGTCGTGTGCGTACAGTATGCCATTGGTGGAGTCTACAGCCAGCCCGTTGACGCCGAGTCGATGTCCGCCGGCCGAAGACTTGCCATTTTCCAGAACTGCCCAGTTGGTTAGCGACGAGAGAAATATGGGAAGACGAGACCAGGGACTGCTCTTGCGCAGCGAGGAGAGGTAGGACGAGAGTGTGCGCGTTGGGTGCGGAGAGCACGAGACGTGGTTGCGGAGGGCGGGCTTACCATAGCTGATTCTTTGACGGGCCTTTTTGGCCATGGCCATGATGACGCGGTTGCGACGATGCTTCGCGGGGACACGAGAAGAGGCACGAGAAACCGGGATGTCAAACCATGGAGAGCCGGGAATTTGGGATGAGCAAGGTGAGAGGTATTATGGGAGCGCAGGGCAGAGTGAGGCGCCGGCGTGGCATGGCTTGCCTGGAGTTGGCTGCAAGGTCCAGATAGCGGGCTAGTGAGGCAGTTAGGTTTGGAGGCATACCTAGGTACTAAGGCGCAGGCCACGCCACGATGGGCCCAAACTGGGGGGAACCTTGGAGGGATTTGGGGGGGGACGAACTGGAGAAGAGCACTGGAGGTCCAATTGGTAAATTGGTGGTGGAGGAGGAGCCAAGTGGGGGGAGAGGTGTTTTAGAGGGTTTAGAGGGTTTAGAGGGCATCATATAGACATTTTAGTGGCATCCCGTCGCCAAAGCGCCCCAAACTACAGCGCAGTCACCAGTCACCCGATGGCCCTGACAGCCACCAACCCACTCCCCAACGTGGCCCAAACCCACAGACTGCGGGTTGGCTGACATCTGCAGGGTTATGTACCTACAAACCCCACTATAGGTACCTACCAGAGGGGGGGTGTTTTCTAATATAGGTCCACACACAGTGTGTAAAGCGAGGTATCTACAAACGCACAGGCTTACCACAGGGGTGTTTTATATACTAGAAAAATATTATATATTAATTATAAGACATCTTAGAACTATTATAAATTATCTTAATTATATCTAGATATATTATAATTAAGATATATAGTATAGAATAGGTATTAAGAAAATTTACTATATAGGTTAATATATATTAGTTAGGTAAGATATCTTAATATATAGGCTATATTAGAATATATAGGCTATTAGAATATATATTTATTAAAAATACTATATCTAGGTTTTAGTAGCTATATAATATATAAAATATTTTATATAGTACTATATTTACTAAAATTAATATAGTGCCTTTATAGTATAGTAGTTCTATAGTAGGGAGTTCTATATAGGTTAGTATATAGATTGTTAGTTTAAATCTAGCTAGAGGTACCCTAAATAATTTCTTTCTAAAAGTTAAGTAGTATAGCCTAGCCCTATAACTAACTTATAAGGGGGATATAGGTAAGGTAACTATAGAGTAGGTTAGGGGTAAAAGGCTAAGAAGGTATATACTAACTACTATACTAAATTAGCCCTTATAGTATAATAAGGCTAAAAACTATATAAATACTATAGTATATAACCTTATAAAAGGTATTAATAATAAAGGACTATTCTACTACTTAGATATATATATAGAGGTAAGTAAAATTAATATACCTAAATAGTTAATAATTAATAGAAAATATAGAAGGATATAGATTAAGGTAGTAGCCTAAGAACCTACTTACTAAGAAATACTAAATACTATTAAACCTACTAGGAATTATTATATAATAGTAGATTAGTATATAGGAGAGGCTAGTTTTTACCTAGGTAGCCCTAGGTCTATACCTAGTATAGTAAGGTACTAATATAAAGGATTTACTACTATAGTTTTTCTAGTACTTATAAGTTTATTAAGATACTAAAAGAACTATAAGGTTTAATTAAAGTAATTTAATAAATAAAATTAATATAGCTAGTATATATTAGTATATTAAAAAGAGAGGTATATAATTTATAGGAAACTCTTATATTATAGTTATATTTAGTACTTAATTAGGTTTACTAATATAGAATATCTAGTAATTAACCTACTTCTCTTAGTTACTATATATATTCCTAGTATATTATATTATCTAGCTTTCTTATATATTACTTTAGTATCTTTTTAAAAAACTCTTCTTAAAGCTTATTTAATATTAAAACTAGCCTAGCTACTAATACTACTTAGATTTATATAGTATATAGATTTATTATAAGAATTATATAGATATATAGGCTAATAGTAAAGAGAAGTAAAACTTTATTAACTATAAGGTATACTAATAAAATATTAATAGTATAGAAGGTATAAAGAGAAAGAAATATTAAGATATACCTTTTAACTAATATAGGATTAGGTTACCCTCTTTATAATCTTTATACTAGTAGTAAAAAATATTAATATTTAAAACTTATTATAGTACCTTTTTAAAGTTATCTTAAGAACTTTTATTAAGGTTTATAAATAAAATAAATTAGTTAGTTTTATTACTTAATTTTAAATATATTATAATATACTAGAGATCTTTATAATATATATAGATAATATAGTAAGAATAAGGTAAGAGGTAGAGTAAGGTAGAATAAGATAAGAGGTAAGAGAGGTAGTATAAGATAAGAGAGAAAGGTAGAGTAAGATAAGAGGTAAGAAAGGTAGTATAAGATAAGAGGTAAGAAAGGTAGTATAAGATAAGAGAGTAAGGTAAAGTAAGATAAGAGAGTAAAAAGTAAAGTAAGAAAGGTAGTATAAGATAAGAGAGTATATATTAATAGGGACTAAGCTTTAAAGTGCCTAATCTAAAGATAGTTACTTATCTTTAATATAGAAAATATATCTTACTATATATAAGTTAAGATAGACCTATATAGAGTTACTAGGTAGGTAAGTATATAGTATATATTAAGAGTAATAGTATACCTATATAAAATAAACTAAGGTATTAATATATATATCCTACCTAGCTAATACTAGATTATATATAGAAGTAAAGGGAAACTATACTTACTATTTATTAATTATAAAGTAAACTATAATAGTCTAACTAACCTTCTTCTAAGTATTAAGTAATATATACCTAGAATATAAGTATCTTAATAAAATACCTAGATTATTTCCTACCTATTAGTAAAGATATATAGTTTCTTAGTATTAAATAGGGATACTTTCCTTTCTAACTTTTAATTCTAAAGTAAAGTACCTTAACTAGTATTAAATATAATATTTAATAGCTACTTTTACTAAGTACTAAGTAAAAAAAGGAAAGCTTATAATTATTAGGATACTCCTATTTATATATATTAGAAATATAATTAGTTAGTTATTATTATTTATATAGAATATTTACTAGTAATAGCTAAAGATTATATACTAACTTACCTTATAGTAATCTAAGCCTTTATAGTAGTTAAAACTTCTTAAACTATAGTAAGCCTACTTTTATTTACCTTAAAATAGAAAAGTCTTACTAGAATTTAATCCTAGCTTATTTAAGGTATATAAGCTCTAAGTAAGGATTAGATATCTAGAAAGCTAAGTATTAAATTCTATTTTATTTAAGTAATATATCTTTTTTTTATTTTAAATTATTATTAACTTATATAAAAGTATATAGGTTAAAATTAAAAGTAGTTAATAAAGCCTAGTATATATATTAGTAATTATTTTAATATTAATAATATTAAGTAAGACTTATCTAATAGTAGGATACTTAGGAGCTTTAATAGAACTAATATTATAATATTTAAGATTAAAATAGATAGGTAACTAGTATTAAGTAGGTATTATAGATAAGCTAGTTAATTTATATAGTTAATACTCTTAAGAGAGTTCTTTTATACCTCTTATTATTAAAATACTAGATTAGGTTAACTTTATTTAAGAAGATAATACCTATAAAGCTTATAAACTAGAAAGAGAAGATATACTAGGATATAAGATAGGTAATATTATAAGATACTAGCTTTAATAGAGCTACTCTATAAGTAACGTTTTCCTTAGTAGCTATATATTAGTAACTACCTTAAAAGACTAAATACTAAAGAAAAGGGATAGTAAGAATATCTTATTAAGATAAGTATAGTAATATTAAAGTAGATAGAAGCTATAGTAACTATATTATAAAAATAAAGGTTAAAGTTATTCTAAGCTTTAAATACTTATATAGGATAGTTTAACTACCCTCTAGCCTAGCTAAAAATTTTTTTTATAGCTAATAAGTTCTTTATTTATTATAGCTACTATATATAAGATATATACTAGGCTACTAGTAATTAATACTAGGATATAAAATAGCTATACTTATATATTATAATATATACTACTAATTTCTACTTTAAAGAGTTAATTTAAATTAGGAATTAGATTCTAGGTTTAATTTCTATAATATAGGAAAGTTATATTATAAAAATAAATATCTAGAGTTTAAATATACTATTTTATCTTAAAATAATTATACTTAGTAGCTTATATATTAGTCCTATAAAAATATATAAAGAGTACTATTTCTTTATAGTTTTATATATTATTATACTAGAAATAAAAGTAAAGTTACCTTAGATTCTTTTAGATTAATTTTTAATACCTCCTTTCTATATAAAGCTAGATAAAGTAGACCTTAGTAGGAATTAAGAGTAGTTACTTATTAAAATATAGTACTATCTAGACTTTCTTTATAAATATATTAAGTAGTTTAATAATTCTTCTTTTCTTATTCTTTTTATAGATAGGTAACTTTAAAATATTCTCTTTATCCTTATAAGGATTAAGAAATATTAAATTAATATAAAAGAAAGTATACTTTAAGGCTAGGTAGTAGTAAATAAAAATACTAAGAATATAAGTAAGCTATTATCCTTAGAAGCTAAGCTTAATAGTATTACTAATATTAAATATAATATATAATAAAGAGCTTTAAATTAAATATTAGTAAAGAAATTAATAAAAGAAAATAGAGAATAAAATAGTCTAGGCTACTTATACTATTATAAAGGAAATTTTATTATACTAATATATACTATATTTTCCTAAGTTAAAGAGTAAATAGATATTATATATCTTAAGGTATATATAATATAGCTTTAATATAGCCTAATAATCCCTAGTAAGGAGCCTAGAGTCTTATAAGCTAAGTATATTTATTTTACTTTCTTTATATAGAAGGTATTAAATATAATAGGAAGCTATTATATTATAGTATTCTTAGCTATCTTTAATATTATTATACTCCTTATTATTTTTTACTATTTTATCTAATTATAGATTTAATACTTTAGTAAGCTATAAGCACTTTTTCTAGATTATATTAAATATCTCTTATATTACTAGGTATTATATTATAAAATAGCTATCTAATAAGAATAAGATTATAATATTAAAGTTTTTATAATATATTAATATTATAGCTATATTATAGAAGTTTATATATAAGATATTAAACTTAAATTATCTATATCTTCTATTAATATAGAGTAAAGATAAAACCTAATTAGAAGAAACCTATTTATATTTATCTTCTTTAAGTAATATAAAAACCTTATTATAGCCTCTTTATTATATTATAACTTTAAATAAATATAACTTAAAGTAAATATTAAGAAGCCTTTTTTAATTTATACTATTATTAAGTAGTTAATTAATCTTACTATACTATATCTAGCCTACTTAGATAGAATTTAGTACTAAAAAGGCTTAGCTAGGTTAATCTTTAATAAGTTAACTAAGAATAGAGGCTATTTAATATAGGTGTTTTAAAGGAATCTATACTACTTTAAGAGGGAATTTCTTTTTTACTATTTTAAAAAGTTAGGAAAGGATTTAGAGTAAGTAAGGATAAGTAAGTAAAGAATATAAAACTAAAGATTACTTACTATTCTTTAATTTCTAGGCATTCTTACTAGCTTATATAATAAGTTATATAGCCTAATATTCTATTTTAATAGTATTTTTAAAGTATTCTATTCTAATATATAAGAATAAATTATAAATAGTCTATACTAACTATATAATTAGGTAGTAAGTAGTAGTAACTATATAGAAAGTAGTTATATTAGTAATAAAGTTATAGAAATATTACTTTTTAATAAAGTTCTATACTATCTAGAAAATAGTAGTATAGAACTTTAGTTTTAAATACTTATCTTTTAGCTAAATATAAAATAATATTAAGAGAATAATATAGCCTTTTATAAGCTTTTATATTCTTTATAACTTAAGGTATTAGCTTAGGGATTATAGTTATTTCTAATTTAGTAGGAAAATAAAAAACTAAAATTAAATAATAACTTCTTTATAAGTATTATTTATTAATACCTAAGGTTTAGAAAAGAGGTATATAAAGAGATATCTTAATAATTCTTAGTACTTAGAGTATACTATATTAATTAGGTAGCTATAGATCCTATTTAAGGTAGGTATAAATATATCTAGGTAAGTAGTTTATATTAAATAACCTAACTTTATTAAATATTAGTAACTTACTAAAGGCCTTAATAAGATAGAAATCCTTATATTATCCTAGGCACTTAAGAAAATTCTCTATCTAAGTTTTAACTTCTATACCCTTTATAATCTTAATATTTCTATTAAACTATATACTATACTAGCTAAGCTTAATAATATTATAGTTAAGGTTTAGGTATTCCTAGATAGGGACTATATAATATTAATAGGTAAGGTTTACTATTAGATTAAGATAGCCTAAGAAAGATTACTATAATAATATATTATTAAGTACTATAAAGATAAAACTATAAATAAAAAGCTTTTCTTTATTTATATCTATCTCTATTTTATAATTAAGCTAATATAGAAAACCTAAGCTCTTAACTATATCTATAAGGCTTATATTAAATAGGCTAAGTATAAGAGTAAATATCCTTTTTCTTTTATTATATAATACCTACTTAAGGTATTATAGAATAAGATAAAATCCTATAATTAACTAGTATATATTTTAGAAGAGGCTAAAGGTATTAATAAAGAGGTAAAAAGGGAGTAATAATATAGGATAAGTAAAGTACTTTTTAAGGTATACTTTACTATAGGTAGAGATTTTAGCCTTAGCTTAGAGTAGTATACTAAGTATTATAAGTTAATACTTTCTACTCTAAGTCTTAAAAATATAGTAAATAAATTTTTTTATACTTAAAGGTTATCCCTTATTACTAGGTATATAGTTATAGTCTATATATATATTAAGCTATTACCTAATTATAATAGGCTATATAATATATAGAATATTAAAAAAAAGTATAAGCTTAGTTTAGTCTTATATAGTAATAGTAAATTTTACCTCTTATATTATAGTACCTAGCTTTATTATCTTTAATAGATTACTTACTAGGTATACTTCTTAAAGTTATATAATAAGTTAACTAGTATCCTATCCTACTTAGAAGTAGTTATTAAACCTATACTAAATAACCCTACCTATATAGTCTTCTTATACCTTTATAGTAAAGCTAAAAAAATTAGATAGCTATATTAGTTTACTATCTAGATATTTAATATATTATCTTAAGGTAGTATAGATACTTTTACCCTAGGTATTAGCTTCCTATAGCTTATATATATTAGTATTTATTAATATAGCTATATTATAATATAAAAGTTACTAGTTCTACTTAGAAAAAAGAAATATATATATAAGAGTTTATAAGTTAAATATTAGTATATTTTCCTTAAGCTTAGTATAGCTTAGTAGTAAATCCTAGTTTAGGTTAATAGTTCTATATTATAATAGGATTAATAGTAAACTCTTTTTAATATATTATTTTAATATATCCTAGTAGAAAGGAATTCCCTATATCTTTATAAGGTTATTAACTATTACTAATACCTTAAGTAGTTCTTAATAAGTAGTATATAAGATACTATATTACTACTTCTAAATAAATAATATAGTATAGAAGGGAGAGAGACTTAGCTTCTTTATTATATTAGTAATAAGTTTAGTAAGATTAAAGAAGTCTTTTACTATACTTATATTATCTTTTTTATAGGAGTCTAAGTTAGAATTAATCTTAAAATAATAATTTAATAAAGATAGGTTATAAATAGTAATAGGTCTATACTCTTCTTTATTACTATTAGGAAAAAAAGGTATATCTAGTAACTCTACCTAGTTAGTACTATTTAGTTATAAGAACTTATTAGGCTTATTAATTATATCCTATAAAATCTACTATATAACCTTAATTATATTTACTACCTAAGGCTAATAATAAGCAACTCTAAAGCTAGAAGAATAATCTCCTATTACCTAGTATATCTAGCACTTACCTATATTATATAACTAGATAGAAGTTATATAATATAATAACTTTACCTTTTACCCTATATATACCCTATTAGTCTTAATAGGTTATAAGCCTAGTAGTGTTTATATTATAAAAGCTATTAATAAAATAAAGGAAAGTATTAATTTCTTACTAAATTTACTTATTATCTATATAAGCTAATATTTACTATAAAACTTAAGAAATTTATAACTCCTTATATATAGGAAGAGGAAAGACCTTAAACTCTAGCTAATTTAGAGTATATTTAATAAGTCTATTTACTATAAAAATTCTATATAAAGAAAAAGAAATTCTACTACTATACCCTACCTAGTAATTTATATATAGACTCTATATACTTATTTTATATATATTATAATATAAATTTACTTAATATAGTTATAGCCTTTAAATAAATATACTTATTAGATTACTTACTATAATTTATAGTTCTAAATATACCTACTAGATTACTTACTATAATCTATAAACTATAAAAGGTATATAGTAATTACTTACTTAGTAAGAAGAATTCCTTATTACTTACTTAAATACTTTTTACCTTTAAATAAATATAAGGTATTTAGTTTAAAAAGAGAGACTATATACTTAACCTATTATCTTCTTTATTATCTTAAAGTTCTACTCCCTTAGTAAATAATATTATTAGTAACTTAACTCCTATATATAAACTAAGATCTTTTTATAGCTTTATTATTTATTTTATTATTTAGTACTATATTCTTAATACTAAAGAAGGTATTAAATATCTTAAAGCTTAAATTTAAAAGTAGTTAGATTAAATAAAAGCTAAAGATAATTAATATACTAGGACTTAATAATCTTAGTAGATTACTACTAGAAGGCTAAGGAAATAGCTTTATCTTAACTAAGGCTTATAGTAATAAGACTATAAAAGATCTTATTTAGAAATAAATATAGAATTAAATCTATACTATTACTTTTATTAATATAAGCCTTAAAGAATATACTTATAGCCTTATTAAAGATAAGGTTATAATATTAAATATAATTATAGCCTTTAAAAAGTACTTTAAACTAAAAAGTACTACTATTTTCTAAACTATAGTTAACTATTTTTTAATACTAACCTTTATTTAATATAGATCTATTAAGAAACTTATTATAGTACTTATTAATACTTAGGCTAAGTAATAATTTCTTAATAAAGACTTTAAAGTCCTTAAGGCTTTAATAGTATATCTTTTTATTAATAGTCTTAATAAAGAGTTTAACTCCTATATTACTAAGATAACCCCTTATTTTATTTTAAAGTAAACTAATAATACTATTATAGCTTTTATAATTATACTTATATAGGTAGTTATAATTATAATTAACCTTATTAAGCTTAAATAATAAAATAATAAAAAGTCTAAATAATAAGTTATTTTAATTATTATAATAGCTATTAAAAAGTATCCTCTTTATAATATAATAAAACCTAATATTATTAAATACTTTTATTCCTTTTATAAGCTTTTAGGTTACTTTAATAAGTAATATTAAAAGTTATACCTTAAACTCTATTTAATAAACCTATCCTCTTTATTTTAATAAAATAAAAAGTATTAATACCTAACTAAGAAATATAATAGTAAATATAAATATAAGAAGGTTAACTTTAAATAGTATATAAGTCTTTTTATAGACTTTAAGCTAACTTAACTTATTTTTACTATTTTTTAAAGCTTATAATATTCTAGTTAACTTAAAGTAAATAGTATTTTTATAGGTATTAAACCTAGATAAGATTTTAGTCTTTTTATATTATTATATTAAAAACTAATACTACTTAATTCTAGTATATCTAGCTATATCTTAGGCTATAAAGAACTTATAAAGGACTTATCCCTTTATTTAAGCCTTAGTATTTAAGGTCTTACTAGTACTATCTTAAAACCTACTACTTATAAAATAGCTATTATTACTATAAAGAGTCCTAAGACTACCTTAAAATTATATAATAGTATTCTATAGGAAGGTACCTTAATAAGCCTACTCTTTATTAGCTATCTAGTAGTAAAGGATATTATAATAGTCTTTAATAAAGAAAGAGTAGTTATAATAAAAGATTAAAGGGTTATTCTTACTACCTAGTAGACTATTAAAGTCTATATAGTTAACTATATTACTTTAAGTATTAGTATATTAGCCTATATAATAGATAACTTAAGGTATAAGTTATAGTATAATTAACTTAGATATTTAAGGAAATAGAATATTACTAAACTTATCTTTATCTTTATTAGTATAAAGCCTATTAGCTAATATAAATATTATATTAGTTATTTTATAAGGAGATAAAAAGAAAGCTTTTATATTTATTTATTCTAAAAGGAAATATATCTTTTTAAAAGCCTTTATACTAATATTATTAATACCTTATCTACCTTTTAGAAAAAGGATTAATACTAGATTATTATTATTAATAATTATACTAGAATATACTAGCTATTCTTTATTAAAAAGAAATCTTAACTACCTAATATAATACTAAATTTCTTAAAAATATAGAAATATCTAGAATATAAATATTACTTTATCTAGCTAGATTAAAGAGGGGAGAATATTATAACCTAGTTTAAGAACTTTTATATTTCCTTAAATATATACCTATAGTATTCTACTACTAATTAGTATTAATAAAATAATATTATTAAGGTTAAGAATAAGATACTATAAGATAAGCTTTTTTTTACTATATATTAATTAAAAGTACTAATTAAATTCTAGCTAATTATAGTATAGGCCTATACTACTCTTTAATAGTATACCTTTATAATAAGGAATAATAAACTAATAACTCTTTATAAACTATAGTTTAAAGATAAACCTAACCTTAGTTATTTATAAATTATAAGTAGTTATAAGTAGTAAAAAACCTCTTATTATATTCTAAGAATAGTTCTTAAAACTATTCTATATATCCTAATTAAATATAAAGGCTAAACTAACTATATTATCTTAAATACTAATAAACTTAATAGACTAGTAGTTATTAATAATATTATTTTTTAAGAATAGCCTAACTAGCTATTTAAAGATTTTAAATATAACCTTCTTTAATAAAATAACCTTACCTTAAGCTATAAAAGTAAAACTATATACTACTCTTTAGGTTAATAAGTAATTAGTAAGAGATAAGAGTATATAGAAATTACTTTAATTACCTATAACTTACTTATTAGTAAGAGTTTTATAGTAAAGTATTATAGTATACCTACTACCTTAACTATAAGGCCTAAGTAAATAATACTCTTTATATCCTCTATATTAATAGTATTAAGAATTACTAATAAAGATAATAATATCTATAACCTAGCTAATAATAATAACTTTATTAGCTATCTATATATACTAAGTAATAATAAATTTAAATTAATATTACTAAATATTTAATTAACTTTATATCCTATCTTTACTATTAGTATTAATAAGATACTATCTAACCTCTTTAAAATACCTTTATTTTTAGCTTTAAATAATACTATTAAGTAAGAAGAAAGACCTATAATATAGATTAAAATTCTAATTAGATTAGTCTTAATATCTTAAAACTATTAATATATACTTTACTTTAATCTTAATAATATAATAAACCTTACTATATTTAGTAACCTTATCTATAATAAAGAACCTATAATATATAAGTAGGCTATCCTTTACCTTAACTTATAAAAGTAGAAAGGCTTAATAGTAAATAAGTATAACTCTTTAGTAAAGAACTATATTATAATTATAGTTAATAGGCTTAAAAATAAGACTATCTTTCTAAGTAAGTAGGTATATAAACTTAAAAGAGGTATTAATAATAAGGTTATTTACTAGAAATCTTAATATATAGTAAAAGGTTTTAATTAATATAAAAGACTTAATTACTATAAAATATTTATAAATATACTAAAAATTTTAATATTATACTTACTACTAGTAATTATAGCTACCTTAGACCTTAAGGTTAAGTAAATAGATATTAAGACTATCTTTCTTTATAGTTCTATAAATACTAAAGTCTATATTAAAATACCTAAAGGATATTAAGAAGAATACCTTAAAAAAGTATAGAAACTACTAAAGTCCCTATATAGGCTAAATTAAGCCCTATAAATCTAGTATATAACCCTTTATAAAATACTTTAAAGTCTTAGCTTTAAGCCTATATAGCTTAATTATTCTTTATTTATTTATAAAGATAGCCTAATTATTATAATTTATATTAATAATCTTCTTATTATTAATAAGAATAAGGTTACTATTATAAAGATTAAAAAAGCCCTATTAAATACCTATAAGATAATAGATATAGGCCTTATTAGCTACTATCTTAGTATTAATATCTATTAAAACTAATATATAAAAACCTTTATACTTTCTTAAAGTAGATATATTAAAGCCCTTTTAAAAGAAGCTAGCCTTTTTAACTATAAACCTTATAACCTACTAATAAATCCTACTACTAAAAGTATTAAGTAATAACTAACTATTAAGAATAGCTAGTATACTAAGACCTATAGAGGCCTAATTTATCTTTCTAACTACTCTAAGCCTAATATTTACTTTACTATTAGCTATTATTATAGATTTATAATTACCTTACTAGTAGAATATATTACTAGCTTAAAATAGCTTTTATAATATATTAAAGGTATTACTAATTATAAACTTATTTTTATAGGACTTAATAAAGGACTTTAAGTCTATTATAATACTAATTATACTAGCTATTAATAAATATATAAATCTATTAATAGCTTTATTATTACCTTAAAAAGTAATATTATATCTTAGTATTTAAAGCTATAGAATATTATTATATATTTAACTATTAAAGTAAAGTATATCTTCTAGTATAATATAGCCTAGGAAGCTATCTAGATTTAATAGCTTTATTATATTATTATAAAAACCCTTAAGGAAAAGCCTATTTATACTAAGACTACTATCTAGGCTAATAACTCTAATACTATTACCTAAGCTTCTAGTATTTAAGAATACCTTTATATAAAGTATATAGATATCTAATACTACTAGTTATATAATAAGAATATACTATACTAGTTAAGCTTTAGTTAAATTCTAAGTACTAAGAATATTACTAATATTATAACTAAGCTATTATTAAAGCTAGCTTTTTATAAGTATAGGTACTACCTAGAACTATACTAAGTACCTTCTAAGTTATAATTTTCTAGGGGTTTATTCTAGAAGTATTATACTCTTAAGGCCTTTAGTCTTTAGGGTATTACCTATTAAAGCTACTTTATAAGTATTATAGTTAATTAGTTCTATACCTCTAAGGTATTACCCTCTATAGGTATTATAGTAGGCTCTTTATTAGTACTATTAGTACTAGCCTTTAAGGTATTACTTATTAAAGGCTAGTTAGCTTTTTATTAATACCTTTATTAGTACTAGCCTTTAAGGTATTACTTACTAAAGGCTAGCTAGCTCTTTATTAATACCTTTATTAGTACTAGCCTTTAGGGTATTACCCTTTAAAGGCTAGTAAGCTCTCTATTTACTACTATCTCCTTACTTTTAAGACTATTATAGGCTAACTAGTACTAAGCCTTTAGAGTATTACCCTCTAAAGGTATTATAGTAAGCCTTTTATAGCTATAAGTTATAAGGCTTTATAGGTTTTATAACTATTAAGGCTCTTCTTATAGCTTATTATTATTTTATTACTTTTAAG
>NW_006271973.1:1396982-1424939 GCF_000225605.1 Cordyceps militaris CM01 | reverse complement strand
GGCTTCTTTATAGCTTATTATTATTTTATTACTTTTAGGACTATTATAGGCTAACTAGTACTAAGCCTTTAGAGTATTACTTTCTAAAGGTATTATAATAAGCCTTTTATAGCTATAAGTTATAAGGCTCTATAGGTCTTATAGCTATTAAGGCTTCCCTATAGCTATAATCTTATAGAAGCCTAAGCCTTTATAAGTCTACTATTATTTTATTACTCTTAAGACTATTATAATTAATTAGTATACTTAGTATTAGTATAGTACTAATATAATATACTTAGCACTAGTATAGTACTACTATAGTGTACTTAATACTAGTATAGTGCTTAGTATGCCTTAGCTAGTAATCCTTTATATATTTTATAGCCTTTAGGATAAGGCGCCCTTACTAAATATAGTTTATAGTATAACTTTTATTTTCTATAAAATTTATTTATATAGGTTTTTAAGTTAAATTACCTTATAAGTAAAAAGTAGAAAATATAATAATTATAAAGCCCCCTATATAATAGTAAGGCCCCCTATATAGTAGTAAGCTACTCTATACCTAATATAACTATAAGCTACCCTATACCTAGTATAATTATAAGCTACCCTATACTTAGAAGAAAAAGGTAACTTAGGTATACTAATAGGTACTATTACGCCTATTAGTAAGTAGGAGAATTAGGCTACTATTATAGTATATTATAGTAGCTATAGTAGTTACTACTTTTCCTTATAGTTGTTATTTTATTCCTTATAGTTATTTCTAGTTATTTTTCCTAGTTAATATAGATTAAGTAGGAGTAATAATAGGCAGCTTTAAAGCTAGAAGAACAATCTCCTATTACCTAGTATATCTAGCACTTACCTATACTATATAACTAGATAGAAGTTATATAATATAATAACTTTACCTCTTACCCTATATATACCCTATTAGTCTTAATAAAGGCTAGCTCTTATACTAGCTTTATATATAGATATTTATTAGTATATTATTAATAAATTATCTACTATTATTAATTTTATTATTAAAAAATATAGGCTTATCCTTATAATAGGAAATATCTTCTAACTTAAATATCTCCTACCTACTAATATCTCTAGCCTAGTTTAATATAATAGGTTAAGCTACTTTCTTTACCTAGCTTTTTATTAAACTATTAGTCTAGTATAAGCTAAGCTATTTATTATATACTTAAAGTTATTACTAGAAGTCTTTAGCCTTCTATCTATAGTTAGCTTTTTATACTTATATAGTAGGTATTATATACTTTTTTTAGGGTTATTTCTCTCTCCTTTTTCTTAGTTACTCTAAAGATTTATTAAATATAGGGATTTTAATATCTATTAAGTCTATTTTAAAAGGACCTATTTATTATATATATACTTAATTATTAATTTCCTATATTATAATAAAGAAAGAAGAATTATAGTAGATTAGTATAGGTAAAGAAATTTAAACTAGTATAAGATAGTATAGAAAGTAAGTCTTACTAGTATTTAAAGGACCTTATATTAGGTTAACTATAATCTTCTTTAGTTTATCTACCTTACCCTTAGACTTAAAATTTCTTCCTTTTATAACTACTCTATCTATATAGATATATATCTTAAAATACTACTAAAAGGCTATAAACTTAAATCTTATAATAGTACTTTTTAATTCTTTTAAAAATATTATATATAAATAAATTTAATAGCTACCCCCCCCTAAGTTATAATAAACCTTACCTATACCCCTAAAAAGCAACCTATAAGTAAACTAATAGCTAGTATAATAGCTAGTATAATAGTTAATATAATAGCTATTAAGAATTTAATAGCTAACTATTAGAATTATTTCTAAATAATAAAGAAGTATAGAAGTAAGTTAAATATAAGTATAATTTAAGTAAATATAGGAATATTATTAGTAAAACTATAAGCTAAAGTATAATAAGCTAAGGAGTAATAAGCTAAGGATTAATAAGCTAAGGAGTAATAAGCTAAGGATTAATAAGCTAAGGATTAATAAGTAAAGAATTAATAAGTAAAAGAGTAATAAGTAAAGAAGTAGTAAGCTAAGTAAGCTAGGGAGTAATAAGTAGAAAAGTAGTAAGCTAAGTAAGCTAGGGAGCTATAGAGATTATAGTATTTAAAGAGGTATAATACTCTATACTAGGATTAGGTATAGCTACTTAATATTTAAGAAATAATAGTATATAGTATAGCTAGAGAGTATTATACCTATACTTTATTAATCTAAGCTAGTATAATATATCTTAATATAGGATATAGCCTAGCTAACTATAAATATTAGTATTATAGCTAGTATATTACCTTAAGGATCTAGGTTAATTTATATACTAGCTAAAAGATATTTCTCTTACTAATAATACTTCTAGATAATAGTTAGCTACCTAATTATAGTCCTCCCTTCTCTCCTAAGTACTTATTAGCTATAAAGTATAAAGTATATAATATAAGTATTATTTTTTAGTATATTTATTAATATATATTAAGACTCTTAGTAAAGCACTTTACCTAACCTAATACCTATATATCTTTTTACTAAGCTATCTTAATAACCTTAATAGGATATAATACTTAGTAAAGTTTTCTATTTAATTATACTTATAAACTAAATAGTTATATTTATATATTTTAATAATAGTCTATAGTTAGCTACTATATTAAAGTTTATAGTATATATTATAAGTAAATATAAACTTCTAATTAAGAGATATACTATTTTAAAGTTTAATAGTAACCTAAATACTTAGTATAGTAATACTCTTTATAACTTTAAGGTTAGTATTTTCCTTCCTACCTTAGTATTTATAATATTTACTAATATACTACCTATATATAGGCCTATATTAAAATGCTTTAAGATAATAAGCCTAAGTTTACTATCCTAAAATCTAAGAGTACTATTAAGGCCTAGATATTTATAAGATTTAACTATAATAATTTTCTAGATATCTTTTATTTTATTAAGAAATAGATTAATATTAAGTAAAATAAGGATAATTTTAAAAAGTAGTATAAATATAAGTATATATTCTAATATAGTATTTAACTAATCTAACTATATCTTAACTAGTTCTTTAGAATTACTTTAAAACTATTTTTAAACTCTAACTTAATTAAATAGTATTATAAAATAATAAGAGTAAGAAGGCTAGTAGCTTTTATAGTAATCTTAGTATAATAAGTATTTAGTAATAATTATAAAGCTTTATAAATTATAAGCTAATTAAAGTATACTTACTATATTCTATAGATTATACTATTAAATAGTATAGAGCTAGAAAATCTAAGGCTTAAGAAATAATAAAGCTAGATTTTAAGCTATTTATTATAAGTAATAAAGAGGATATATAATATATTCTTTAATAATATCTACCTACTAGTTAAGTAGGCCTAATAAGGAGATAATAACTACTAAGTAGAGTTAGAATAATCTATTATTAAAGTTATCTATTTAAAGTTAGTACTATTAAGGTAAGTTACCCTCTTCCTTATTTCTATTTAGTTCTTTTTTTAAGAGTAGCCTATTTTTTTTTTATAATATATTTTTATATATTAGGCTAGTATTAACCTAATATATTACTTTAGGCTCTTAATATCTAATATTTACTATAATACTATTTATATATTAGGTTTTTTTTTATTATAGTATATTTAGGTACTTAATATTATATAGGGTTTTTATTTTTTAGGATATTAAATTTATATATTAAGAAAGTCTAAATATAATTTATTATTAAGAGAAGGATTATAAGATTCTAATATAGTATTAACTAGCTTTTATTTAAATATAGCTAATATAATATTAATATAGATAAAGCTATTACTTCTTACTCTTTATATAGTATTTACCTAGAATTAAACTATTCTTTCCTTTTATTCTTTATTAATTCTTTCTTTTCTCTCTTTAGTTTATATATTAAAAGAACTCCCTAGCTCTTAGTAAATTAATTAGTATATTAGAATAACACCCTATCCTAATAGTAACCTTATCTAGCTAGACTTTTACTACCTAGTCTTTACTATCTTTATTTCTCTTAATATTAACTAATAAAGAATAGTTTAATATAATATATAATAAGGTAATAAAGAATACTTAAGAAGTATTAAATAAGATAAAGTAAATTAAATAATAAAAAAAGTAAGTTAAAAAGATAAGTATATAAATAAGAAATAATATTATTATTAAGATATATAATAAAGAAGATAGTACTATTAGATTCTTATTATTAAAAAAGAAAGAAAGCTTTACTAAAAGAGAAGATTTAAAGATTAAAGTAAGCTTTATTAAAATAGAAAGTCTAATAAAGTAAGAAAGATAATAAAAAAAGTAAAGTAATAATAAAAGATAGTAAAGCTAAGTTAAGAAAGATAAGGGAAAAAGGGATATATACTAGGAAGGTAGCTAGCCTAAAGGATAAAAAGCTACTTATATATCTATAAAGAATTAATTACTTTATATTAGTATAGTATTTATATCTTTACTAATACCTATTTATTTTATAATACTTAGTAGCTATTAGATTAGTTATATTCTCTTATATTATAGATTAGTAAGCTACTAATAGAAGTATATATATTAGAATTAAACTATTCTTTATTAAGAATCTTATTTTATAGTAATTAAGGTATATTAAATTATTAAAAGTACTTATAAATAGAGAAGTATATATATTTAGAAGTATTATACCTAGCTATAAATATAGTAAGTAGTTTAATTATCTTACCCCCTTTCTACCTCTTTTCTCTTCTTTTATTTAACCTCTTAACTTTAATTTTAATATATAACTACCTTCTTTATTTCTTTATTACTTAATCTTTATTATTATCCTCCTATTTTAATATAAGTAATAATAGTATAAAGCCTATATTTTAATATAGCTAAAGAGTATAACCTAGATTAGAATAAGTATAATAATAATAAATATAGTAATAATAATTAAAATAAATTATAAAATAAATAAGAGATATTAAGAGCTAGACTAATAATATTAGCTACTAGTAGAAAGAAGATAGCTTTAAAAGTAACTCTAAAAGTAACTTTAAAAGTAATAATTAATAAGTTATAATCTTTTATTTTTAATAAGCTATCCTAATATACTCTTAAAACTATAAGTAAGTAAGCTCTAAGTAAAGATAGTAAAGGTATATTAGACCTAAATAAGGTATTAAATATTTAAGACTTTCTTTTTACTTTATAGATTAAGAATAATAATAAGGATAAGCTTAGAAGGTATTAGAAGGCCTTTAAGGCTATAAATCCTATTACTACTTTTATAATCTATAATAGTATAAAAGGCTTTATATTTCCTAATAGGTTTTAATTTAAATTTCCTTAAAGAAAAAAAGGTTAAGAAAAAAGAAAAGTATACTAAATCTTTAATCTAGACTATAAAAAAGGCTACTTTAATTATAAGGTTAAAGGCTTTAGCTTTTTTAATAAAAAGGTAAAGAGGTTTAATAAAAGGTTATAAAAGTAAAAGGTAGTAAGTATATTATCTATTTAGAAATATTAATACCTATTTTTTAGCTTTTAATATATTCTTACTAGTATAGGTAAGTTAGATACTAGGATTAATAATAAATCTATAGTATTTACTAAAAATAATTTTAAGGTACTTACTATAGATAGAGCTAGTTAGAAAAAGAAAGGTAGTACTTTCTTACTTACTAGCTTTAATATAGTAGTAAAGGTAATAAATATATTTAATACTACCTTCTCTATATATAAAAGAAAGGTATTATATTCTCTTAAAATAGATAGTAATAATAAAGATAAAGATAATTACTTTATAATATACCTTAAGTATAAAATTAGCTTTAAAGAGTAGGAATTAAGTAATACTAGTAAAAAAGAAGCTAAATCTTCTAATAAGTTAAATAATATATCCCTAGAAGTAACTAAAGATATAAATTAAGTTAATATTTAGATACTAATATATATAGATATTAATACTAAGTAAGTTTCTATAGAGTAAGCTAGACTAGAAGTCTTACTACCTACTAAGTCTCCTAATAAAGAAATAGAAGGTAATTTACTTTTACCTAGGTTTTATTCTTTACTAATATTTAATAGATATTTCTTCTACTTACTAGGATACTAGTAAAACTAAGTATAATACTAGTATATCTAGATAGATCTAGTATAAGGTTAATAGTAAGCTAGCTATAATAATCTTTAAAGGAATATAGTAATAGTATAATCTAATATACTTAGAGTATTTATTAATAAACTATTTTTTTATTATTTTTTCTTTTTTTTTCCTTTTCTTATATATTTACTCTAAGAATTAAGTAATACCTATAAGTATTATAATAAATATACTAGGCTACTTATATATTAGGGATACTATAGTATACTTAGATTTTCTTATATTAATTTTTAAAAACTATCTAGGGCTTATATTTAGGAATATTTTTTTAAAGCTAGTAATTTACTAGAAGATAAGAAAGAATACTAAGAAATAGGGAAGCTATCTAATTATTAGGTTTAACTACTAAGAGACTTTACTTATATAAGAATATTATATAGAAGGAGTAGCTATTATAATCTATTTATTAATCTTAAAATTTAAAATTTAGAGCTTTTTAATACTATAGTTTATAAGCTATTTAATAAAGGTAATATAAGTTAATTAAAGTTTTATAATATATAGATATAGCCTAGTAACTATATATTTCCTAGTATCTCCTTCTAGTACTAAGTCTACTTTATTAATACCTTTTTAAGTAGTATATTAAAAATAAAGCTCCTTTAATACTTAGTACTAATCTTTATTAACCTAGGTACCTATTTACTATTATACCTAGTAAATTACCTAAACTCTTACTTATAGTAATTAACTACCTTATTATAATTACTAGTATTAGCCTTTTACCTTATATTATATAAATAATTTTCCTATACTATAGAGAATAAATATATATAATAAAGGAAATATTTATTATTTTAATATATTTAAAGATATACTAGTATACTATAGTATTACTATATATATATCTTTAAAAATATTTTAAATACTCTATATTACTATATAACTAAGATATTTAGTTATATTAAAACTATATTTAAAGTATATTAGGTTCTCTTCTAAATAAATTTATAAAATAATATAGTAAAATATATTATACTTTCTTACTATATTAGTTAAGATTTAGATATATTAGTTTAGTAATATAGCTATTAGGATATTTTAAATATATTAAAATAGTAGACTATATTAGTATATATTTACTTACTAGGCCTAGCTATAAGCTACCTATATAGTGTATTAAAGTTCCTTATAGATATATGTATACCCTATAATATACTAGCTAATTAAAATATCTTATTACCTATGTTAGAAAACACCCCCCACGCGCGTAGGTAGGTAGCTACGTCCAGATAAACTGGGTGGTAATTGCCGTCGTACCATCGACTAGTTACCTACCTGGAGTTAATATCTTCCCATATTGTTACTGACTGATTTGGTATTTGGTAGCCTCATTTATTGTTATCAAATGGAACGCCCCTCAGCCTGGTTGGGGCCCCGCTAACACCACGTCAAGGTCGAAGCCGCATCTCCAGCCCGCGAACCACTGGGGTCAAAAACATTGGGCGCACATGGTGTCTATTGATGCATCTGCAGGACAACCCTTCGCTCTTATTTTTTATTTATTTCACTGTCTCGAAATATCTATCGCTGTCTCGAAATATCTGCATTGACTGCTTCATTGTCGTGTGCCATCATGTACTAAAGCTCCAGCACCCCGCCGTGGCTGTCGCAATATGACCCCTAGCCACCGAGTGGCGTTGCCGTCTTTGCTTGCACCGTACCGGTCGGCGGTACCTGGTCCTTGCCGCCGTGACAGACAATGCCAGTAATTATTAAATCGTGTCAAAGGATTCATGGCGTTTCATGCAACAACAAAGTGTGCAGTTTGTGTGGTATCGCAAAGTAGAATTCCCATCGCTGTCCTTCATCCTCCCCTCCCACGTACTGTCCGTCGCTAAACACGCTGGGTGTTGAAAGAGTAAAAAATCTAGAAAATATTGCGCAAATTCTGTCGCTTCGTTCGGGGTACATTAATTCATAGTTATTATATTCCGGCTGTCTTTCATGTTAGCAGACTCCGGTTCCGCGCCCACGCAGTCTTCACGTACCAGGCTGATCGCATTACATGACAACGCAACAGAAGCAGCAGCACCCATCAGCACAGCATCCCTCCTCGCACCAACGTGCCGACTTCCACTTCTTCTTGTCTTCGCATCGGGAGCAAATCTCCAGGCTTTGCACCTTGTCTTCCGTGCGCTCCGAGCAGGTAACGCGCTCACACTTGGAAGTGCCCCGCGACATTTGGTGCTTGCACTTGTATTCAAGAATTATGTGAGTACACATCGCGGCGACCCTTTGGCGTGCTGTGGCTCCTTGTAGGAGTAGGAGTAAAGAAGGAGAAAGCAAGACCTATGATGGCTTCGAGCGGGAGGAGGAGGAGGAGGAGGAGTGGCCGAGTCTGGTGTATGTAGAGGCGTTGAAGCGCACCTAGGAGTCGACAGAATAGTTCGTCACAAATAGGGTCGGAGAAGAGATGAACGAGCAAGGAGCCACAGAAAGGATCGTAAAATACATTGACACTTGACAATGTTCTGCGGCGCGACTGTCCATCCCAACCCGGTTGTCGCACCACCACCATTCTTGCTCTCACGGGCTGGGTAGGAGCCACTTATTGGCTGTCTCCAGGGCAGCCTTTTACGCTGAACAGGGAGCTGCAGTTGTCAATTTCATGTGTACGTACTTCAAGGTAACATGCGCGGTCAACCAAGTATCGCGCTTGCCATCCTTGGTACAGGGACTGCCGCCCCAACTTGGCACTCGAGCCTCGCCAACTCGTATTGACAAGCGCACCCGCCTTTGATTTAGTTGGTATTATATATGGAGCATCAATATGGTTATATAAGATAGTAGCGTAGCTAATACAGCTTATAAAAGAATAATAGAAAGTAAAGATAATAAGGAAAATTAGCCTTATATTAAATAAAGCTATAAAAAATAACTAGTTAATTTATATATCTTATTTCCTAGCCTTAGGCTATATAATTTAAGTTATAAAATAATACTATATTTTAAGATACTTAAGGTTATTATTTATTTATACTTATTATTAATATAAATAAGATAAGCTTTTTTATTAAAATAGTATTTTATATAATATACTTTTTAATTATTAAGTATAAGTTAATATAAAATAAAAGAAATAATTATATATAAAAAGTATAATAAAAAGTAATTATTTATATAAAAAAGTATTTTATAAAGAGAATAAGATAATATATTTATATTTTTTTTTATTTTTTATAAAAAGTATACTAATATACTATTTAAATATATATTTTATAATATAAATAGTAATTTAATATAAAAATAAATAGATAATAGAATTATTTTTTTTTTAATAAGTAATTTAGAATACTTTTTACTTTAACTAATAAATAAATTAGTATTTTTAAATATAAAAAGCTACTTTTTATTATATATTATTCTTATATTCTTTATTATCTATTTACTTTTTTTTAGTTATATATTTTCTTATTTATTAAAAGTAATAATAATTCTTTATTACCTTTTTATTTTCTTTTTTTTATTATTATTAGTTATATTAAATTTTTAATAATAATTTCTTTATATATTAACTTTATAACTATTAACTCCCTTTCCTTTACTACTACTAAGGCTTCTACCTTTACTATTATTAATAAAAAGTTCTTTAAGAAGGTAATTATATTTCTAAATACTTTAGAAAAGTCCTTTAAAGAGGTAAATATTAAAAAGCCTTTCTTAAAGGCCTCTATACTTCCTATTAAGTAAGAAAAGCCCTCTATAAAGGTATATAAGTTATATATTAACTTATATAAAGAAGTATAAGCCTATAATAATATTATATATCCCCTTTAGTATAACTATTACTAGATTAGTATAGCTATAGTTACTTTAGCTAATAAGCTAAAGCCTTAAACCTTTATAAGCCTAATCTTATTATTATTATTATTATATTATACTAATTAGACTAGCTAGTCTATTTAGTACCTCTATAGCTTATAAGATAGGGAAAAAACTAGAGTACCTAGAAGAAAAACCCTAGCTCTAGTATAGGTTTAGTATAATCCTAGAGTAATTCCTAGTAGGGAGTAGTATACTCCTTATCTTAGTAAAAGATAATAATAATAGGTATAAATATATAAAACTTAGTAAGTTAATAGACCTACCTATTCTCTACTTAACCCTCTTAACCTCCTTTCTCTATAGCCCTATTTTAGCCTAGGCTAAGTATTATATATAGTTAAGGTCCCTTTTAGATCCTAATCTTTAGATACTTTAAAGTTTAGGTAGGTATAGTAATAACTATAAAAGGCTATAATACCTACCTTTATTATTTTTACTTTAACTTTTATAGTTTATTTTCTATATTATTTATACTAAATAGGTAAAAACCTTACCCCTTATAAGGCTTTACTTAACCTAAAACTAGTTAGGATAGCTTTATTACTTTCTTATTTTTATATATTTCTATACCTATCTTTATTTCTTACTTTATAATTACTTTATTTATATTCTTATACTTCTTTAAAGCCTTTAAATTAATATTAGCCTTTATATAGTTTATTATATTTATTATACTAAATAAAAAAAGAGTTATAACTATATATATTTAATTATTATTATTTTTAGCTTATTACTTAATTAGTTAGCCTATTTATTATAATATTTAAAAAGCCTTAAATTCTTTAATTTTTACTTTTTTCCTTTCTTTCTTAATAATATATAATTATATATCTCCTTTATCTTTAATATATATACTATACCCTACTATTACCTTTACCCTTACCTAGGCTAAGCTATTTTTACTTTAGCTATTAAACTATACTAACTCTTCTTTCTATTAGTTTTTTACTATTATTATTACTATACTTATATACTTCCCTTTTTCTTATTCTTATATACCTCCTTAAGCTATACTTAAGCTATTCTTAACCCTATCCTAATATTATTAATACTTTTTAGAAAAATAAAAATTTTAATTATTATTATTATTATTATTATAATAAATTACCTTATTTTTAGTATATATTTAACTTTATCTTATTTTTAACCTTATTAGTTTAATATTATTATTATTATTATTAATAATATAAATTACCTTTACCTATTTATTATTTACTATAAAGGAGTTAGGCTTAAGCCTACTCTAGCTAGACTTAGCCTAAGGCTACTATAGGTATACCCCTAGTATACCCCTTTTATATATTATAATAGATAGATAGACTAGTTTTTCCTTCTTTCTTACTCTATAAAAGAGTTAATACTATTATAATACCTATTTATAAATACTTTAAGGCTAGTCTTTAATAATTAACTCTCTTTTATATTAATACCTTTTTTACCTAGTTAAAAGAAAAGCTAGTAAAATAAAAATAATAATAATAGAATTATAACCTAAATAATAGTTACTAATAGTTAAAGCCTACTAGGTATTCTTAACCTAGACTATAACTATAATAAAGTAGAATATATTCTTAAAGGAAAAGCTATAATAACTATAAGACCTTTTTAATATCTAGGTTATAGCTAGTTAAAACCTTTAAGGTTAGATAGTAGTACTAAGAGGTACCCCTTCCTTAGCTAACCTACCTATAATCTAATAAAAGCCTTTACTTATAAGAAAGAAGTTTAATAGTAATCTTAAGGTATTTATAAAATAGAAATAAGCTATAGTATATAAGCTAGAAACTAATATAGACTTTATTAGCCTTTTAAAGTTTTAATTTATATATATTTAAATAAACCTTAGTATTATATTATAATTAAAAGTTATTATATATTTTAAAGTAAATAGCTTTTAAGGTATAATAAACCTATATAAATTTCTAAAATACCTTAAAATAGTATTTAATAATCTTTATTAATAGTTTATAATAATAATAAACCTTAATATAATCTTATAAGGTAATAAAGAGTTTTTTAACCATTATTATATATACTTTAAATAAAAGTTAGCCTTAGCTAATAGCCTTATATAGTTAAATAAGATTAAGCTAAGTAAACTCTATTTTATACTATTAGCTATAATAAAGATATTTATAATTAACTATAATATCTTTTAAATAAACTATAATAATATAATCTAAGTACTTTTAAAGATAATAATTAACTTTAAATTATATAGAATTAAAAAGTAATATTAAACTAGATTATAATAAAGACTATAAAAGTAGTATATAGATTATAAAAGGGATATTTAAATAATAAGTATTTATACTTTTAAAAATTAAACTAGCTATTAATAGTATAACCTTAAGTAGTATATAGTCTAGAAAGTATATTATATAGGTATTTAAGGTAATACTTAATATATATTAAGAAGTAAGGTAATATCTTTACTATAAGAGGATAGGCTATATAATTATAGCTTATAGGCTTAAGCTAGTTAGACCCTTAATACTAGTCTATATAAGTAGTATTTCTATAAGGGACTAGTTTAATAGCTTAGGAAAAGAGGATACTTAAGGATAAGTCTTTCTTTAGGTATATTAGCTATAGTAAAAGGTTAAAAAAGAATAAATAAGTAAAATAAGGTAGTCTAAGAAAAGATAGCTAAATAAATAAATACTAAACTATTCCTTATCTTTACTATTCTAAAGGTATATATACTAATAAGTACCTTTATTAACTTAAGCTATAAATACTATAAAGTAATATAGAAAAGAGTAGTAAATAGGCTATACCTTAAAAGAATCCTATTACTAACTAAGTAAAGAATTAAGCTAACTATAAGGAAAGAGATATTAAAGTTTATAGTATTTAATATAATAAAGGTTAGAATAGATATTAATAGCTAGGTATTCCTAGTCCTACTCTATATAATACCTATATTATTAAGGCTAATAATACTTAAACTACCTTAGCTTACTTACTATAGGCTAATAATAAATATAGAAGGGGGTTTTATTTACTTTAAAATAAAACTATACTAGAAAATATATATAAAAGATTATAAAAAGAATAAAGAAGGCTTAATACTATTTAATAAAAGCTAGTTTTACTACTAGCTTAAGGTAGACTTTAAAGAATACTATAAGGTAATATAGATTATATTAATAAGTATCTATAAGATTAATACTATCCTTTATTAAAAGCTAGTTAAAGAATAAATAGTCCCCTAATAATATAAAGAGTTTAAAAACCTTTTCTAGAAGGAGAATATAGTAATATTACTACCTTATTAAAAAGGGTTTAACTATAAGATTAAGATTAAAACTAAGTTAGATAGTATACTAGAATAGCTACTATATAACTACCTTTACTATATACTTTAAGACTAGTTACTAGAACTATAAAAGTAGCTAATATCTTTACTAGATAAAGGCTAAATAAGAGTAAGCTTATCCCTAGCTATAGTATTAATACTTTTAATAAAGAAGTTAAATAAAGGGTAATACTTCTATATAGACTATAAAAGGCTTAATATAATCTTAAAAGATAATAAATACCTACTTTTACTTATTAAAGAGATACTATAAGCCCTTTTAATAGTAAAGTAGTATATAAAGCTTAATATCTATTTAGTATTCTATAGGCTATAAATAAAGATAAGGTTTAAAAAGTTTATAGCTTTTTAGACTTAGTTTAGCCTTTTTAAATAGCTTATATACCCTTTTAGTCTTTTTAAAATACTAATAATATTTTAATAGTATATTAACTATATATTAAATAACTTTCTTAATAAATATATAATAGCCTACCTTAATAATATCTTAATCTATATCTTAGGGTTTTTATAAGACTATAAAGAGAAAGTATAGATAATTTTAGGCTACCTTAAGAATACTAGTCTTTATATAGACCTAGCTAAGTATAACTTCTTTATAAAAATAGTAAAATACCTAGGATTTATTATATAGGTAGGGGTCTTACTAAAGCTAAACCTAAAGAAGATATATATAATCTATAATTAAGAGGTACTTACTTTAATAAAAGGGGTTTAAAGCTTTAATAGATTTATAAACTTTTATTATAACTTTATTCTAAACTTCTTAACTATATAAAAGCTATTTACCTAACTAATAAAGAAAGGTATACTATTTATATAGAATAAAGAGAAGGTAATTATATTTAAGATATTAAAATTATTATTCTTATTAAGCCTATATTTAAGCTTTTAAGACCTAATAAGAAAGATATTAATAAAACTAGATACTTTTAGTATAGAACTAAGTAACTACTTATTATAAGTTAATAAGGATAGGGTTCTCTAACTAGTAACTTATTACTTTATTAAGTTATTAACTATAGAATAGAATTATATAATTTATAATAAAGAGCTTTTAGTAGTTATTATATATCTTAAAGTATAAAAGCCTAAGCTTTAAGGATAAGAAAACCCCTTTATAATCTTAACTAATTATAAGAACCTTAAGTACTTTATAAAGCTATACTTACTATTAAAATAATAGACTAGGTAGGTAGAGTTCTTTTCTTAGTTTTAATTTTAGCTATATTACTAACCTAGACTATTAGTATAATAACTAGATACCTTTAGCTAGTAGGAGGTATATAGGGATAACCTAGAAAGGCCTTTAAAGGAGATTATAAGGCTAATTAATATTATAATAATTATAATAATAAGTATAAATAAATAATACCTATTACTATTCTTAGACTTAGAGCTCTTAGTATTATAAGAAGATAGTATAGTAATAAACCTAAGCTACCTTACTAAGTTAATAGCTATATACTAAGGTGCCTAGTCCTTCTTAAAGAAGGCTAAGACCTATAAATAAGTTATAGATTATACTATTTCTACCTACTAAGGGCTTTAGTTTAGGGGCTACTTATAGATTCTAAGCTAGAAACTACTAATAACTACCTTAATAGAGAGGGTATACTTCTTACTTATAGTAATATACTTAGAGAAGAATACTATATTCTTATTACTTATATAAGATTACTATTAGTTAAGAATATCCTAGAATATAGTATACTATATTTAGAATTATAAGTATTTTAAGGTATATAAGTTAAGAAAACTATATTAAGGACTTTTATAGCTAATTTCTATTAAAAAGTAGTACTAATAGTAAATCTTAATTAACTTTATAATAAACCTACTAGCCTAGAAAAAAGGCTAGCTATATTTCTTAATAATAATTACTAACTAACTATTAAAGTATATTTAGCTTAAGGTAATAAACTCTATAATAGTAAAGAATTATATAATATAGTTCCTTTTATATTAGTAATACTTTTATAGATTCCTTAACTAGCTTATAAGTAATAAAGGTTTAAACTAGGTTAGTAAGTTCTAAAGAATACTATATTACTTAATTAATATTAAATAACTCCTATTAATAGCCTTCTACCCCTAGATAAATAGTAAAATAGAGTAAGTAAACTAGGAAGTATAGGTAGTACTTTAAGTACTAGTTATATATTCTTAGTATAACTAGCCTACCTAATTACTAATAGCTTAGTTTATATTTAATAATTAAGACTTATTTATTATAAGCTTTAGCCTAAACTTCCTACTATATAACTATTATAAGCTAGCTATATAGTTTATAATAAGGCTATTAGTACCTCTTAAGTCTCTTATAAGAAGAGTAAAGGTATTCTTTAAGTATATTAAAAAGGGCTTAAAGCTAGCCTAGGCTATAATTATATATACTTAATAATAGATTAAGAAGGCTATAAATAACTCCTAATACCCTATAGAATACTTTTAAAAAGAGGATAAAGTATAGCTTTTTTTATATAATATTATAATAATATAGCTAAATAAGAAACTTAACTAGGTCTAGGTAAAATATATAGTAATAATAATCTTAATACTATTAATAGTAACTTTTAATATACTTAAAAACCTTTATAAGATATTTTATATTAACCTTATTAAATAGACTATAAATAATCCCTTTTTATTTTAAATATAAAGTAATTAAGCCTTTAAGCTAATACTAGTTAAAGATAGGCTAGGCCTAAAGCTAACTTAAGAATATACTATTAAGGAAATCCTATATATATACTACTTACTAGGATAAGGCTATAGAAAAGAGGTATTTATTAAATAGGTAAAGTATTAAGATCTAACCTAAGAACTATTAAATATATTATAAGATAGTACTATACTTATAAGGTTTAAAGAATAATAAAGTAATACTTAAGATAATAATAAACTATATATAGCTTACCTTTATAAGACTAAATAAGTATAATTTACTAGCTAATAATTAAAGCTATAATAAATATAGTATAAAGATATAATACTTTATATAAATAAAGCTAGGTATTATACTAGGGATAATAAGGACTTATAAGATAATAAAGAGTAATAATCTTTTTATTCTAAAGGGAGTATATTTCTATATTTATAGCTTTACTAAGTCCTTATTAGGCTTTTTAGTATATATAGCCTAGGCTACTAAAGGTTATTAATAAAAATAAAAAAGTAATACTAAAAATATAAATTATAAGTATACTAGTATTATATTAAGGTTATAGTATATTAACTAGATATAGTAAAAATAAAAAAGAAAAGAAAAAAAAAGATATAAAAATATAAGATTAAAAGTATACTAGTACTATATTATTTTAAAAGTATAACTATATAATAATAAAATAAAGAAGAAAAGATAGTATAATATATTTATACTTATAGTATAAATTTTTAAAGCTTTTTATTACTATTATTAATATCTTTAATAATAGCTATTAAATTAGAAAAGGTAGGGATAATACTATTACTAGCTAGGTTATAAGGTAGTAGTAGAGAAGGGGGTAGGTATACCTAGATAGGCAATATTAAGCAATTGTTAGGTAAGGGAGAGTAATAATAGGAGGGGGAATAGTAGCAGCGCGAATAAGAATAGTATAAGTTGTTACGATAGTAGTAATAATAGCTACTAGACTAGTAGTATAAGGAGTAGCTATAATCTAAGTTATAGTACTTAATAGCTTAATAGCTAGGTATTAAGGGGGTAGCTAGGTACTATAATATTACTAAGATAGTATTATTAATAGCCTCCTAGTATATAGCCTAAGCCTATATTATTCCCTACTAAGATATAAGTAATAAACTAAAAAGAAAGTATATATATTTATTATAAGTATAATAAAGTTTTAATTAATTTAACCTAATATTATATAGGTAAGGTTATTAAAGCTACTATTAGTATAATAGCTTTAAGGTACTATTACTATTATAGTATTAGTAACTAGAGTAATAACTAGTATAGTACCTAAGGTACTAGGTAGGGGTAAGGTATTAGTTAGGTTTATATAGGTATTAGCTAGAGTATTAGTAAAATAGTCCTAAGTATATACCTATATAGCTATTAGAATTATATATTTATACCCTTTAGTATATATAGTATTAGTTACTAGTATTATAATAGCCTTATTATTATTAATAAGTATTATTAGAGTATATATATACTAGTATAGGTTAAGACTATTTATAAATAGGATAGGCTTTTAAATATAGGACTAGTAACTTATAGTATAGGTAGTATACTTACTATTAGTATTTATAATATAATTTAGTATTATTATTTAGTATAAGTATAAGAGATATATAATATATAGGAAGTCTAGCTTATTATTAGATTAGTACTCTTTATTATTAGAATTACCTTATAAGGTATAGTTATAAATTATTTAATAGCTTTTCTTATACTTCTTTAGGCTCCTATTATAGCTAAGTAGTAATAGTAAGGATAGTATAATAATAATAGCTAATATTATAGGTTATTACTATTATATTTATATATTATTATAAAATTATTTATAATTTAAAAAGGAGTATTTTAAAAGTATAGAGTTAATTAAAGGTTATAAGAAGTAAAAGAATAAAATAGGTTAAGGAAAGGAGTAAGAAATTTATCTATAAAAAAGAAGGCTAACTAGGCTAAGAAATACCCCTTACTTTAAATATATTAATAATATAGTATATATATAATATACTTTACTTAATAATAATAGGAAGATAATTTACTATACCTAGGTAATAATTAATAGTATTAAGAAGTTAAATATAATATAACTAGCTATAGGTAGAGTAAGAGTAGGGCTAGTAAATACTAACTACCTAGATAGCTATACTTAGAATAGAGGTAATTATAATATATAGACTACTTAAAAGAAATTCCTAAGTATAGGGGCTATAATAAAAAATAAGTAAACTAGGGTTATTATAAGAATATTCTTTAATAATATATATATAGGCTATAGGAGTATAGACCCTAGGTAATAACCTAGTATAGGTATAAGGTATATATTAAATATATACTAGCTTAGGTAAGTAAGGTATAGTAAGCCTATATTAGCTTAGGTAATTATAGCTAATATAATTAGGGTACTACTAGAGAGGGGGGGTATATAAAGAAGTTAGGCTTAAGCCTACTCTAGCTAGACTTAGCTTAAGGCTACTATAGGTATTAATACCAATAGGGTATATATAGGGTAAGAGGTAAAGTTATTATATTATATAACTTCTATCTAGTTATATAGTATAGGTAAGTGCTAGATATACTAGGTAATAGGAGATTATTCTTCTAGCTTCTAAGCTACTTATTATTACTCTTACTTAATCTATATTAACTAGGAAAAATAACTAATAAAATAAAATAATAACTATAAGGAATAAAATAATAACTATAATAAATAAAATAATAACTATAAGGAAAAGTAGTAACTACTATAGCTACTATAATATACTATAATAATAGCCTAATTCTCCTACTTACTAATAGGTATAATAGTACCTATTAGTATATATAAGTTACCTTTTTCTTCTAGGTATAGGGTAGCTTATAGTTATACTAAGTATAGGGTAGCTTATAGTTATACTAGGTATAGGGTAGCTTATAGTTATACTAGGTATAGGGTAGCTTATAGTTATATAGAAGGCCTTACTATTATATTAGGGGCTTTATAATTATTATATTTTCTATTTTTTACTTATAAGGTAATTTAACTTAAAAACCTATATAAATAAATTTTATAGAAAATAAAAGTTATATTATAAACTATATTTAGTAAGGGCGCCTTATCCTAAAGGCTATAGAATATATAAAGAATTACTAGCTAAAGTATACTAGGTACTATACTAGTACTAAGTATACTATACTAGTATTATACTAGTATTAAGTATATTATACTAATACTATACTAGCACTATACTAGTACTAAGTATACTAATTAACTATAATAGTCTTATAAGTAATAGAATAGTAATAAGCTTATAAAGGCTTAGGCTTTTATAAGATTATAGCTATAGGGAAGCCTTAGTAGCTATAAAACCTATAAAGCCTTATAACTTATAACTATAAAAGGCTTACTATAATATCTTTAAAAGTAATACCCTAAAGGCTTAGTACTAATTAGCCTATAATAGTCCTAGAAGTAATAAAATAGTAATAGGCTATAAAAAGAGCCTTAGTAGCTATAAAACCTATAGAGCCTTATAACTTATAACTATAAAAGGCTTACTATAATACCTTTAGAAGGTAATACCCTAGAGGCTTAGTACTAGTTAGCTTATAATAGTCTTAAAAGTAATAAAATAGTAATAAGCTATAAGGAGAGCCTTAATAGTTATAAGACCTATAAAGCCTTATAACTTATAACTATAAGAAGCTTACTATAATACCTTTAGAGGGTAATACTTTAAAGGCTTAGTACTAGTTAGCTTATAATAGTCCTAAAAGTAATAAAATAGTAATAAATAGAGAGCTTACTAGCCTTTAAAGGGTAATACCCTAGAAGCTAATACTAATAAAGGTATTAATAGAAAGCTAGCTAGCCTTTAGTAGGTAATACCTTAGAGGCTAGTATTAATAGAGGTGTTAATAGAGAGCTAGCTAGCTTTTAGTAGGTAATACCTTAAAGGCTAGTGCTAATAAAGGTATTAATAGAGAGAGAATAGCTCTAGTAGGTAATACCCTAGAGACTAGAGGCCTTAGAAGTATAATACTTCTAGAATAGACCCCTAGAAAATTATAGCTTAGGAGGTACTTAGTATAGTCCTAAGTAGTACCTATACTTATAAAAGGCTAGCTTTAATAGTAGCTTAGTTATAATATTAGTAGTATTCTTAGTACTTAGAATTTAATTAAAGCTTAATTAGTATAGTATATTTTTATTATATAACTAGTAATATTAAATATTTATATACTTTATATAGGGGTATTCTTAAATACTAAAAGCTTAGGTAATAGTATTAGAGTTATTAGCCTAGATAGTAGTCTTAATATAGGTAGGCTTTTCCTTAAGGGTTTTTATAATAATATAGTAAAGCTATTAAATCTAGATAGCTTTCTAAGCTATATTATACTAGAAGATATACTTTACTTTAATAGTTAAGTATATAATAATATTCTATAGCTTTAAGTATTAAGATATAATACTACTCCCTAAGGTAATAATAAAGCTATTAATAGATTTATATATTTATTAGTAGTTAGTATAATTAGTATTATAATAGACTTAAGGTCCTTTATTAAGTCCTATAAAAATAAGTTTATAGTTAATAGTACCTTTAATATATTATAAAAGCTATTTTAAGCTAATAATATATTCTACTAGTAAGATAGCTATAAATCTATAGTAATAGCTAATAGTAAAGTAGATATTAAGCTTAGAGTAGTTAAAAAGATAAATTAAGCCTTTATAGGTCTTAGTATACTAGCTATTCTTAATAGTTAACTATTACTTAATACTTTTAGTAGTAGGACTTATTAGTAGGTTATAAGGTTTATAGTTAAGAAGGCTAGCTTCTTTTAAAAAGGCTTTAGTATATCTACTTTAAAAGAGTATAAGGGTTCTTATATATTAGTCCTAATAGATATTAATATTAAAATAGTAGTTAATAAAGCCTATATTTATTATCTTATAAGTATTTAATAAGGCTTTCTTAATCTTTATAATAGTAACCTTATTCTTACTAATAATAAGAAGATTATTAATATAAATTATAATAATTAGGCTATCTTTATAAATAAATAGGGAATAATTAAGCTATATAGGCTTAAAGCTAAGACTTTAAAGTGTTTTATAAAAGGTTATATACTAGATCTATAGGGCTTACTTTAACCTATATAGGGACTTTAGTAATTTCTATACTTTCTTAAGATATTCTTTTTAATATTCTTTAGGTATTTTAATATAGACTTTAGTATTTATAGAACTATAAAGAAAGGTAGTCTTAATATCTATTTACTTAACCTTAAGGTCTAAGGTAGCTATAATTACTAGTAGTAGGTATAGTATTAAAACTTTTAGTATACTTATAAATATTTTATAGTAATTAAGTCTTTTATATTAATTAAAACCTTTTACTATATATTAAGATTTCTAGTAAATAACCTTATTATTAATACCTCTTTTAAGTTTATATACTTACTTACTTAAGAGAATAGTCTTATTTTTAAGCCTATTAATTATAATTATAATATAGTTCTTTATTAAAGAGTTATACTTATTTACTATTAAGCCTTTTTATTTTTATAAGTTAAGGTAGAGAATAGCCTATTTATATATTATAGGTTTTTTATTATAAATAAGGTTACTAAATATAGTAAGGTTTATTATATTATTAAGATTAAAATAAAGTATATATTAGTAGTTTTAGGATATTAAGACTAATTTAATTAGAATTTTAATTTATATTATAAGTCTTTCTTCTTACTTAATAATACTATTTAAAGCTAAGGATAAGGGTATTTTAAAGAGGTTAGATAGTATCTTATTAATACTAATAGTAAAGATAGGATATAAGGTTAATTAAATATTTAATAGTATTAGTTTAAATTTATTATTATTTAGTATATATAAATAGCTAATAAAGTTATTATTATTAGCTAGGTTATAAATATTATTATCTTTATTAGTAATTCTTAATACTATTAATATAGAGAATATAGAAAGTATTATTTACTTAGGCTCTATAGTTAAGGTAGTAGGTATACTATAGTACTTTACTATAAAGCTCCTATTAGTAGGTAAGTTATAGGTAATTAAAGTAATTTCTATATACTCTTATCTCCTACTAATTACCTATTAACCTAAAAAGTAGTATATAGTTTTACTCTTATAGCTTAAAGTAAGGTTATTCTACTAAAGAAGGTTATATTTAAAATCTTTAAATAGCTAGTTAGGCTATTCTTAAAAGATAATATTATTAATAATTACTAGTCTATTAGGTCTATTAGTATTTAAGATAATATAGTTAGTTTAGCCTTTATATTTAATTAGAATATATAGGATAGTTTTAGGAATTATTCTTAGAATATAATAAAAGGTCTTTTACTATTTATAATTACTTATAATTTATAAATAACTAAAGTTAGGTTTATCTTTAAACTATAGTTTATAAAGAGTTATTAGTTTATTATTTTTTATTATAAGGGTATACTATTAGAAAGTAGTATAGGTCTATACTATAACTAGCTAGAATTTAATTAGTACTTTTAACTAATATATAATAAGAAAAAGCTTATTTTATAGTATCCTATTCTTAACCTTAATAATACTATTCTATTAATATTAATTAGTAATAAAATACTATAAGTATATACTTAAGGAAATATAGGAATTCTTAAACTAGGTTATAATATTTTCCCCCCCCCTAATCTAGCTAGATAAAGTAGTATTTATATTCTAAATATTCCTATATCTTTAGGAAATTTAGTATTATATTAGGTAGTTAAGATTTCTTTTTAATAAAGAATAGCTAGTATATTCTAGTATAATTATTAATAATAATAACCTAATATTAATCTTTTTTCTAAAAAGTAGGTAGGGTATTAATAATATTAATATAAAGGCTTTTAAAAGAATATATTCTTTTTTAGAATAAATAAATATAAAGGCTTTCTTTTTATCTCCTTATAAGATAGCTAATATAATATTTATACTAGTTAATAGGCTTTATACTAATAAAGATAAAAATAAATTTAATAATATTCTATTTTCCTAAATATCTAAGTTAATTATACTATAGCTTATACCTTAGGTTATTTATTATATAGGCTAATATACTAATATTTAAAGTAATATAGTTAATTATATAAACTCTAGTAATTTATTAGGTAGTAAGAATAACCCCTTAATCCTTTATTATAACTACTCTTTCTTTATTAAAGACTATTATAGTATTCTTTACTACTAGGTAGCTAATAAAGAGTAAGCTTATTAAGGTATCTTTTTATAAAATATTATTATATAATTCTAAGGTAGTTTTAAGGCTCTTTATAGTAATAATAGCTATTCTATAAGTAATAGGTTTTAAGATAATACTAATAAAACCTTAAATACTAAAGCCTAAGTAAGGGAATAAGTCTTTTATAAGTTCCCTATAGCTTAAAATATAGCTAGATATATTAGAGTTAAGTAGTATTAGTTTTTAATATAATAATATAAAAAGACTAAAATCTTATCTAGGTTTAATACCTATAAAAATACTATCTACCTTAAATTAACTAAAGTATTATAGGCTTTAAAAGATAGTAAAAGTAAGTTAAGTTAGCTTAAAGTCTATAAAAGGACTTATATACTATTTAAAGCTAACCTTTTTATATTTATACTTATTATTATATTTCTTAATTAAGTATTAGTACTTTTTATTTTATTAAAATAAAAAGGGTAAGTTTATTAAATAGAGTTTAAGGTATAGCTTTTAATATTACTTATTAAAGTAACTTAGAAGCTTATAAAAAGAATAGAAGTACCTAGTAGTATTAGGTTTTATTATACTATAAGGAGAATACCTTTTAATAGTTATTATAATAACTAAAGTAGCTTATTATTTAGACTTTTTATTATTCTATTATTTAAGCTTAATAAGGTTAGTTATAACTATAATTACCTATATAAATATAGTTATAAAAGCTATAATAGTATTATTAGTCTATTTTAAAATAAGATAAAAGGCTATCTTAGTAATATAGAAGTTAAACTCTTTATTAAGACTATTAATAAAAAGATATACTATTAAAACCTTAAGGACTTTAAAGTCTTTATTAAGAGATTACTACTTAGTTTAAATATTAATAAGTACTATAGTAAGTTTCTTAATAAATCTATATTAAATAAAGGTTAGTATTAAAAGATAGTTAACTATAATTTAAAAGATAATAATACCTTTTAGTTTAAAGTACTTCTTAAAGGCTATAATTATATTTAATACTATAACCTTATTCTTAATAAGGCTATAAGTATATTCTTTAAGGCTTATATTAATAAAAATAATAGTATAGACTTAGTTCTATATTTATTCTTAAATAAGATTCTTTATAGTCTTACTATTATAAGCCTTAATTAAGATAAAGCTATTTCTTTAGCCTTCTAGTAGTAATCTATTAAGATTATTAAGTCTTAGTATATTAATTATCTTTAGCTTTTATTTAACCTAATTACTTTTAGATTTAAGCTTTAGAATATTTAATACCTTCTTTAATATTAAAGATATAGTATTAAATAATAAAGTAAATAATAAAGTTATAAAAAGATCTTAACTTATATATAAAAGTTAAGTTATTAATAGTACTACCTACTAAGGAAGTAGAACTTTAAGATAATAAAGAGGATAATAGGCTAAGTATATAGTCTTTCTTTTTAAACTAAGTATCTTATATTTATTTAAAGGTAAGAAGTATTTAAGTAAATAATAAAGAATTCTTCTTACTAAGTAAATAGTTATTATATACCTTTTATAGTAGTTAAGACTATAGATTATAGTAAGTAATCTAGTAGGTATATTTAAGACTATAGATTATAGTAAGTAATTTAATAAGTATATTTATTTAGGAGTTATAACTATATTAGGTAAATTTATATTATAATATATATAAAATAAGTATATAGAGTCTATATATAAATTACTAGGTAGGGTATAGTAGTAAAATTTCTTTTTCTTTATATAGAATTTTTATAATAAATAGACTTATTAAATATACTCTAAATTAGCTAAAGTTTAAGGTCTTTCCTTTTCCTATATATAAGGAGTTATAAATTTCTTAAGTTTTATAATAAATATTAGCTTATATAGATAGTAAGTAAATTTAATAAGAAATTAATACTTTTCTTTATTTTATTAGTAGCTTTTATAATATAAGTACTATTAGGCTTATAACCTATTAATACTAATAGGGTATATATAGGGTAAGAAGTAAAGTTATTATATTATATAATTTCTATCTAGTTATATAGTATAGGTAAGTATTAGATATACTAGGTAATAGGAGATTGTTCTTCTAGCTTCTAAGCTGCCTATTATTATCTCCCCCCCCTAATTTAGCTAGATAAAGTAGTATTTATATTCTAGATATTCTTATATCTTTAGGAAATTTAGTATTATATTAGGTAGCTAAGATTTCTTTTTAATAAGGAATAGCTAGTATATTCTAGTATAATTATTAATAATAGTAACCTAATACTAATCCTTCTTTTAAGAGGTAGGTAGGGCGCTAATAATATTAGTATAAAGGCTCTTAAGAGGATATATTCCCTTTTAAAATAAATAAATATAAAGGCTTTCTTTTTATCTCCTTATAAGATAGCTAATATAATATTTATACTAGCTAATAGGCTTTATACTAGTAAAGATAAAGATAAGTTTAATAATATTCTATTCCCCTAGATATCTAAATTAATTATATTATAGTTTATACCTTAAGTTATTTATTATATAGGCTAATATACTAATATTTAAAGTAATATAGTTAATTATATAAACTCTAGTAATTTACTAGGTAGTAAGAATAACCCCTTAATTTTTTATTATAATTACTTTTTCTTTACTAAAGACTACTATAATATTCTTTATTATTAAGTAGTTAATAAAAAGTAGGCTTATTAGGGTACCTTTCTATAGAATACTATTATATAATTTTAAGGTAGTCTTAAGGCTTTTTATAGTAATAATAGCTATTCTATAAGTAGTAGGTTTTAAAATAATACTAGTAAGACCTTAAATACTAAAGCCTAAGTAAAGAGATAAGTTCTTTATAAGTTCTTTATAGCTTAAAATATAGCTAAATATACTAAAGTTAAATAATATTAGTTTTTAATATAATAATATAAAAAGACTAAAATCTTATCTAGGTTTAATATTTATAAGAGTACTATCTATTTTAAGTTAATTAAAGTATTATAAGCTTTAAAAAATAATAAAAATAAATTAAGCTAGTTTAAAGTCTATAAAAGGATTTATATATTATTTAAAGTTAATATTTTTATATTTATATTTATTATTATATTTTTTAGTTAAGTATTAATACTTTTTATTTTATTAAAATAAAGAGGGTAGGTTTATTAAATAGAGTTTAAAGTATAGCTTTTAATATTACTTATTAAAGTAACCTAAAAGCTTATAAAAAGAATAAAAGTATTTAATAATATTAGGTTTTATTATACTATAAGGGGAATACTCTTTAATAACTATTATAATAACTAAAATAGCTTATTATTTAGACTTTTTATTATTTTATTATTTAAGCTTAATAAGGTTAATTATAATTATAACTACTTATATAAGTATAATTATAAAAGCTATAATAGTATTATTAGTTTATTTTAGAATAAGATAAAGGGTTATTTTAGTAGTATAAGAGTTAAACTCTTTATTAAGACTATTAATAAAAAGATATACTATTAAAGCCTTAAAGACTTTAAAGTCTTTATTAAGAGATTATTACTTAGCCTAAGTATTAATAAGTACTATAGTAAGTTTCTTAATAGATCTATATTAAATAAAGGTTAATATTAAGAAATAGTTAACTATAGTTTAAAAAATAATAATACCTTTTAGTTTAAAATACTTCTTAAAGGCTATAATTATATTTAATATTATAACTTTATTTTTAATAAAACTATAAGTATATTCTTTAAAGCTTATATTAATAAGAGTAATAATATAAACCTAATTCTATATTTATTCTTAAATAAGATTCTTTATAGTCTTACTATTATAAGCCTTAGTTAGGATAAAGCTATTTTTTTAGCCTTTTAATAGTAATCTATTAAGATTATTAAGTCTTAGTATATTAATTATCTTTAGTTTCTATTTAACCTAGCTATTTTTAGATTTAAGCTTTAAAATATTTAGTACCTTTTTTAATATTAAGGATATAGTATTAAATAATAAAGTAAGTAATAAGGCTATAAGAAAATCTTAACTTATATATAGAAGTTAAGTTATTAATAGTATTACCTATTAAAAGAGTAGAACTTTAAGATAATAAAGAGGATAATAAGCTAAGTATATAGTCTTTCTTTTTAAACTAAATACCTTATATTTATTTAAAAGTAAAAAGTATTTAAGTAAATAATAAGGAATTCTTCTTACTAAGTAAGTAATTACTATATACCTTTTATAATAGTTAAGACTATAGATTATAATAAGTAATTTAATAGGTATATTTAAAACTATAGATTATAATAAGTAATTTAATAAATATATTTATTTAAAGGTTATAACTATATTAAGTAAATTTATATTATAATATATATAAAATAAGTATATAAAGTCTATATATAAATTACTAGGTAGGGTATAATAATAAAATTTCTTTTTCTTTATATAGAATTTTTATAGTAAATAGACTTATTAAATATACTTTAGATTAGCTAGAGTTTAGGGTCTTTCCTCTTCCTATATATAAGGAGTTATAAATTTCTTAAGTTTTATAGTAAATATTAGCTTATATAGATAGTAAGTAAATTTAATAAGAAATTAATATTTTCCTTTATTTTATTAGTAGCTTTTATAATATAAGTATTACTAGGCTTATAACCTATTATAACTAATAGGGTATATATAGGGTAAGAGGTAAAGTTATTATATTATATAACTTCTATCTAGTTATATAGTATAGGTAAGTACTAGATATACTAGGTAATAGGAGATTATTCTTCTAGCTTTAGAGTT
>NW_006271973.1:1382110-1396882 GCF_000225605.1 Cordyceps militaris CM01 | reverse complement strand
GCCTGTTATTATTAATAGGCTTTAGAAAGGCTTTAGTAGGCTTTAAGGTAGCTTTAGTAGTCCTAGGGGCCTAATAATTATAGTCTAGGTTATTATTAGAGTTATACTTACTATTAGTATTACTTTTAAAGGCTTATAATACTTCTAAGTCTATATCTAGGTTCTTTTTAGTAAGGAATAGGTATATAGTAAATATATAGAAGCTAATAGGGTTAAATAGTATTTTTATAATATATTTTCTAGTATTTATACTTATTAGCTTATAAAGGCTAGTCTAGCTAGTATCTTTATATTAAATATAGATATCTAACTATAATAGTAAGTAATATAGGGGGCCTATATTAAGGCTATTATATATAATTAGTACCTTATATACTTATTATAAGGAGAGAGCTTTCTAGGTAATATTAGTTACCTTTTAGAGGGCTTTAGTATATTAGGCTACTAAAGGGTATAGTAAAGAGCCTTCTAAGAGGTAGGGGTAGGTATTAAAGACTAGTAAGGTAGGTATTAAGCTATTAAGGCTAGTAGAGTTATTTATAGCCTTAATAGTAAGTTATAGGTACTTATTAGTACCTAAAGTACCTTATAGCTCTTTCTAGATAATATTATAAGTATACTAAAAAGGGGTATAATAGTATTCTAGCTTACTAATTATATTATAGGCTTCTATAGGTACTAGATATACTTAAATATCTAGCTTCTTAGTATATTTATAGAATTTAGTAAATAAAAAGTTACTTTTAGTATTATAAATAATCTATTTAGGGGGTTTAAGGTATATATTAATTTAATAGTATTAAAGTATATTTTAAAGGCTTTTAGTACTTTCTAGGGGGCTTTCTATACTTCTATAAAGGAATTAAGCTACCTAAAAGGAGGTAATAGTATTTAGTATATATAAAATAGGTTATTAATTATTAAGATATATTATATTAGCTAGTATTTTATAATTAAATTTATACTTATCTTTTAAGGTAAATTAGAACTATTTAGAGGACTTAGTATATAGTTAGTATTATTTATAGGTAGTTATTAAGTAGTTTAGTACTTCTTTACTAAATTCTTTTTTTATATATTCTAATATCTAGCTAAGGTAGGCTATTAAAAGGTATTTAAAGTAGTAGTATAAGTACTAAAGTTCTCCTTCTATTAGGTAGAAAGTAGTAACTTTAGTAGTATATAGTATTTACTAGGGGTATTCTTAATATCTTATAATAGGGACCTTTAGCTATCCTTAATAGAGTATATTATTAATATTATCTAGTTAAATCCTTAGTATATCTATATTCTTAATAGAAAGTAGGAATAGTATAGTAGTTAGTAATACCTAGAATATAATTACTTTAAATATTATAAGTACTATAATCTTACTAATAAAGGTTATAAAGTTAATATTAAAGTATATTATTATAATAAAGGCTAATTTTATAACCTAAAGGCTTAGAATTAGTTTTATTAATACCTTTACTTATACTATATTAATATTAAAAGTACTAATAGTATTTATATTAAAGAGAATCCCTTTAAAAATATTCTTTATATACTATTCCTTATAGCTAAAGATACTAAAGATACTTTAGAATAGATCTTTAGTATAAATAGTATATTTAATAAAGATATTAATAAAGAAATATATAATCTTTTTAGGGGATTAGTTCTTTACTATAATAAAAGCTTTAATAACTTTTAAGAAGAATACTTATATATCTTTTTATTTATTTATTAAAAAGTTATCTTTATTAAAAAATAAAGTAATAATATAAGTATTAACTTTATCCTAAATTAATAATATCTTTTCTAGAGTTTCCTTAAAGGCTATTAAGAAAGCCTAATACTTTTTATTATTTAAAGGCTTTTAATAGATCTTATAGGTATTCTAGGTATTATAAGTACCTTTCTATTCTTTCTTAGTATAGTTTATTAACTAATAGTCTTTTTTTTAGTATATAAAATAGTACTTTAAGGCGCTATTTAAGCTACTAGGTTATTTCTTTAGAAGGATTTAGGTATTATAGAATTGCCTATTAATATAGAAATTCTAATACTTTAAATAGGTTTATTTATATATATAGATTAATTATTAAAGTATTAAAATTAAGTCTTTATAGTATTCTAAAGGCTATATAAAGGCTATAATATAGGCTTTATTACTATATATAATACTCTTTAGTATATTCTAAGTCTTAATAAATATAGTTATACCTTTTAATATAGAAAATAGTTTTTAATATAGAACCTAGATCTTATTAACTAGTAACTTAAGGTAGTTAATAGTAGACTTTATAAGGTACTTTTTTATTAGCTTATCTAGTAAAAGGTACTTCTATTTATTTATATAGAGATCCTAGATTAATAAGGGTTTAAATTAGTTATAAACTACTTTAATTATCTTATTATAAGTTATTTAGTAATTTAAAATTACTTAGATATAGTACTTTAAGGCTTTTCTAATAAGTATTAATAAGAATATATATAATAAAGCCTTTTCTAGAAGCTAGGTTTAATTATAATAGTTAATAAAGTTATATATCTAGGTATAGAAAAAGTTATATTTCTTTTTATTATATTTATTAGCCTTTTAGTACCTTTTAATAATATTATTAATTTACTTTAGTATATTTAGGTTTACTATAAGTAGCCTAAAGGGTTTATCTTTAAGTTATTTATACTTTTTATTATTAAAGTAATATAATAATAATAAGAATAATAATAGTAATCTTAAAGGTAATAGTAATACTCCTTATTAATATAATAACTATAATAGTCTTTATAATAACTATAATAAAAGTATAGGTAGTCTTAGTAAAGGTAATAATAGTATTTTATATTTAAAGGGTTATTAGGTAGCCTACCTCTTATAGTACTAGTAGGTAAAGTTTCTTTAGTATAGTTATAGTATAGAGGGCTAAATATACTTATTATAGCTAGAGTTCTATAAGGTATTAGGTAGTATAAGGGTACTAGGTACTTAAGAGGTATTAATTATTATAAGTAAGTTAGGTACCTAGAGGGTATTAAGTATTAAAAGAAGTCTAGTTATATAAAGGTCTTAATAAATCCTTATAGGTTTAGGTAAGGTATTTTCTATACTATATAGGTCTTTTTTTAGTATTTCTTAAGGTAGTTCTAATAATAGTATATATTAAGGTATTAATACCTAGGCTATTTAGAGTAAGTTATTATTATTTAAATAGAAAAGATTATAAGTATCTTTCTTTTTATTATTAATTAACTTTAAAGGTTTATTAGTTAAAAGGGAATTAAATAGTAGCTTTTTTATAAATCTTAATTTAATAGTAAATAGTTTTATTAAAAGCTAGTTAGGCTATATTAAAGAAGGTTTTTCTTTTAAAGAAAAAAAAAATAATTACTTTTATAATTAATATATTTACTAGAAATAGTCTTTTAGATAGTTTTAATAATTTACTATTCTTTACTAGTATATAGAGTAACCTTAGTACTATTAAGATAGTTTTTAAACTTATAAAGGATTTCTTTATTAACTATTTTCTAGTTAACTTTAATTTAATAAGTAAAATCTTTATAAAGGTACTTTTAAAGGTAGTTATTAAACTATTTATAATAAGTATTATATATAAGGGTATAGAAAATAATTATTATAGTAGTTTATTAATTAAAGTTAATAGCTTCTTTAATACTCTAAGTAAAAAAGTATAGTTAGAATAACTTTTAATTAGCTAGGAAAAGATAGGTAAGATAAGTAAGGCTTTTAGGTACCTTATTAGGGATTATAGTTAATAGGTAGCTTAAGATCTTAAAGGTAGTTATATAAAACTATATTAAAGACTTAATTAAAGGTTTTTTATTAGTTAAGTTATTAGGTATACTAAATAGTATATTAGGCTTTTTAGTAGGTATATTAGATATTATAATTAATAGAATAGATAGTTTTAAAAGGTTATAAAGCTATAAAGGTATAAAGAGAATAAGTATTTTATTAGAAATCTATAATTAAGATAAAGGTAATTACTAATTAATATTAAGATTACTATTCTAAATAGGTAATAATTATAAGATTATAGGTATAGAGTATTTATAAAGGTACTTTATAAGAATAGTTATATAATAATAATTCTTAATTAACTAATAAAATAAACTATAAAAGGGAGAGGCTATAGTTAAATATATAAATAGGTAGTACCTTAGGTACTACTAGGAAATTATAGGAATAAAGGAATAATTAGTAATTATATATATTAGTAGTTAATAGCTTATAGGTAGTTACTTTACTTACCTATAGAAGGTAATAACACCTCTATAGTAGTCTAGCTTTATTAGCTTAGTTATCTACTATAGTAGCCTTTATAGTACCCTATATTAGGGCTATAAGTACTAAGACTTCTTTATATACTATTATATAGTATAACTACTATATATATATATTATATAGTATAACTAGCTACTATATATAACTATATATAGTATAAATCTATTTACTATATACCTCTATATATAGTATATCTTACTAAATATCTACTATACTTAGCTAACTATATTTACTATAATACTTACTAGCATAATATAAGGCCCTCTATATAACTATAAGCTACCTTATACCTAGTATAATTATAAGCTACCCTATACCTAGTATAACTATAAGCTACCCTATACCTAGAAGAAAAAGGTAACTTATATATACTAATAGGTACTATTATACCTATTAGTAAGTAGGAGAATTAGGCTACTATTATAGTATATTATAGTAGCTATAGTAGTTACTACTTTTCTTTATAGTTATTATTTTATTCCTTATAGTTATTATTTTATTCTATTAGTTATTTTTCCTAGTTAATATAGATTAAGTAGGAGTAATAATAGGTAGCTTAGAAGCTAGAAGAATAATCTCCTATTACCTAGTATATCTAGTACTTACCTATACTATATAATTAGATAGAAGTTATATAATATAATAACTTTACCTCTTACCCTATATATACCCTATTGGTCTTAATAATAATAATATCTTTAAGGTAATTCCTTTTTCTTATACTTAAAGCTAATACTTAATATAAGTAGAATTATATTAAATTATTAAAAGCTTATTATTTTATTATATTATATATATATTTAGTCTATATTAAGTTTTTACCTATATATAAAAGACTTAAATAATATAAAATAGGGGTTTTTATACTTTTAAAGGTAATAGCTAATAATAGATATATTTTATATACTTATCTTTAATAATAAGTAACTAGAATTTATTATTATAACTTATAAGATAATCTTAAAAATCTTAACTAATCTTATTAAATAGTTTTTAAATAAGGTTATAACTAGGTTATTATAAGATAACTTAGCCTATATAGGTTAATATATAGCTTTTATAGTTAATATATTTAGTTTTAATAATCTTTATATTTAATATACTTTTACTAATTATACTTAAAGCCTATAACCCTAAATACTTTAAATAAAAATACTATAGGTATTTATTAGTTTATAATACTAGTAATAGTTAAGTAAAGTATTTATAATTTTATTCCTTTTTTTACTTTAATAATATTATATATAAAGGAGTTAGGCTTAAGCCTACTCTAGCTAGACTTAGCCTAAGGCTACTATAGGTATACCCCTAGTATACCCCCTTTATATACTATAGTAAATAGATAGACTAGCTTTTCCTTCTCTCTTACTCTATAAAAGAGTTAATACTATTATAATACCTATTTATAAATACCCTAAGGCTAGTCTTTAATAATTAACTCTCTTCTATATTAATACCTTTTTTACCTAATTAAAAGAAAAGCTAATAGAATAAAAATAATAATAATAAAACTATAACCTAAATAATAGTTACTAATAATTAAGGCCTACTAGGCACTTTTAGCCTAGACTATAGCTATAATAGAGTAGAATATATTCTTAAAAAAGGAGCTATAATAACTATAAGACCTTTTTAATACCTAGGCTATAGCTAGCTAAAATCTTTAAGGCTAGATAGTAGTATTAAGAAATACCCCTCCCCTAGCTAACCTACCTATAGTTTAATAAAAGCCTTTACTTATAAGGGAGAAGTTTAATAGTAATCTTAAGGTATTTATAAGATAAAAGTAAGCTATAATATATAAGCTAAAGATTAATATAGACTTTATTAGCCTTTTAAAGTCTTAATTTATATATATTTAGGTAAACCTTAGTATTATATTATAATTAAAAGTTACTATATACTTTAAAGTAAGTAGCCTTTAAGGTATAATAAACCTATATAAATTCCTAAAATACCTTAAAATAGTATTTAATAACCCTTATTAATAGTTTATAATAATAATAAACTTTAATATAATCTTATAAGGTAATAAAGAGTTCTTTAACTACTACTATATATACTTTAAATAGAAGTTAGCCTTAGCTAATAGCCTTATATAGTTAGATAAAGTTAAGCTAAATAAACTTTATTTTATACTATTAGCTATAATAAAAATACTTATAATTAACTATAGTATCTTTTAAATAAACTATAATAATATAATCTAGGCACTTTAGAAGGTAGTAGTTAACTTTAAATTATATAGAATTAAAGAGTAGTATTAAACTAGACTATAATAAAGACTATAAGGGTAATATATAGATTATAAAGAGAATATTTAAATAATAGGTATTTATACCTTTAGAATTAAACTAGCTATTAATAATATAACCTTAAGTAGTATATAGTTTAGAAAGTATACTATATAGGTATTTAAGGTAATATTTAATATATACTAAGAGGTAAGGTAATACCTTTACTATAAGAGGATAGGCTATATAATTATAGTCTATAAGCTTAAGCTAGCTAGACCCTTAATACTAGTCTATATAAGTAGTATTTCTATAGAGGATTAGTTTAATAGCTTAAGAAAAGAAAATACTTAAGGATAAGTCTCTTTCTAAATATATTAGCTATAATAAAAGGTTAGAAAGGAATAAATAAGTAAGATAAGGTAGTCTAAAAAGAGATAGCTAAATAAATAAATACTAAACTATTCTTTATCCTTACTATCCTAAAGGTATATATATTAATAAATACCCTTATTAACTTAGGCTATAAATACTATAAAGTAATATAGGAAAGGGTAGTAAATAGGCTATACTTTAAAAAAATCCTACTACTAACTAAGTAAGGAATTAAGCTAGCTATAAAGGAAAAAACACTAGAGTTTATAGTATTTAATATAATAAAGGTTAGGGTAGATATTAATAGCTAGGTATTCCTAGTTCTATTCTATATAATACCTATATTATTAAGGCTAATAATACTTAGACTACCTTAGCTTACCTACTATAAGCTAATAATAGATATAGAAAAAGGCTTTATTTACCTTAAGATAAAGCTATATTAGAAGATATATATAGAAGACTATAGGAAGAATAAGGAAGGCTTAATACTACTTAGTAGAAGCTAGTTCTATTACTAGCTTAAAGTAGACTTTAAGGAATACTATAAGGTAATATAGATTATATTAATAAGTATTTATAAGATTAATACTATTCTCTATTAAAAGCTAATTAGGAAATAAATAGTCCTTTAGTAATATAAGGAGTTTAAGGACCTTTTCTAAGAGAAGGATATAGTAGTATTACTACCTTATTAAGAAGGGTTTAATTATAAGATTAAGATTAAAACTAAGCTAGATAGTATACTAGAATAGCTACTATATAGCTATCTTTACTATATACCTTAAGACTAGTTACTAGAACTATAGAAATAGCTAATATCCCTACTAGATAAAGGCTAGATAAGAGTAAGCTTATCTTTAGCTATAATACTAGTACTCTTAATAAAGAAGTTAAATAGAGAATAGTACTTCTATATAGACTATAAGGGGCTTAATATAATCTTAAAAGATAATAAATACCTATTCTTACTTATTAAAGAGATATTATAGGCCCTCTTAATAATAAAATAGTATATAAAGCTTAATATCTATTTAGTATTCTATAGGCTATAGATAAAGATAAGGTCTAAAAAGTTTATAGCTTTTTAGACCTAGTTTAGCCTCTTTAAGTAGCTTATATACCCCTTTAGTTTCTTTAAAGTACTAATAATATTTTAATAGTATATTAACTATATACTAGGTAACTTCTTTAATAAATATATAATAGCTTACCTTAATAATATCTTAATCTATACTTTAAGGTCCTTATAAGACTATAAAGAGAAAGTATAGGTAATTTTAGGCTACCTTAAGGATATTAGTCTTTATATAGATTTAGCTAAGTATAACTTCTCTATAAAAATAGTAAAATACCTAAGATTTATTATATAGGTAGGGGTCTTACTAAAGCTAGACCTAGAAAAGATATATATAATTTATAATTAGGAGGTACCTACTTTAATAAAAGGGGTTTAAAGCTTTAATAGATTTATAAACTTCTATTATAACTTTATTCTAGACTTCTTAACTATATAAGAACTACTTACCTAGCTAATAAAGAAAAGTATATTATTTATATAAAATAAAGAGGAGATAACTATATTTAAAATACTAAAATTATTATTCTTATTAAGCCTATACCTAAGCCTTTAGGACCTAATAAGGAAGATACTAGTAGAACTAAATACCTTTAGTATAAGATTAAGTAGCTACTTATTATAAGTTAATAAAGATAAGGTCCTCTAACTAGTAGCCTACTACTTTACTAAGCTATTAACTATAAAATAGAATTATATAATTTATAATAAAGAGCTCTTAATAGTTATTATATACCTTAAAGTATAAAAGCCTAAGCTTTAAGGGTAAGAAAACCCCTTTATAATCTTAACTAATTATAAGAATCTTAAGTACTTTATAAAGCTATACTTACTATTAGAATAATAGATTAGGTAAGTAAAGTTCCTTTTTTAGTTTTAATTCTAGTTATACTACTAACCTAGACTACTAGTATAATAACTAAATACCCTTAGCTAGTAAAAGGTATATAAGAATAACCTAGAGAGGCTTTTAAGGGAGATTATAAGGCTAATTAATATTATAATAATTATAGTAATAAGTATAAGTAAATAATACCTATTACTATTCTTAGATCTAAAGCTCTTAGTACTATAAGAAGATAGTATAGTAGTAAACCTAAGCTACTTTACTAAGTTAGTAACTATATACTAAGGCACCTAGTCCTTCTTAGAGGAGGCTAAGACTTATAAATAAGTTATAGACTATACTATTTCTACCTACTAAAGGCTTTAGTTTAAAGGCTACCTATAGATTCTAAGCTAAGAACTACTAATAACTACCTTAATAGAGAGGGTATACTCTTTACTTATAGTAATATACCTAGGGAAGAATACTATATTTTTACTACTTATATAAGACTACTACTAGTTAGGAATATCCTAGGATATAGTATATTATATCTAGAATTATAAGTATTTTAGGGTATATAAGTTAAGAAAACTATATTAAGGACTTCTATAGTTAATTTCTATTAAAAAGTAATACTAGTAGTAAATCTTAGTTAACTTTATAATAAACCTACTAGCTTAGAAGGAAGGCTAGCTATATTTTTTAATAGTAATTATTAACTAATTATTAAAGTATATCTAGCTTAAGGTAATAAACTTTATAATAGTAAAGAACTATATAATATAGTTCTTTTTATACTAGTAGTACTTCTATAGATTCCTTAACTAGCTTATAAGTAATAAAGGTTTAGACTAGGTTAGTAAGTTCTAAAGAATACTATACTACCTAACTAATACTAAATAGCTTTTATTAATAGCCTTTTACCCCTAGATAGATAGTAAGATAAAATAAATAAACTAAGAAGTATAGATAGTATTTTAAGTACTAGTTATATACTCTTAGTATAATTAGCCTACCTAGTTACTAATAGCCTAGTTTATACTTAATAACTAAGATTTATTTATTATAAGCTTTAGCCTAAACTTTCTACTATATAGCTATTATAAGCTAGTTATATAGTCTATAATAAGGCTATTAATACCCTTTAAGTCTCTTATAAGGAGAGTAAAAGTATTTTTTAAGTATATTAAGGAGGGCTTAAAGCTAGCCTAGGCTATAATTATATATACTTAATAGTAGGTTAAGAAGGCTATAAATAACTCCTAATACCTTATAGAATACTTCTAAAAAGGGGATAAAATATAGCTTTCCCTATATAATATTATAATAATATAGTTAAATAAGAAACTTAACTAGGTCTAGATAAAATATATAGTAATAGTAGTTTTAATACTATTAATAATAACCTTTAATATACTTAAAAACCTTTATAAGATATTCTATATTAACCTTATTAAATAGGCTATAAATAATCCCTTCTTATTCTAAATATAAAGTAACTAGGCCTTTAAGTTAATACTAGTTAAAGATAGGCTAGGCCTAAAGCTAACCTAAGAATATATTATTAAGGAAATCCTATATATATATTACCTACTAGGATAAGACTATAAAAAAGAGGTACTTATTAAATAAGTAAGGTATTAAGACCTAACCTAAGAACTATTAAAAGTACTATAAAATAGTATTATACTTATAAGGTTTAAAGAATAATAAGGTAATACTTAGGATAATAATAAACTATATATAGCCTACTTTTATAAGACTAAATAAGTATAGTTTACTAGTTAATAATTAAAGCTATAATAAATATAGTATAAAAGTATAATACTTTATATAAATAAAGCTAGGTATTATATTAAAGATAGTAAGGACTTATAAGATAATAAGAAGTAATAATTCTTTTATTCTAAAGGGAGTATACCTTTATACTTATAGCTTTACTAGGTCCTTACTAGGCCTTTTAGTATATATAACCTAGGCTATTAAAGGTTACTAATAAAAATAAAAAATAATACTAAAAATATAAATTATAAGTATATTAGTACTATATTAAGGCTATAATATATTAGCTAGGTATAGTAAAAATAAAAAAGAAAAGAAAAGAAAAGATATAAAAATATAAAACTAAAAGTATACTAATACTATATTATTTTAAAAGTATAACTATATAGTAATAAAGTAAAAGAGAAAAGATAGTATAATATACCTATACTTATAGTATAAATTCTTAAAGCTCTTTATTATTATTATTAATATCTTTAATAATAGTTACTAGATTAGAAGAGGTAGGGGTAGTATTACTACTAGCTAGGTTATAAGGTAGTAATAAAGAAGGGGGTAGGTATACCTAAATAGATAATATTAAGTAATTATTAAGTAAAAGAGAATAATAATAGGAAAGGGAATAATAATAATATAAATATAAATAAAAATAAAAATAATAGTAATATAAATAAGAATAGTATAAGTTATTATAATAGTAGTAATAATAGCTATTAGACTAGTAGTATAAGAAGTAACTATAATCTAAGTTATAGTACTTAATAGCTTAGTAACTAGGTATTAAAGGGGTAGCTAAGTACTATAATATTACTAAGATAGTATTATTAGTAGCCTCCTAGTATATAGCCTAAGCCTATATTATCCCTTACTAAAATATAAGTAGTAAACTAAAAAGAAAGTATATATACTTACTATAAGTATAATAAAGTTTTAATTAATCTAACCTAATACTATATAGATAGGGCTACTAAAGCTATTACTAGTATAGTAGCCTTAGGGTACTATTACTATTATAGTATTAGTAACTAGAGTAATAACTAATATAGTACCTAGGGTACTAGGTAGGGGTAAGGTGCTAGTTAGGTTTATATAGGTATTAGCTAGAGTACTAGTAAAATAGTCCTAAATATATACCTATATAGCTATTAAAACTATATATTTATACCCCTTAATATATATAATACTAATTACTAGTATTATAATAGCCTTATTACTATTAATAAGTATTACTAGAGTATATATATACTAGTATAGGTTAAGACTATTTATAAATAGGATAGGCTTCTAAATATAGGATTAGTAGCTTATAGTATAGGTAGTATACTTACTATTAGTATTTATAATATAATTTAGTACTATTATTTAGTATAAGTATAGAAAATATATAATATATAGGAAGTCTAGCTTATTATTAGACTAATACTCTTTATTATTAAAATTACTCTATAAGGTATAATTATAAATTATTTAATAACCCTTTTTATACCCTTTTAGGCTTTTATTATTATTAAGTAGTAATAATAGGGGTAGTATAATAGTAGTAGCTAATATTATAGGTTATTATTATTATATTTATATATTATTATAAAATTATTTATAGTTTAAAGAGGAGTATTTTAAGAGTATAGAGTTAATTAAAGGTTATAAGAAGTAAAAGAATAAAGTAGGTTAAGAAAAGGAATAAGGGATTTATTTATAGAAGTAAAGGCTAATTAGGCTAAGAAATACCCCTTACTTTAAATATATTAATAATATAGTATATATATAATATACCTTACCTAGTAATAATAAAAAGATAATTTACTATACCTAAGTAATAACTAATAATACTAGGAAGCTAAATATAATATAACTAGCTATAGGTAGAGTAAGAATAGGGCTAGTAAATACTAGCTACCTAGAAGGCTATACTTAGAATAGGGGTAATTATAATATATAGACTATTTAAAAGAAATTCCTAAGTATAAAAACTATAGTAAAAAGTAAGTAAACTAGGGTTATTATAAGAATATTCTTTAATAATATATATATAGGCTATAAGAGTATAGACCCTAGGTAATAACCTAGTATAGGTATAAAGTATATATTAAATATATACTAGCTTAAGTAAGTAAGGTATAGTAGGCCTATATTAGCTTAGGTAATTATAGCTAATATAATTAGGGTACTACTAGAGAGGGGGGGTATATAAAGGAGTTAGGCTTAAGCCTACTCTAACTAGACTTAGCCTAAGGCTACTATAGGTATGCCCCTAGCGCGCCCCCTTTATATACTATAGTAGATAGATAGACTAGCTTTTCCTCCTTTCTTACTTTATAAAAGAGTTAATACCATTATAATACCTATCTATAAATGCCCTAGGGCTAGTTCTTAATATTATAACTATATTATCTTTTAGGTATATTAGTAATTATTAAAAAGGAATATATTTAAAGAATATAAGGTTATTAAAGTAAGTTAACTATTAAACTACTTTACTTTTTACTATATCTCCTCTATATAAGGTATAATTAAAGCTATATAGCTATATACTAGTAAAGTAAACTAGTATTTCTAATATAATATTAACTAGTATTTCTAGTATTATATATATATTACTTAATATTAGGGATTTAAATTTACTTTTAATATTTAATATATTTATTATTATATAGGTTCTAATACTATCTAGCTAAAGGATCTATCTACTAGTATTTATAGAAAATCTATTATTTAAGACCTAAATTAATTCTAGGTTAAAAAGTATTATATTATTAATAATATATATATTATTATAATTATTAAAGAGTATAGATTTATATAAATAGTATTTACTTAGGTCTATAAAAGCTATATTAATAGTATAAGCTAGTCTTTTAAGAAAGCTATATTTATCTTTATAATCTTCTAAGAGTTTAGGCTTAAATAATATATATATAAATTTATTACTCTTTTCTTTATTACTAGTAAAGCTTTTATTACCTTTATATTATATATACTTTACTTTTATATATATATTATATTTAATACTAAAGTAGCTCTTAATATTAAAGATCTATTAAATAGTTAAAGGCTTTATAATATATACCTTTTTATTACTTATTATAGTAAATTAAAGTATATAGTATTTTTTAGGCTTCTATTAATACCTCTTTTTAGTATTATAAAGATATATAAAGTCTTTAGCCTTATTCTTTCTATACTTTTTATTATTATAAGGTATATTATATATAAAAGCTAATTTTAAAGGTTATAGTTTATTATTTATATAAAAAGAGGTTTTATATTCTAATAAGGTTATTTTTAGTCTTTTACCTTAACTAATATAAACCTTATTCTTATATAGTTATAATAAAGCTTATTTTAAATATAGCTTTATTTTAATAGTTTTAAAGAAATTATTAATTATAAAATAACTATTAATTAATAGTATATTAAGTATATTTATATAATTATATATTATCTCCTAATTCTTAAGTTATTTCTTAATACTAATATTCTTTTAATATATATCTTATAGTATACTCTTATAAGTATAGTTTACCTTAACCTTTATATATACTATATTTAGAATAATAATTAACTTAAGCCTTTTAACTAATTAATAAATAATATACTTTTTTAGGTATTCTTTCTTAAGCTTATTATATACTTTAATTATTAAATAGAGATTAATAGATAATATAATAAGTTTATAAATCTTATTTAACTTAGTTTTACTCTTTTTATATACTTATAAAATAATCTTATATTTTTATTATTTTTAATTAAATAAGGCTTTAAGTATATTAAGTATTTTAAAGTTTATTTTAATAGGTTTCTTAAGCTTTATAACTTTATAAAGTTCTACTTTATATATTTTAATCTTTATAAGTATATTAAAAGGGTTTAATATATCTTTAATATTATCCTTTTTTATAAAATTAATAATTATTTATATATTTATTATAAAAGATTAAAAAATTTAGATTTAGTTAAACTAACTTTCTAAGTTATATTATTTAAATTTAAATAAGATTATAACTTTAGTATAAGATAATATAATAGAATAATAGAATAATAGAATATTATATAATAATAATAATAATAATAATAATAATAATAATAATAATAATAATAATAATAATAATAATAATAAATAAAATATAAAAAAAAAGATTTATATAATATAAATATTATAAGAAGTTTTAAGTTATAATAAATA
>NW_006271973.1:1300937-1382010 GCF_000225605.1 Cordyceps militaris CM01 | reverse complement strand
TTTTATATAATTAAAATCTTATAAGCTTATAATTATAAAATATTAATATAATTATATATATACAATATTATATACCCAGAATTAGTATATACTTATAGTAAGCCTATAATATTAATAAAATTAATAAAAAGTAGGTAAAAAGTAAAATAATATTAGGCCTAGCTTAAAAATAATACTAGATAAGAGCTATACTATAGTTAAAGTAGGTAATAGTAAAAAGACTACTAAAGATATATCTAAACATATTAAGACTAATAAGACTTAACTAACTAAACCTAAGGTAGTACCTACCTAGAAGAAACCTAAAACCTAGTTAACTATTATAAAAAAGCTCCTCTTCTTAGTAAATAAAGATAATAAGCCCTAAGTAGAAACCCTTCTAGAATAGTTATAAGTATATACTAGCTTTAAGCTAGGACTACTTATAACTACTAAAGTAATCTAGAATATTATAAAGGAGATAATTATATAGCTAGGCCTTATATTAAAAAGGACCTATATAGATATAGTATAAGAAGGAACCTAAGAAGATACCTAAGTAAAGCTAGTCCTAGCCTAGTATAATAAGGAACTAATTATTAGTACTAAAGACTACTAGGCTAAGGTATAGGCTATAAAGCTAGTAAAGGTAGTTATAGTAGTAAACTAATCCCTTTAAGAGGATACTATAGTAACTACTTACTAGCTCCTATTTAGAAATATAGTACTCTTATTCTACTAAGATATAAAGGTATTTATAAATAATATATACTAGGTTAAGAATATATTTAGGCTAAAAATATAGCTATCTTACTATATATACTTAATAGTAGTAAAAAGTATACCTTTAGCTAAAATACTAAATAATACTACTAACCTTATTACTATACTAATAGTATTTAATAAGGCTAATATAGTTATAGCTAAGATATACTACCTTTAGGTTAAATCTAGTATAAAGGTATTATTAGTTATTAGTATTTATAATATAACTATAACTAACTAACTATACTAATAAGGTATTTACTTTAATTTATAGGTATTTAAGTATAAACTCTATATAGAATTAGTTTAGGCTACTTAGTATTATAAATACTATAGGTTTAGATATATTATATAGTTCTATATAGTAAAGATAAATAGGTATAGCTAGTATATAGGCTAAGCCTATACTAATATAGAGGTATACCTAACTACTACTAATATATTAAAGGAATTATATACTAACTATAAAGAAAGGCACTTAGTATAATCTAAAGATTACCTTATATAGTAGAAGTACTAGATTTAGGCTTAGGAAGCTTATTACCTCTAGCCTACCTAGTTTAAAACCTATTAGCTAACTAAGTATAGGCCCTAAAGCCTAAAGGCCTCTTTACTACTTAAGTAAGTTATTAATAGCTTATAACTATAAGGAAGACCCCCTAAGGCTAGGTAAAGCCTAGTAAAGAGACTAAATATATTATAGTTAAATATAATATAGTTTCTCCTAACTAGGGGTAGTAGTATACTACCCCCCCCCCTACTACTATAAACCCTAACTAGATAACTTATAATAATAGTAATAATAGCACTAGTCCTAATACTAACTACTTTTAAACTAGCCTAGCCTAGATAATAGAATAAAGATCCTTTTATAGAATATTTATAAAAATAATAATAATATCTAGGTAGCCCTATACCTTCTTAATAGTCTAGATATTCTAGCCTTTTAAGAAGTAGCACTAGGCTAGCCCCCCCCTACCCTAACCTTAGTATTATACTAAAGGCTTTAAAGGGGAGGCTATATTATAACTTATATATATAAAAGATTACTAAAGGATCTTTAAAATACTATTCTATTAAAAGATACTTATTATATTTAATTCTTCTCTTTATTACTAGTTATTATAAATATCTATACTAAACCTAGGTTAAACCTAGTTACTCTCCTACTTAGAGTAAGAGTAAGTAAGCCTATACTAAGAGCTATAGTAAAAGACTTTAATATTTACTATTTAATATAGGACTTCTATAAATAAGAGTCTAATACTATTAAACCTATAATAAAGTATATAGATAGGCTTAAGGCTAGGCTAGTTATACCTTTTAAGATAAGTATATAATATAAAAAGGATAAATATTTAAATATAATTAACTTACTTTAAGCTTTTCCCTTCTTAAGAGGGTAATATAGTATTATACTATAAAGTCTAACTAAGTCTAACTATATCCCCTAGCTATTAATACTAAATATATATAAAGAAGTAGAACCCTTATAGATTAGAAATTAAAAAAAGATAAATAAGGATATAGCTACTACTAAGGTAATAGCTTAGTTTTAGCCTTTAAATAAAGTAATACTTTATAACCCCTTTAAGATTAAAGTAATATATAAATAGTTAATAATAACTATTTAAAATATAGTCTAACTAGCTATTTTTATTATAACTTTAGCCTAGTTATAGTAATTATTATAGTAGAATTAAAAAGTAGTAAATACTATTAATAAAATAAAGAGGGTATAGTAAATAGTATAGTATATAAAAGTACTAGTAGATTAAGGATATATAGTTAAGGTAAAGATAGCCTAGGTAAAGACCTTATATAAGGCTAGGCTATAGAGCTAAAGAGAGTACCTAGATTCCCTAGGGGATATATTTAGACTCTAAAGGCATTTCTACTAGGTAAAAGGATATATAGCTAGATATACCCTTAATATAATATTAGTCTTAACTAAACTAGATAATAAGATAGCTATTATATAAGAAGAGAAAGCTAATATACTTAGCTAGAAGTTCTTTCTAGATACTATACTACTTAACTAAGAATAGCCTAGGTTTAAGGTAGAGCTATAAGGGGTAAGCTAGGATATAATTAAGATCTTTAAGCTAATTACTAAGGAGGAGGTTATAATAATACTTAGGGGGTATATAACCTAGAATACCTTAAGGCTAGATAGGGTTCCCTATAGGTTTTTATAGGCCTTAAGACTACTACTTTATTAAGTCTTAGCTTTACTTTATAATACTTTACTTAAAGCTAGTTATTTTCTATCTTAGTATAAGGCTAGTATTACTATAGTCTTATAAAAGCTAGATAAATAACTAAAGGACCTTTATATAGTTAGGGGATAATAACCTATTACCCTTCTTAATACTATAAGTAAACTTCTTAAGAAGATTATAGTAAATAGGATTATAACTATAGTAGAGTTAAACTAGCTCCTACCTAATAGCTAGATAGGGAATAGGTAAAAGAGGTTAACTAAGATTACTATTACTATAATTTTAGAAATAGTTAGATTAATATAGGCCTAAGGTAGTACTATATTATTACTATAGCTAGATATTATTAGTACCTTTAATAATATTAATTATAACCTCCTTATTTAGATATTCTAATAGTAGGGTTTTTTAGCTAAAGTACTAAGCCTAATATAGTCCTTTTTAGCTAATAGGTTAGCCTAATTAAGGCTTAATAGTAGCTTAATATAGGCTAGGTTAGTTCTTTAAGGGGTGCCTTAAGGATTACTATTTTTATTAATTCTTTTTATTCTTTTTACTAGCTTACTATATACTACCTTTAAGATAGTACTAGGCCTAATAATAGTTAGGTTTATAAATAATATTAACCTACTTAGTATTAAACTAAATATAAATATAGTAATCTTATAGCTAGAATAAAGATAGAAAATATATAGGGAGTAGTTAAAGATTAATAACTTATAATTCTCTATATTAAAGTTTAGTCTTATATACTTTTAGTATAGCTAAGGCCTAGACCTAGGCCTAATCTAGCTTAATAATATATTAGTTTACTTAAAATAGAAAACCTAACTCCTTAAAGTCTAGCTAATATTAAGCCTAAGGTAAAAAAAATAACTCTAAGTAGTTAAGAATTAAGTAGTAAAAGTAGCCTAAGCTTTAAGTATAACTATTAAGAAAGCCTAGGGGCCTAAGGTTAAAAATATATAAAAACTATACTTCTAAGGTATTAGGCTTATTATAATATTTAGTCTAGCTAGTTAGTATATACTAGGGAAGGATAAGGTAGTAGGCCTAGCCTAAACCCTATATAACCTCTAAGTATAATACTTATAACTAGTTATAAGGGTATTTAAAGCTACCTTAACTTACTATATTAAAGAAGCTTTAAAGGTCCTTCTAATTAACCTTTACTTAATAACTAAAAAGTGCTAAATACTAATAAGGTAGGAGGTAAGTAAGGTAGTAGCCTAGCTCTAGTATATATCTACCTAGGTAATTAAAGTAATCTTAATAGTAGTAAAGAGGCTAAGGTAATAGTAATAATATAGGTAGTAATAACTATAATAATAAATAAGACTACTATTAGCTAACCTATATAAAAGCCTCCTAAGTAAGTCTAAGAGGGCCTTAGAGTAAGACTAAAAAATACTTAATAAATAGTTATAAGATAGATTAATAATAAGGTAAGAAGTAAATAAGTTAGCTAAATAATACTATACTAAATAGGTTATAATCTACCTTACTTATAAGCTATTATAGCTCTAATACCTTACCTAGATAGTTTTATTCCTATTTATACTTAAGTATATTAGTTCTATTATTATATAAATATATATAAAGAAGATTAGGCTTAATACTTTTTTTTATAAATAATATATTCCTAATTATAAGTTAAGCCTATACTATTATAAGGAAAGGCTAGAAGATATTTATTATATCCTATTAAGTTATACTATATACTAAACTAGGCCTAAGCTATTAAAAGGGTAACTTTAAAATAGGTAAAATATACTATTAATATTAAACTACCTAAGGGATTTAATAACTATTACTAAATAGTTATACTTATAAGGTTAACTAATATATATCTAAACCTTATCTAGGTTAATACTAAACTAAGGTTAGGTTAGGTATAGTATAATAATAATATAGGTATATAGTAAGATAAGAATAGACTAAGTATATATTAATATTAATTTAGTATAGGTATAAAAAGTAATTAACTTTTAATTTTAAAATTTAGTAAATTAGGCTATTAGCTTACTCTTACCTTAGTATAGCCTAAACCTAGTATTAACCTAACTTTACCCCTTTTCCTAAGTATAAAATAAAAGATTTAAAAAAATAAGTATAGCCTAAGCTAAGCTTAATACTATTTTAACTTTATTACTTTTAATAAGCTAAAAAAATATATAGAAAACTAAAAATAATTTTAAATAGGTATAGCCTAGGCTAGGCTTAGTACTACCCTTCCTTACCTTCTCTTTCTTTTACTCCTTCTTCTCCTTCTTACCCTCCTCCCCCTTAGTTAAGGTAGTTAAGTCTAAGCCCTTATCTAGCCTAGGCTTAGGTATAGTTACCCCCTAGGCCTTTAAGGTAGCTATAATAACCTAGAGTAGGCTAACTAAGGTATATTACTACTAAGCTAGCTAGTAAGCTACTTTAGCCTTAGCCTAGTCTAGGTATACTAGTACCTTAGTATTAGTATAAATAGTTATAGCTAAGGCTAGGTTATAACTAGTAAGGGTTAGTATAACTATAATCTAGGCTAGATTAGTTATACTTTAAATATAGTAGGTATTACCTTTAGTATTTATACTATTAGCTTAGTTATAAGTATAATAAATAGCTACTATTAAATAACTAAACTTAATATTACTTAAGCTTAAAGTTAGACTATCCTTAATATAAGTTAAGAGTTAATTTTAAATAGTAATAGCTATAAGCTTAATACTATTAATAAGCTATTAATAAGTTAATTAAGATTAAACTTAATTAAGCTTTAGATTAGAATTAAAGAGATTTACTAGTATATAAACTTTATTATTTTTTATATATTTAGTATATATAAATATATTAAGATTTAGAACTAGATTAAGATAAAAGCCTTCTTAGTATAATACTAGGATACTTACTAGCCTACTTAAAGTAAATAATAGTATTAATATTACCTATATACTTAAGATACTAGCTATAAAGGATTAGTACTAGCTTACTTATAATAATAACCTAGTATAAGTACTTAGTAAGGTAATAAGGGGGTAAAAAGGGTAGTTAGCTAGATTAATACTAAAATAGAGGTAGATAATAGATAGGTAAAAGTTACTTATATTATTAATAGTAATAATAATAATATTAAACTAATAAGGTTAAAAATAAGATAAGACTAGGTATATACTAAGGATAAGATAACTTATTATAATAGTAATAATAGTAATAATTAAAAAATTTTATTTTTCTAAGAAGTATTAATAATATTAAAATAAGGCTAAAGGTAGCCTAAGTATAATTTAAAAAGGTATATAAAGATAAGAAGGAAGGGAGTATATAAATATAATAATAATAGTAATAAGAAACTAATAAAGAGGAGAGTTAATATAGTTTAGTAGTTAGAGTAGGAAAGGCTTAGCTTAAATAGGGGTAAAGGTAATAGTAAGGTATAGTATATATATTAAAGGTAAGGAAGATATATAATTATATATTATTAAGAAAGAAAGGAAAAGAGTAAAAATTAAGAAATTTAAGGCTTTTTAAATATTATAGTAAATAGGCTAACTAGCTAGGTAGTAAGCTAAAAATAATAATAATTAAATATATATAATTATAACTCCTTCCTTACCTAGTATAGTAAATATAGTAGATTATATAAAGGCTAATATTAATCTAGGGGCTTTAAAGGGGTATAAGGATATAAATAAAGTAATTATAAAGTAAGAAATAAAAATAAGTATAAAAGTATATAAAAGTAAAAAAGTAATAAAGCTATCTTAACTAGTCTTAATATAAATAAGGCCTTATAAAGGGTAAGGTTTTTACCTATTTAGTATAAATAATATAGAAAATAGACTATAGAAGCTAAAAAAAAGAATAATAAAGGTAGATATTATAGCCTTTATAGTTATTACTATACTTATTTATACTTTAAAGTATCTAGGGATTAAGATTTAGAAAGGACCTTAACTATATATAGTACCTAGCCTAGGCTAGGATAGGGCTATAAGGAGAGGAGGTTAAAGGGGTTAAGTAGGGGATAGGTAGGTCTATTAGCCTACTAAGTTTTATATATTTATACCTATTATTATTATTTTTTACTAAGATAAGGAGTATATTACTCCCTATTAGGAATTACTCTAGGATTATATTAAACCTATACTAGAGCTAGGGTTTTTCCTCTAGGTACTCTAGTTTTTTCCCTATCTTATAAGCTATAAAGGTATTAGATAGATTAGCTAGTCTAATTAAGGTAATATAATAATAATAATAATATAATTATATAAAATAATAATATAATTAATATAGCTTATAAAAGAATAATAGAAAGTAAAGATAATAAAGAAAATTAGCCTTATATTAAATAAAACTATAAGGGATAACTAGTTAATTTATATATTTTATTTCTTAGCTTTAGGCTATATAATTTAAGTTATAAGATAATACTATATCTTAGGATACTTAAGGTTATTACTTATCTATACTTATTATTAGTATAGATAAGATAAGCTCTCTTATCGAGGCAGTGCTCTGTGCGATATTATAGAAGGGAGAGACCAGACAAAACATCTGCAGATTTATATCAAGAAGGAGTAAAGCTCCTTTATGCGACAATTGTCTCTTCCAAGTCAACGGTCATAGTGAACCCGCATGGCGGAGTGATTGGCTCAGAGACAACGAGAGGCGCTGGTGCTGCTAAGACGGCAAATCTAGCTGTGAGATGGTGTATGGAATGGCACTGGGTACAGGAGCAGCAGCTGAAAGTGGCCTCTGATACCTAGGTATATGGCTACTAAAATATTGGGGTAAAATAGATGTGCAAAGTGTGTTTCGTCTTTTCGCAGGGTCGTCAGTAAGCTGATATTCAATGTGATTCACCTGCGCGCAACGGCTAGCATTTGTTTTGAATGAAGGCTGAGGAGGGGGTTTCCCTTTTCGAAACATATTGACAGATTTTTTTCCAAGAAAAGAAAAAAGACAAAGAGAGTAACTACTACTTTGAAATCAACTTGGAACTAAGCGGGATATTGTCAATCGCTGTATGGAGGGTAGAACAAAGACTTCAGTCATTGGAGAACAAAGTCATGTACCATTTATGCGACTATTCCGCAAAAGTGTACATATGCAAGTACCCAGTCTTCCGGACGATGAACCACTGCCGGCAAATTGTTTTTCCGAAAGCAGTCACATTGCCGATTTCTACATGAAAAAAAACCCATCTCACCCACCCCACGACAACAGCCCCAAGCGCAGCCCTCACTTGCCCTGCACAACTTCATCCTCTCTAGCCGCCCACAACGACTTCCTACCTCCCTCCCGATCGCGAGGCGACTATTCGAATCGCCAGAGCTGCATCTGTCGCATTAGCCTCCTTACTTTGCATCTTACGACCTCGCCGCATCTCCGCGCACGATTAGTACACACCAGTCCGCGCTGGTTTTTGGTCAAGTCGCGTTTGGCAATCGAAAATACTCCCTTTGTTTGAACGTGTAGGACTAGAACTTATCGCGAGCTCCAACCTTTTTTCTCCGTCCGTTCGCCGTTCGCTGTATAACCTAAGGTGCCCAGTGCTCGCGGCCAATCTTTGTCCTCTACCGCTGTGTGATCTCTTGCATGACATCTGCTTCAGTCGTACCACTACTAGTTTGCCGCTTCTTCTCCGCCCACACTCTTCTCAACCGTACCCCTCTCCTCTCTTCCTCTGGCATCGCTTGATACGCCTCATATTCGCACCGCAATAATGGCCGAGCCCCAGCCTGACATTCAGAGTATCCTCGCGGCTCTTGGTGAGAAACTATCTATGCGCCCAAGTGCCCGTCCTCATGCTGACTGTGATTTCTTTTCTCTTGTTCCAGCCTCTCAACGACCCGCCGGCGCGACCCCTACACAGACGCCCTCAGCCGCTCCAGGCCAATCGTACGCTCCTCCTCCAGGTGCAGCTCAGGCTGGCTATGGCGCACCTGCTCAGCAGGGCATGCCCGCGCCTGCGGCCTCTGGCAGCGTCGATTTGAGCGCCATCCGCCCAGTGAACTCGGGTACCGTGAGTTTTGATGACGTGCTCTCCAAAGCCCGTGCCTTTGCCGCCGCCAAAGGAGTTGCCTCCTATGACCAGCCCCTCGTGTATGGCGCCGAATCCAGAGACGCGGACCAGCCATACGGACGCCCCCGATCACGGTCTCCTCAGCGTGATCATCAAAACGATCGCCGGGGTGGTCACGGCCGCGAATATGGCCGAGAACGTTCCTGGTCCCCTCCGCGCGAGAGACATTCTCCTCGTAGTGGCAGAGGTCGCGACCGATCGCCGCTCCGCTCTGGAGGAGGTGGCGACGAGAACTCGGAGACTATACAGATTGAATCGAGCCTCGTCGGTCTCATCATTGGTCGCAATGGTGAGAATCTGCGTAGAATTGAAAGTGAATCAAGCTGCCGTGTACAATTCCTTTCTCCTACCGATGGTGGTCCTTTCCGCCAGTGCAGAATCACTGGTCCTGCTCCGCGCCGCAGCGAGGTCAAGGACGCCATCAACCGCATTATCGAGGATAGCGGTATGGGCGCGCTGAACCGTGCTGAAGAAAAACCCACCGTGCAAGGCGCCGCTACCGTACTGCGTGATGGCGAGGACCACATGCAAATCATGGTTCCTGACCGCACTGTCGGCCTCATTATTGGCCGCGGCGGTGAGACGATTCGCGACCTCCAGGAGCGGTCAGGCTGTCATATCAACATCGTACACGAGTCTAAGAGCGTTAATGGTCTGCGACCTGTCAATTTGATTGGTACCCCGGTGGCCACCGCCCGTGCCAAAGACTTCATCCTTGAAATCGTCGATAGTGATAGCCGTGCTGACGCACAAGGTGGTCCTCCCGGCGGTCCCAAGCCTCCTCCTATGCCGCGCGGCGGCGGCGGCGGCGGAGGTGGCCAGTCTCGTGACCACAACCAGCACAGCAATCCCTACGACGGACCCGGCAAGGTCACTGATGCCATCTATGTCCCGTCTGACGCGGTCGGTATGATTATCGGCAAGGGAGGCGAAACTATTCGCGAGATCCAGTCCCAGGCCGAATGCAAGATCAATGTGGCGCAGTCGTCTGGACCGGGCGAAGTGCAGCGCGAGATTTCGCTGGTTGGCGCACCCGCGAGCATTGAGCGCGCAAAACAGCTGATTGACGAAAAGGTGGAAGCAATGGTAAGTGTCCAGCATCTGCTGCGTGTTGTCATGGAAGTAGTTTGCTGACAAATCGATAGAAGCAGAAGAACGCAGGAGGTGGCGGCAGAGGCGGCCGTGATCGCCATGACGGCGGGGGTCGCGGTGGCCACGACGTCGGAGGCCGCGGTGGTCATCACGAGCGCGGACAGGGTGACCGAGGCGGAAACAACTACGCGCAGGCGTCAACTACTAACGCACCGCAGCAAGGCGCTTCAGGTGATGCCGCAGATCCATACGCACAGTGTACGTGGTTTCCTTGCCGTTTCCAGCTCGACATGATGTACTAACGAAAGAATTTGCAGACGGTGGTTATCAAAACTACGTGAACCTTTGGTATCAGTCATTGATGTACCAGCAACAGCAACAAGGCGGAGGAGATGGCACCCCGCCGGCCGGAGCGCCGCCGAAATGAGCGTTCCTTGTGAAGCCCTTTTCTTTTTGTTGAACCGCCTGTATATGATTTGAACGCGTGCGCCTACACCTGGGCTATTTTGTGAAAATGATATCCCGCCCAGGACTGGACTCTTCCTTGAACCACCACCCCCGGACCGTTTTTGATACCATTCCATTTTGCTAGGACCGCGGAAGTCCTCTTTTGATATCTGGATGCTGTACCTGGCCGTTTCTTCCATTTATGCATACCATTTTGTTACCAGCGGTCGTGTCGCGTGCTGCTGCACCTGGTTTCTGTGTGTATGTTTTTTTTTTACGTGCCGGAGCCGGCGTGCTTGCTCCAGTCCATGGGATGCTGTACTTGAATGTGCAAGCGTTGTTGCCTTGATCTGCTTTGCCCGATGCCGACTCTTTTGGATGCCCCCTCGTCGAATGCCTACTCTGCCTGTCCGGATTGGGATCCCTGTTCCAGTGTTCTTTGCTCGTACCCTTTAGGCCAACTTGCATCTAGGAATCGTGACAGTACACTGGAACCAGTTGATATACCGCGTTTCTATGGAATACGTTTTTCGTTGGTGCCGTGAGCCTATGCGACAGCGTTGAGTTGCCGCGTCTCTCTATTGGGACACGCTTGCAAAAGGTGGGAGCGTTCTCCGACCGCCGGCTCTGGGGGGTTTGTCCCCTTGTCTACTATTCTCATGCCTTTGTTTTTGGACTCGTTGCGACTTGTCTTTTTTTGCATTGTAATGCTGCTGTTGGTCGGATGGGAGGGAAAAGAAAAAAATGACGAATACAATTTTGGTGTCCATGTCCAAGGGATATACATGCAGGAAAGTTGGAAGAATGGGGAATGTATTGATGTATTGTTTTACTTTATTCAAGACAGTTAGAAGGACGTGAGAAGAAGAAGAAGAGGAGGAAGAAAACGAGGAAGAAGAAGCCAGGCAGGAATATACGATCAAGTTCTGTCCACGCCTGACCGCCCTCCCCGCATTAGAAAACCTCCCGACTTCCTTTGCGCCGAACCCCGGAACCCTGCTTTGCCCCAGTGCCGTGACCAGTGCATGATGCGACTTGAACGTGTAAAGCTGGGATAACTACTCCTTGGCTCGTCACTGACAAAGGATGTACGCTTAAAGTCTACTTCCTTTTTTTTCTTCCTTTTTTTTTTCGTTGGTAGAGCGTAGAGGACATGGCCAACGCCGAGCCTACAAGAAGTCCGTCATCGGCCGCCGTTCGCATGACCCTATGACGTGACAGGGAGGCAAAAAAAAAAGGCCTTCCAAATGAGCTGCAGTTTGCCAGCATAATAATAACTACAGAAAAGGTTGGCATTGTACCTGCACTGATAACTATTAGTAGTAGTTTATGTCCGCTTTGTCATTTATTTACGTTTGATACACCCCCCCCGCCGCGGCCCCCTCCCCCACCTCCGAAACACACAATGGGCAAAAAGCAACAAGAGGAAAAAGCCGTTGGAGGGAGGGCTTGGCAGCAAACACGTTGTTCCACTGTTGATCAGCGGGCGGGGATGCGGATTGGAATGTCGCGTAGAAGATTCCATCATACGAAATTGATTAAATTATATTAGAGACTTACTTGTGTCTTTGCTCCCCACTCCTTCAGAAATCACCTGTTTGGCAGACAGACATGGGACGACTTTTCTGTTCGCTCTGCTGAAAAAACGCATCAAGGTCAGGCAGAGGGCACGTCCCTGGTCATATCTGTTCATAGGAGGCAACTCCTTTGGCGGCGGCAAAGAAGCTTTTGCGAGGGTTAAAAAAAAAACCAGGGACAGCGTTGCATGAATGTTTCGACACTCGGTAGTTGAAGGTTAGTTATTAGGCGAGCTGCAAGGTCTTTGCCTGTCCTGCTAACTATAGGTACCTAATCAACGTCAAAGGGCATCATGCCCCGAGCAACTCTATATCTGTTGTCATAACGCTCCTCCCCCGCCCTCGCTACGACAATGCCCAATTTTGCCCATCTTAATAAAAGCACTCGATAGTAATAAATACAAGGCTGTCAGTCTGCACATGTGCCTCGGATTCTCACTGCTCAGTCGGGCGTTTCTTCAAACTCGGACCATTTCCCATCCTCCTCTTCCCACCCTCCTCCTGCACCGCAGAACCTTAATATGCCCATCGCGAATCGCACACTGCGAACAAGGCTCGCGTCATCCCATCCCGGATATCCTTTGACTGGCACTGGCTAGAGCCTTCGCGTTGAAGCCGACACCTGATTCTTGGAGACTGCTGTGCTGTGCTGTGCTGTGTTGTGCGGTAGCCGAGGGCGTTGCGCTTGAAAGTAGCCTTTTGCTCTTGATAGCTTCGTCATGCGCCCCATCTTGAACTCGGACAAGTCCCGCAACTCGTCAAAGGGGGCTTGTTCTTGACCATTGTTTTGTTCCCGTCGCAGAGCATTGCCCACTCTACTCACAACGAGAACGGACGACGCCTGGCTGTAGCTATCTGCCGCTCAGGATTGTACTGTGCTGGAGCCTTTGAAAGACGTGTAGTTATGCTGCAATGCCGTCGTCTATTGCACGCAGTGTAGGTAGTTCCGAGCAGTGTCATTCCGAGGCTACACAGCACTAGTGAGTTAACAAGTGTGTTCCTCGGAAGGCTAAGTGAGGCGCCTCCTTCAGCCACCTGCCAATTGCCCGCCGCGACTCTCAGTCAGTTGACATGTTTGAAGCGCCGTTAGATCTTGGCCGAGACGCCTTCACCGGCCGAATCGGTCCTCTGGCACTCTGGCAGCTTATTCCCACCATCATGCGCTCACTTTTCTCCCACCAGGAGAATAGTATGTACTGGCCTTTTTGTTGCCTCGTAATTCGACCAACCGGCCGTGCGTCGTACATCATTTGTTGGTGTGCATCGCACACATGTCTTGGACTCGGAACAGAGCAGCCCGCGCATCGTAGACCTGAAGCCAACGGTGCTCGGAGGGAGTATGTAGAATAGCCCCGATCTACAAAGGGGGCGAAAACCTTTGGGTAACACGGGACAAGCCTGTATTACCAGGAGTCATGCCGTGCTACTAGCACAGGTTTCAACAAGCTGCGAAAGCCGCTGGGGTTTCTTGCCGGAGAAGGCAACTTCAAAATGTATGTCTCGCCGAGGGGCTTTGCCGCCACCGTGCCCTCAATAATGACAGGTCGCGTTATGCAGAAGCGGCAATGCGCATGTACCATCGCCGTTGCTGGCAGCACGACATGTAGTTACTATGGGGCAGGGTCTGAGGGACAGGGAAAAAAAAAACTGACACATAATTAGAGAGAAAGACATGACTGCTTGTATTTGTGTGCCCAGGCGGCAAGGACAAACTGTGGGGGCTGGCGTCTCGTTTATTCACGTTGAGTGCAGTTGAGTAATCCGTAATCCGTCCACCATAACTAGACGACTGAAAGACCGAAAGGAACTCAAGCAGTCACAGCCATGGCCACTGTTGCAACGCTTGTGCTCCCTGCATTCAGAAAAGTAGCATTTCGTCCAAATGTCAACGTAAGGGCGGCGCTGATTGGAAGCTTGATGAAGCCGACCATTCGCAAATCCACCAGGGTGCAGCGCGCCGGCTTCTGCGGCCTCTTGCATAAACGCATGCGACGTATCTTATTCTGGCTGTGGCGGCCTATGAGGCATGATGAAAATTCCGGCAACGAATCCGCGGTACTCCATGACCGACGCAAGGCGAACCTTTTGCAGGCAGTGGGTGGCGCATCTAGGTAGGCAGTTCGAGCTTGGCAGGCAGGTAGGTAGGCGGTGGCTCGCCAGTTCATGTACTCCGTACGTTGCAGCAACTCACATAAGCCATCGTCGTAGGTTTTGCCGCTTGTGTTGGCCATGTTCCCGTCGGCCGCCCGATTGATACGAGCGCCAAGGAACAACGGTGTACCGGATCATCGGCCGTCGGAGGATTCCGGTGTAAAAATAGAGAAAATCTCTGCTATTTATAATTACTGGTAATGGCGACAAAGGATTGATTGACAGGACCAACGTGAGAATCACGCCCAACGAAAGAACGAAAGAGGGGCACGGAACTTCCCGCCGCCGTCTTCGCTTCTGGACTCTGGCGCCTGAGACATGAACGCCATGTGGGCGCAAGGAAGAAGCAGAGGGAGCACTGAAGCAGAGACAAAGAGAACTCTCCCCAGCACTCGACTACTGGCGCATTGTTTTGACCTCTAGCCTCTAGTCATATCCTGTTGACTTGCAGCAAGTAGAAAAATATGTGCATGGATAGCGTGGGTAAATCAGTTGCGAGGTGGCGCGCACCCCTCTCGTCTCTTTTCTCCACGACCGATCAACTGCATGTCTCATCACGGCAGAAGATTGCTGCACAAGATACGCAGCCTCGACGTTGAAGAATGGGCTGATTGTTCGGCCTCTTATATGGGTATCAGAGCAGCTTTGTAGACTGGTTAAGAACTGTAGTTGTTGTGTTATGTACCAACAGTTGATACAGCGGCGGGTATTACGGGGGTCCTTGTGTCACCGAGGCTGCGGCGCAGAGTCAGCAGGCGAACGAACGGCGGTACGCCATGTACAGCAGCACACAGGCGGGTGACAGCAGGAAAAGGAGCAGATTTTCGTCCCGAGTACTGTCAATAGCAGCAGGCTGCTTGACACCCTTGCAGAATGGCGAAGGAGTGGAGGACAAAGTGGTGGATATTTCCAGCAGCCAACGAGGGCGGGCTTGGTGGCGGACGTTCCAGGGCGGGTCAGCTTGTTAGTGAGCAGTCGAGCGAGGAAGCACACATCGCGAGTTAGAAACTGAGCTGCAGGTGCAAGATAGCCATAGTTATAATAGAGGGCCAAACCTCAACGGCCAGAGGTCGCCACGTTCAGTGACAAGGACGGTCGAGGGAAGGGCGGGGAACGAGCCGTTTGTGGGAATATGTGCAACAGCCGGCCAGGGTGAGGTGTATTGAACCTGCACGTAAGATGGCAATGGAGATGCGTTTGCTAATGAAGATATCGGTTTCGGATTCATGAACTGCGTGATTAATGCCAGTTTCCCCTCTTGCAAAGACAGATGCGCCATTTGCCCGTCGATATCTGTCTCCCGTGAAGGCGGGCCATCGCACGGCAGTGAGGCAAGCCTAGTGTGCCACGTCAACATTAGCAGCGGAGCAGCAGTAGTTGTTAGGAGTCTTTCCCCGGCAGTAGTTACTATCTTCAACGGTTGGCGGCGTGGGCTGTAAAGAGACGCTGTCGGCACGGCGCCTACGGTTTGATGAGGCACGACACAAACGGGGGTTGTTGCAGGACCATGCAAGCGGAAATGCGAGCAGCCGAGCGAGGTGATGAGCAGAGGGATACAAGAAACACGAAGCACCGAGTAGTGAGTGGTTCGAGTGTTTGAGAGGCGGGCGGCTGGGGGCCAGCGGTGGCAGATGACAACAGGCGAAACGTGGAGAAGGACGAGGAGAAGATGATGATGGTGATGAGAGGAGTGTACACGTTGATTGGGAGGATGCAAGTAGACCAGGGCATGTATCGCAAGCATGTGTACTGGGAAGGAGTACCTGCAGCGAAAATTGATTTTTTTACAGCAGCTTTGGGCATTAGGCTTGGTGGACTCCAGTGGTCTCGCTGGACTTCAGTGGACCCCAATGGTCTCGCTGGACTTCAGTGGACCCCAATGGTCTCGCTGGATCAGTGGACCCGGGCGGGAGACGAGGAGGCCCAGAAGGATTGCAGCACTCGGATGCGCAAATGAGCAAGGCCAGAGAGTTTATCCTGCCGTGTGTTAGCGCCGTTGACGACATACCTACATGCCCTGGAATTACTTCGTACAGGTGCTTCACCCAAAGATTTCAGTGACGAACCCCCTGAAAGTATCCTCGCCTGGCTCCCTCCACCCCCCCCCCTTCCTGCCATGCATCGCCACGCCCTCTCTGCTCATTCTTGCCCGTCTTTGCCGTCCTACCTTGGTCAATGCTCGCTCCTCTACCTCGCATCTTCATCAACTCCTCCCGTCACATTGATTTCTCCTCCAGTTTCCATCGTCTCCTATTCGGCATTGACACGCTCCATTGTCACCCCCCTCCTCGAATCGCTACCTGCCCATCCTTGCTCGTGTGACCCCGGTCACCTTTTATCAACCCTGCGCCTGCACTCCTGCGGCACTGCGACAGACAACCGACCGACTATCGTAGCGAATCCTTAGCACAGCTTTGGGCATCTTCCCGCACCACAACGAGATTCCATCCTCCATCCTGCCAACTCCTCTAGTCGCCCTTGTCTTGCGCACTCGCCTCCATTCGAAACACGCATGAACCTGCCCGCTCTTGTTTGGGAACATTTATACGTCGTCTCTCGTCTCTCGTCTCTTTCCCTCCGCCTTCCCCGCCGCACTTCATTCCGTCGACGCTTGCCATCTCCGAACCTCGTCGGCCGGCACTCACCAGAGACCTGTTGATCACTCGCTAGTGATATTCCTTGCATCATTGCCCATTCAACCAGACTTCTCAATTGTCTGCCCTTTCTCTATTCTGCCATTGAGGACATAGCTACATTTCGCAATCTGCCCACGAGATTCTCGGCTCCGTCGCACAGGACTGCCCTTTCGCATATTACAACACCGATCCCGGCTCATGCGTCCTGCGCCTCTCAGCCATCCCACTATATAACTCCATCAAACCCGCCATCTCCCGACATAATCTCTGCTGGTTTTCACACCTCGCCATCATGTGTCGAATGGTGGTATTCGCTGGCACTTGCACCAAATGTGGCGAGGCCAACACCTGGGAGGAACTTTCCCAGGCCCTATCTTGCTTGGAAGCAAAAAATAACGGCGGTATGGGTGACTGCGCAAATGGTGTCAACATTGAGCAGCACAAGTTCGACCAGGAATGCGATCGCTGCTCCCAAGAAGACGAGGGGCTCGGCGGTGTCGGCCTTTACGAGTCACCTCAAAGGGTAGAAACCAAGCGAGGCGCCACCCAAGATACCTCATCAAGTTCCTCAAAGAGGCAGCGAACATGAACCCAACTCATCCAAATAACGACTCTCCTCACTCTCCCCACAACGACCCCCAGAATATACATACAAGAAACCCACACAGATCTGAGCCCGAAGCTCGCTAAGCTGTGTGTATGAGAGCGGAATCCGAGCCGCTAACCTGGCTCTTTCAAACGACTTTGATGACTATACCTTTGGAAAAAAATCAAGCATTGGCGTATGTAATGCGTGCTTTTGGACATGACGACTTTTTATTTCGCCCCCCCCCTGGACGTGCCTGTGCACAATGAGGAACGGCATGGCGGAGTTTGGTGTTTTTCTTTCTCTTTCCGATTTGCTTTCTGTTGATTTAGGTTGCGAACTAGGCGAAGCATATCGGACGTCTTCTTATTTCATCTTTTGGATAGCATGGCTGTTTTATTTTTTTACCTGACGGCATTTCTAATGGGGCAAAAACTGCCACTCAGCTGATCTTCCATCAGTTCTTGGGATTGTGACTTTTTAGAAGACAGTTTGATATTCTATCTAGCACGCGTGTGTTACGGTATAGGGAAACACTACTTCTAACTATGCAGTCACATATATTATGACTCTTCTGTGTCCTCTATTATTTTATTATTTTTGTTGATGCCAGTTGTGCTGGATTTGGCTGCCAATTCCAACATTCGGCACGATAAGCTGCGCGTCTCTCACAGACGCGGTTGAAATGTTTCGGTGTCAATACTGTCAGTATATTCAGTGTATTCAGTATTCAGGATACATGGCCCGGTGCCACTATTGTACATCAACCCCCCCATAAGTACCTAGTTCTAGTTATGGATCCCTCTCATAAATATATCTGTGACCCGGCCGTTCCTTCCCGCAACCCCTGTGCGTGTGTGCCCTTGTCTACAATGTAATACAATGCCCGAGTATATACAACCAGCATCTTCTTTACTTTTTGCCATTCTTCTTGGTCTTCTTGGCCTTGCTGCTGCTGGCCGGCTTGGGCTGTTCCGGCTTGGGCTGCTCAACTTGTACCTTTTGCTCGGCCTTTGGCTCCGCCGGCTTCTGTTCAGCTGGCTGCGCAACCACCGCAGCAGGCTCTTCTACCTTGATCAGCTCCGCCTGCGAGACCTTGGCCTCGGACGGTTTGGCCTTGCTGTTGTCCACCTTGCTGCCGGACCGCGCCGCAAGCTCCTGCAAACCACTGCGGCTGCCGTTACTGGTGCTACGGCTGTGGGCGAGAGTCTTGGGGCTTGCCGCCTTTGCCGCCTCTGGGCTCGATGAGGCCGCCGCGGCAAGGGCAGCCTGAAGCGCTGTACTGGTGTCTGGCGTCATGGAACGCTCGGCATGTTTGCCCATGCCGTCACTGGCCAACTTCTTCTCCAAGGGTTTGGCAGACGCGGCGGCTTCCTTCTCGACCCTTTTCGCTGTCTTCTCTGCTTGTTTGGTCCTATGAGCGGCGGAAGTTCTGATATCCTCGACGATGGAGTCAGATTCCTTGTCAAGGCTTCTTCTGTTGGCCTTGATCTCTACTCCTTGGACGGAGCCTGCTGCTTCTGTCTTGAGCTGCTTCACCATGGTCTCGCCTTGTTCAATCGTGGTGGGGATGTCAGCCTCCAAAATTTCAGCCTTGGACTGCGCCTTTTCAGCAACAATCTGAGACTGCTTCTTGATATCGTCACACTTGGCCGCGACAGTCTCTGCCACGTACTGTGCACTGTTTGAGGGTTCCTGAGCTGCTTTTTCCACAGCCTTGAGGGCTTCATTTCCATCGCTCTTGATATCTTCCACCAAGATACTGGCTTCTTCAGAGACCGTCTTCTCATGGTCTACGAGACTGATTTCCTTGGTAACCGTCTCCGAGCTGATTTCGACGCCAGTATTGGCAAGGCTCCCGTCGCGACCCTCGACGACAACACTTCTTGCTGGCTCCTCTCCATACCAGGATTCTCTCACGACACGCCAGTATGACTCAGGGTGTGACATGGGGATGGCAACGTGCGTGGCGCCGTCGAAGCGCTCCAGGCGTACATTGAATCCGGCTTCCGCTGCCAATCCTGCTTCGTATTCGACATCGCTGGGCGGAATCATTTGATCGTCGGTACCGTACAGGTAGGTACGACGGAGTTCGAACTCTTGGAATCGAGGATTTCGTATCGTTCGCGAATTGACGTTTTGTCGAGGCTGCAGCACTGGTACGACGCGATAAAAGAGCCAGATGGAGAAGAGCATAGCGTGCACGACCGGTGAAGTCCAGCGTGGTAAGATCTTCATGATGGCTCTGGCCGTGTTGCGCCACTTGAATGTTCCAGGGCAGGAATCAAAGATGAAGACGTGTTGCGGCAGAATGAACCTGCCTCCGAGTGAGCGCTTGAGAGCGTTGTAGAGGAACAAGGTTGTGCTGATGCCGCCATTGGAAAAGGCATGAATAAGCACTCGCGGTGTTGTAGATCTTCCAGTCAAGACGCTGCTAACGTCGTCCTTGATGCGTTGCCTAGTTTCGGACTCGACGACTTCTTTCAAGATAGGCACCGCTGGGCGGATCTGCGTCCATGCCAAGAATGGCAGTACAACATGCGTAAATGGACATTGGGCGACGAGAATACGCGAATTCGGGAAAATGACACGGTATTCCTGGACGTACTTCGCGATGTGATTCTCCCTCGCTCCCATCCATGTCGACAACAAAATGAGTTCCGGATCTGCTCGTGCATTGGTGTTCGCAGAAGCTATTGTGCTTGTTGTCGGCTCCAAGTACGTTACTGACGGGCTCAGTCGTTGCATAAATCCTAGCGAATCCGCGGGCTTTGCGCCGTCGACATTTCCATAAGACATGATCTGCTCTTTGCTTCGGTGTGGCTTAAGTCGGCTGTGCGTTTTAGCCGTCTCTGTAAACGTAGCCGAGCAATAGAGGAGAACTAGGATGTGCTGCAGAAGGCCCCGAGTAACGCAGCCTATCAAACGAACCGGGCAATATTTCAAGGTGCAGAACATACAACTCTTGCAATTCTTGGACAAGTTGGACAAGTTAAGTTGAGATCAAGCTGACATGGCGCCAACATTGCCACTCTCAGGAACAGCCTTTGTAGCCGAGGCACATGGATCGGTCGCGTGTGGGGCGACGGCACTTCAGAGTTGCGGGTTACCGAGATGATGAGTTGTCCTGAGCGACCATCTCCAACTTACACATCTTGCCATATGCTTTTATCGCGATGATCATGCATGACAATATAGAGGGAAGGGGCTTGTGTCACATGGGGAGATGCATTCTGTCTTGGGCATGGAGGCCAAACGAAGCGCCAGAAATATACTTTCTCATGGCAGGGATCCCCCAGACTCAGACAATGTATCCGGCATGAAGCCACTAGCTATGTCAGCCACGTTCATGCAGATGAAGGTTTAACCATCATCATGCTGGCTGATAGTAGGTCAGGTATCCTGCATCTAGGTCGTGGTAGTGCCATCGATACATCACCGTGAGTGGGTGAAGTTGACAATCTCTCATTCCAGGATTCGCACAGTATTCGTGACGCACCAGGCTTCGGCAACGTAAACACCAAGCCGAAGCAGTGTAAAACGAGGGGTGGGATGCTTCCCCGTTCGGAGCCCTCGCCAGACATCATCCCCCAAAGCTTTTCAGGTTTGCCAAACGAAAGCCAGAGTGGATGCGTACCTAGGCAAATGAAGGACAGTGTCTGTACCACGATCAGCAAGCAATTCTGTGTCCGACATTACATACACACTCCGTCCAAGCCAAAGGTGTGTGCCGGGACTTTGGCACATTGCGCTGTGGCGGGCGGGATGAGCCTACCAACGAAGCGGAAAGCCATTCACGCTTTCTCTTTCTAGCGGCGCGCAAGTTGACGCTGCACCATCTCGCTTATTTGGACAGGACTTGAACGACGTGATACAGCAGTGGATATGATGACTCGGATAAGGCTCAGAACAATTTTCTCGACTGAAGTTGCAAAATGTGATTGCAGATCCGAAATGCTGGGTAGCGATGATGGGTATTCTCCCCGGCCGAGCAATTGAATCTCAGGGGCTTGGAGGTCAGGCAGTCGGTTGGTCAGTCGGTCGCAATTTTATCTCTTGGTTTGGGTCTGCTGCGGACATACTGATCCGTTGGACTACCTGTTGTGCGAGGTCAACCTGACGGATGTACCCCGAAGTTTTGCTTACATCAAACATACCATACAGAATCGGGAGTGAGATGATGAAGGAGCGAAGAGGACGGATGGTACTCCTGCCAAAGTTTGCCTCTTCTGTCATCTGGAAACAGAATCTGCGTTGGACTGACTGCCCACCGCTTGCCAGCTGGCAAACGACGCGGCCGGCTGCCCGGCCAAACGCAGGCCGTCAGGTAACAGATATGCCAGGCGAGACGAGGCAAGAAAACACAAGGCAAAAATCAGTTCTTGCTTTCTGCATAAATAAACAACCTACTTCTCCCATCATAACACCATCGAATTAAAGCACACATTCAATTCACTTCATTTCCAATCATTACAATACTTTCGAGAGCGCTGGTAACATCTTGCCTCGCTCAATCCGTATATTGTCTCTACTCTCGATCCGCGAGTCACGGAAACTGGCACTACAGTCATCATGAAAGCAAACATCGTCATCTCGGTACTGGCCGCAGCCGTCACCGGCCTCAAGGAGCAGCGCCATGCTCGGGACTGGGATCTGTCTCAGCCCATGAACGGTATCACGTTCGAGAGGGTCAAAGCCATCTCCATGGCCAAACCTGATCGCCCAACTCCCCGTTTCTCTCGCCTCAAACACGTCGGAGGTAGCAGAGGAAAGCACGGCATGGTCTCTGCCCTCGGACGTGCTCTTCGCGCCACTCCTGGCACAGTCAAGCAAACCTTCCAGAACATCTCGTCAGTCGGTGCATACGCTACACAGTATGCTATTCAATGTGGCTGGGACGGAAAACCCGTGTGGCTGCTTTTCGATACTGGCAGCTCAGATACTTGGGCGGCCAAGTCAGACTTTGAATGTGTTGACAGCCTCGGCAATTCTCACGACCAGGCTCTCTGTGGCTTTGGAACATCGCTGATTGACGATTTCGGCCAGGGTCCCATCGATGAGCTGCACTTTTTCCTCAAATATGGCTCTGGAGAGAGGATTTCTGGCCCAATGGGCTACTCCGACCTCAGCTGCGGCGGAATCTCTGTCTCGAAGCAGCAAGTCGGCCTTGCAAACAGCACGTACTGGCGTGGCAACAATGCCACTGTCGGTATCCTGGGCCTTGCCTACCCATCCATCACCAGCGCCTACTATGGCGCTATCGGAGATGAGGCTTCCTGGAACGCTATTACTTATACGCCTTTCCTTACCAATGCAATTATCCAGGGCGGTCTCGATCCTGTATTCAGCGTGGCCCTTTCCAAAAATTCTTCTGACGGCGTACTTGCTTGGGGTGGCCTTCCTCCCATCGACTGGGTGCGAGGTGTCTCTGCCTCGACGGATCTTATTGTCGTAAGGACACACTGCCTTTTGCCTACTCTGATGCAATTTGTGATGTCTAACGCGTGATAGGCAAATATTATCGACCAAGCGGAAACTGCATGGAAGTATTCGTTTTATACCATCATCCCAGATGGCGTGCGCTGGGGCCAGACCACAGACACGACCAGATATCCTTTTATTGTCGACACGGGCACCACGATGATGTACCTTCCTCCTCGTAAGTTGACTTTATTGAAACATGCATGACAATGACTGACCTGAAGAAGCTCTCGCTGAAGCCATCGCCATGTCGTTCCAGCCCCGCGCCGTTTACCTTTACCAATGGGGCATGTACTTTGCACCATGCAACTCGATCCCGCCAAGCTTTGCAGTTACCATTGCAGGCGTTGACTTTTGGGTCAACCCGGCAGACATGATTTACCAGGACCTGGTCGATCCACTGACCGGGTACTGCGCCATTGCCGTGGCAAGCGGTGGGCAAGGGCCATACATTTTGGGCGATGCCTTTTTGCAGAATGTGGTGGCCGTCTTTGACGTGGGAGCAGCTGAGATGCGCTTCTACTCGCGGTAAAGAGCCGAAGAGACGGCAGGCACACAGTGGTGGCAGATTACGAGAGGTTGTTGCATTGAAGGTATAATATATTGGCCGCTGTGCTGCGACAATGAGGTTTTGTTAGTAGTTATGTTTTTGTTAGATGATTGAGTTTTAGTAACTAGAATATTTGCTGGATGCGCTCTCTATCCAATGGTGCATTTGACAAGTGAAGCGGCACGACTTGCCAAGGCGGGATGGTGCACTGCGTAATAGCCGCCCAATGAGCAACAACCTACAGGTATGCTAATCGCTGGCAGCTTGTGGGCAGCGCGTGTTGCGAACTGATAGTCAAAGACAGGCCGACCCGCTAACGGAAAGGTCGACTGGTATGTATACGTTACACCTACACTAAAGAGACTGCGAAGAAAGGTGCCGGGCGATTTCGTACCGTCTTTGTGCTCTCAGCAAGGAAAACAGGCGAGCAGACAGCACCTGCAAGTGGCTGACATCAACAAGGGCCTTTTTTTACGAGCGCCGAGACGCAAGTGACACGATGAGCGGAGTGTTGGCCGGGCCACCGACGCCTACGGGCCGGGTGAGGGCGAATACATACAGCATGAGCAAGGTTAGTCCAAGTACCAGGATTCTGGTGCATTTCTTATGTCTGCTTTTCCAGTCGTGCAAGTATTGTCCCTTTGGTCGAGTGACGGGGGGGCAATTGGAGCGGTGAGCGCCTGTTGCGTTGATGCCCAAGTGGGAAATGTCGATTTTTTTTCTTCCCCTTTGATGCGCGAATTGACCGGAACGGCAAGCGACCGTGTCATCTACACAAGAGTACCCATTCTTTGCGCATCTGGATTATCGAGGACCAATGCAAGTTGCCGGATCCGTCTGCGCATCGCGGCGTGACCGGTCATTCATGGAAAGCCAAAGCTATGCCGTCGAGAGGCAGCGGAAGGCTCACAAGAACGAGCGGCGACGGCGACGGCGGTCGCAACGACCACACACACCTCGGACAGACCCGGGACGGCCTCTGGGACATGGCTACTGCGGTGGAGCGCACCCGAGACGTCGGCGGGCTGTGGGCTGCGGTGCCTTGCAGGCGGCGACGACGGTCATGGGACCATGGTGCATTTTTTTTGAACGACACCCGTTTGAAGTTGACAAGAGTCGTGTCATCTCGCGGTGTTGTCGTCTAGGCAGAGTCGCCAGCGGAGAATTATCCGAGCTGCTTGGGCGAAAAGGCTCTTGTGCCAAGGAAAAAAGCTGTCCTGATGAGAAAGTGGGATGAAGGGCCCAGATCTTGCAGGCGGTCGGTGGATTACGAGATGAGAATTCGTGGAGAAGTCGACGTGCAGCAACAAAACGGTCCACTGAAGGCCTGGGTACTTGACGATGATGGCGCCTGAAGGTGGTCATGACGAGGGAGGGAAAAAGTCAATGATGGATTGCTTGACCAAGAACGGCATGATGAGGCTACAGACACGCAATGATGAAGAGAGCGAGAAGAATGCTTGTGCTGCCTTGTCTCGTGTCCGTTTGCCTTGGGGAGGCATGAAGGCTTCCAGATGCGGGGCATTGCAGACAAAACGGCTGGCTGCCGGCCAATGCCAGCGAATAAGGTACTTGGGAGGCGTCTGCATGTTGGCTGTGGTGCCAAGGTACCTTGGTGGTGGCAGCGCGAGTCTAGACTGCCAGTGACTATACGTTCTTCTTGGGTTCATCGCCTGACTTTTTTTTGCCTCTTCGGGCTGAATTGTTATCAGAGGCTGAACAAGAGTTTCTTGGCTCCCCAAGCATTGGCCAAAAAAGGGCCAAAAAACATGCTGGTCATCTGGGAGAGTCTCTTCTCTTCCTCACTTCCTCAGGGCCCTCGGCCCACTGACGGACCCCAGGAAGCCCCAGAAAAAACCTAAACCGAGCGACCGCTCCCGCCTCAGGCGATCGATTCCTCGCTGGTCACAAAGCCGCCGCTTGTCCGTCCTTGCTCGTCCACCCTCGTCCTCGTCCTTTTCTTCTTTTTTTTCTTCTTTTTTTTTTCGGTTCTTTCTTTCCTCCTTTTCACCTCTTGTTTCCCGATTCTTCCCTTTTGCTCATTGCGCTCTTGATTTCCCACCAGTCGTCTACCCAACCACTCCGTCAACGTCGTTCCCTCCTTCTCTTTCATCCCTGTTTCGTTTGCACCATCGTCCATCCACAGAAAGAAACCCCTATGTCTCTGCGCCCGCCCTCACACGCCGCTTCACACACGCCACTGCTCGCCATTCGATAGACAGAGAGACCGCTGTTTGCCCGTCATGCCGGGGAAAGCTAACGGTGTCGGCGTCCAGGTCGAGGACACCAAAATATGTGTCGTCATGGTGGGCCTGCCTGCCAGAGGCAAAAGCTATATTGCACAGATTGGTGAGTTGGCGGCTGTTCGAGGCTCCTGCAAAAGCAAAATGGTGCAGACCGGGCTGCAATCAGTCCTCGACGATGCAGCCTGACCAACATTGATTCCTCTCTTGCAACAAACCGTTTACCTCCCCCGCCCTGGGACCCCGCTAACACGACGCCCAGCCCAGCGCTACCTGCAGTGGCTGTCCATTCCGGCCCAGACCTTCAACGTCGGCAACTACCGGCGCAACGACGCGCCGCATCCCACTGCCGACTTTTTTGACTTCGCCAATGCCGAGGGTGAGCGCAAGCGCCGCGCTGCCGCCGAGGCCGCCGTTGCCGACATGCTGCGCTGGTTCCGCTCCGGCGGCGTCGTCGGTATCCTCGACGCCACCAATTCCACAAAGGACCGTCGCCAATGGGTTCACCAGATCTGCGAGGCCAACGGTATCGAGGTTCTCTTTGTTGAGAGCCTCTGCGACCAGGAGGAGGTTATCATGGCCAACATCCTCGACGTCAAGACCTCCAGCCCCGACTACAAGGACCAGGACCCCGAGGAGGCGGCCAACGACTTTCGCCGCCGCATCAGCCAGTACGAAAAGGTGTACAAGACGATTGACGGCGACGGCGACGAGAGCAACTATACATATCTCAAGATCATGAATATTGGCAAGCAAGTCATCATCAACCGCATTCAGGACTACTTGCAGAGTCGCATTGTATACTACCTCATGAACTTGCACATCCGGCCCCGGTCTGTCTGGCTGTCCAGAGTACGTCTGCCTCAATGCCATTACTACTACATTCACTAACACGCTGAAGCACGGTGAATCACTGTATAATCTGGACGGTCGAATCGGTGGCGACACCATGCTCTCCCCCCGAGGCGAGCTGTATGCGAAGAAGTTACCCGAGCTTGTGCGCGAGTCCGTAGGCGTAAGCAACCCCCAAGCGCTCAAGCCCGCGTAGTGTAACGATTCCTGTATAACACGGCTAACCGGACGCGACAGGATGACCGCCCCCTGACGGTCTGGACTTCAACCCTGAAGCGCACCATTTCCACGGCGCGCTGGCTTCCCGTGCACTACAACCAGATGCAGTGGAAGGCGCTCGACGAGCTCGACTCGGGCGTCTGCGACGGGCTCACGTACCAGGAGATTAAGGACAGCTATCCTGAGGACTTTGTCGCCCGCGATGATGACAAGTACAACTACCGCTACCCGGCCGGCGAGTCGTACCGCGACGTGGTCATCCGGCTCGAGCCCATCATCATGGAGCTCGAGCGCAGCGAGGATATTCTCATCGTCACCCACCAGGCCGTCCTGCGCTGTATCTACGCCTACTTCATGAAGAAGGACCAGGCTAAGAGCCCCTGGATGAATGTACCCCTACACACTCTCATCAAGCTAACGCCCCGCGCCTACGGCACCGAGGAGATTCGCTACGAGGCCAACATTCCGGCCGTCAGCACTTGGCGCGGCAAGGGAAGCACGGCCAAGCACGAGGCCCCCACGGGCGATACGATGTAGATGAGCCCATGTGGAGAGGCGTCGGAAATATCATAAACTACTTGAATGACGTGCATACGAAAGGCGACACCCGAAATGAGGGCAATACGTGACAGAAATGGGATTGTACCTTTTTGCATGCATTCGGTGTTGGGATTGTTTCACAAATACAATGAGCTCCATAACAAGAACACGAGCTGTTCTCACGATATCCCAGAGGTGAACAAGGTTCCCACCAACCATCTGGTGCGATCTCTTCACCGTTCTTTTGGCTGTATGATTCCGTGCTGTGATACCACTCGCCGTGCGTGATTCAGAGCCTCCCGAGGCCCTATAAATCGGCCACGTCTACCCATCCTTTCCCATTTTGCCTCTTCCCTCTCCCTGTTCCTTTTCTTCTTCAAGGGGCCCCAAGAACTGATTACTCACAACCAACTACTTTGCAAGCCGAGCTTCTTCCACTGCTTGCCACTCGCCAATAAGATCTCTATCTACACGGCGGCACCACCATGGCCTACATTTTCCAACAACCCATCTTTGCCGCCCAGCCGGCCTACTTTGTCCAGCCGCAGCCGCGCATCCTCTACACCACCGGCGCGCTCGTCGCGCCGCTACCGGCCACGACGTTTTACCAGCCGCAGCCGCTCATCCTCGCGGCGCCGGCCGCAGTGGCGGCGCCCGTGTATGCCGTGTCGCCGCTGCTGCTGCGATCCTAGGAGGATGGTGCGGGCGGCAGCGGCGGCGGAGGGAGGGTTCTGGGAGAGGTCACGGATGCTACTACGCCGCCGGCAGCACCACCACCAGCAGCGCTGCTGCCGCCATCCCAGCCGGCAGCACCACCATCCCAGCCGGCAGCGCTGCTGCCGGCAGCACCACCGCGCCAGCCCGTCTCCATGCGCGTTGTGCTCGTCGCACCCGGCACCGCGTCCGTCGTGGACGACGTCCACTACGCCAACGCCCCCCCGGAAACCATGGCGCGCGTCTGCGCAGACGTCGGCCACGTGCTCTCGCAGCACGGCTTCCTCGAACACGCCGCCCACGTGCAAGCCCATGGGCTGTTGCGCGTGGTGACGGTTGGTGGTCAGGCGCCGCCGGGGGTGCGGCTTGGCGAGGATGGGAGAGTCGTGCTGCTTAACAGGGTGGTGTGGGAGTGCAGGGCCAACGAGGCGGGCAACGACGCCGCGCTGGCGACGAGGGTCGCCGAGGCCGCCCGCATGGGCGACTGGTTGGTGTTTCAGCTCTGTTTGCCGCCGGAGCAGCCGCAGCCGCCAGCGGCGTCTGGGGAGGAGGGCAGTGCGTGAGGATTTTTTTGTTTTCTTCTCTTTTGGGGAGGCTTCGAGAGGCAGTCAGTCAGATTGTTTGTTTAGGGAGAGGACGAGCCAAGCGAGCTTTTCGTCAGCGTTGGAAGGGGAGACAAGTCCGTTGCCATGTCGGTGAATAATGGGGATCAGTAGATCTAGAACTGCAAGAAGTCATTCTACCATCTTTTGTATCGAGTTGGGACGTTTTTTTTTTTTTTGTTCTTTTATTTTGCTGCTCACATCTTGAGAGCCACCTAGGAACAAACCCAACTTTGCTTTATTTCTCGAAACGATTCATCATCCCCCCCATCATACTTTTTTTCCGGAAGAAACGCCCCAGACTTTCGCGTGATGTCTTTTATGGACAAGACAAACACAAAATGCACACAGAGAGAGAAGGCAAACTGTATCGGCCAAGGGCGAAGAAAACCGTTTCTTGTGGATATCGTACAAGTACTCTGGAAAATACCAAATCGCAAAACGCAACATCAAACAAGAAATCGAGGGGGTTATGGAACAAACCAAAACAAAAAAAATACAACGCCGATTACCCAGAAAACGAACAAGACAAATATAGCGCAGCCAGCAGGTTGGTGGCATCAAACATATAATCAATAGTGAGCCACATTTGGCTGAGTAGAACCAAGAAGAAAAAAAAAGGACGCTTCTATTTCCGACATTTGTCTTGCTTCCAACCAGATGCTTTCTTTCTTTTTCTTTGCCTTGCGTTTCGTAGTCACTGCGGCCCTTAGTTAAAAAACCCCCCCGTCACTCATTACTTATTTTTTTTTCTCCGCAAGACGTGTGCATCCATCCACTATATATCACGACTTGGCGGCTCCTAATTGCCATCAAACAGGAGCTGTCTTGCAGGGCGTCGTTTTGGCCTAGACAAGAAAAAAAGATGACTTCGCAAAAATCAGTCGTAGGCGGAGGGTAGGGGGTATCTCGAGCATGTCACCGCTCTTCCTCCACCGACTCTCGTTGCTTTTTTTTTACGCCCACGAACAAGAAATGTGAAATAAAAGACAACAGCACAAATGCTTTCCCATATGCCGGTTGTCTTTGGTCCGATTCAAGAAATTTTGCTCTTTTTCTTGTCCGTTGTAAAAAACAAATTCACCAGAACCCCAGGCTAGAGCAAAATCCGTTCAAGCATGAAATCAACCCAAAAAGGAGGCCGCCGCCATGCTGTAAGTCGCGCCGAGAGCAAAAAGAGAATGGCAAAGCGAACCCGTCAAGGCATTATGCCAGTGAAAACAACAACAAGACACGCTGCAGGTGCCCAAATCACTATTCTCATGACGGATTTCCCTTGACACGTTTTGGCATGCGCGGCGTAGCTGGCTTGTTTCTGTTACCAGTACCGTTGACTTGGGATCCCGGCGTTCCCGCTCCAGAGACGTCCTCCTCGATCTTAACGGCTGACGGTCTCCTGCGCTTATTAGAAGCCGGCGACGTATTAGCGCTCGGCCCGCTCGAGCTCGTTCCTTGCTGGCTCTGCTGGAGCTGCATGCCAGGGGCCTGAATCTGGCCAGGCGCTGGACTGCCCACGTGAGGTGAACCAGGGAGGTTCATGTTGGCCGCGGCCGGACTGGCTCCCATGGGAAACTGGCTAAAGCTGGGCGTTCTCGGAGGACCCTGAGGCACTTGACCGTTCATCTGCCCGGGGGCGGCGTTGATAAACGTGGAAACGTACTGGTCGAGTGCAGCATACGGACCGAGGCCAGGGTTGTTGTGAGTAAAGTTGAAGAGCGGGTTCATCTGGCCCATGACTTCTACTATCTCCAGGAACTGATAGACCGCTTCGGTAACACCCTGTCTATTAACGGCGGAATCGGGTAAGTCATTGAGGACCTCTGGAGGCTCCCTCTGCGGCGACTTGAGCTGCTTGCCCTTGCCCTTCTTGGACATTTCGGGCGACTGTTTGCTATCGGTCGAGTTTACCTTGTGCCATTCCTTCATCCAGACGTGGGCCGGCTTGGCAGCGTCAATGACTTGCTTTCGGGCGATGAATTCTTCGTGGCTGGTGGCCAAGAACTCAAACACCTCCATTCTCTGTTCGTTGTCAAACACGACGCGCAGGTTGCCGCTCGATACCAGATGTGACCCCGTTTCGAACCAGTAGATCATGCTCGCCCTGGGGTTTTCAATCTGGTACCCGTCACCAGGTAGAGGTCTGTCAGCAGTTCCTTGTCCCAAAGTGATCTGCATCGACTTGACGCCGCTGCCAAAGTGGGTATGGAAGTATCGCGCGATGGCCGGGAAAGTAATGTCGTACTGGCGGGGACCCGTCTCTTCGCCCTCTGCGCTGGCGTGGAGAGTGTGGCGGAAAACGGCTGATCTCGAAAAGAAACGCATCACCAGCTCGTTCCAGTAGCCGAGATCGTCTCTGCTTCGGGCTCCCGGATAGCCGCTCAACAACTCACTCAGCTGGGACAGCCTCATCAGACATTGAGCCTTCATTTGCTCCCTACGCTGCTGCTGCATATAAGTCGTGTTCATGGCCATGTGCTGGGCGGCGGTCATGTGTTGCGCAAGCAGGGGGTGCTGTTGAGGCTGAGGCTGCTGCTGAGACTGATGGCCTGGTTGTGGTTGCAGACCCTGCTGCTGCGGTGGACCAGGGTTTTTGCAGAGGTTGAGTTTGTGGCGCTTGCGCGGGGTTGGGTCCAGGTGCAGGCGTCTGCTGTGGCGTATGCTGACCAGTGGGCGCAGGAGTGCCGGCCTGCGAGCCTTGCGCGGGCGTTTGTTGTCGCTGCTGGGCTTGACCAGCCGCCTGCTGCTGGGCCTGCTGCTGAGCTTGAGCTTGAGCTTGGGCCTGTGCCTGAGCTTGTGCCTGTGCTTGTGCCTGGGCTTGGGCTTGGGCTTGGGCTTGTTGCTGACCAGGTTGGCCCTGGCCTTGGGGCTGTTGACCCTGTTGGCCTGGTTGTTGACCTTGCTGGTTCTGCTGCCCTTGGGGACCCTGCTGCTGGCCTTGTTGGCCACCCATCTGTGCCTGTGCATTGGGACCACCCTGTTGTTGCTGCTGCTGTTGCTGAGCCTGCTGCTGGGCCTGGGCCTGCTGTTGTTGCAGATGTTGTAGGGCTTGTGCGTTTATCTGCATCTGCTGGGGGTTGCCTCCCTGCTGCATCTGGTTCTGCGCGGCGGCGTGCTGTTGCTGTTGGTGCAGAGCCAGTTGCTGCGCCATGAGGGCGGCATGCTGCTGCGCCTGGGGATGTTGCATCTATCAAAAGGTCAGCCTGTTGCGGATGAGCACTGATAGAGGCAGATGCTTACAGGGTTAATACGCCCGCCCTGTCGCAGCTGCTGCATCTGCTGTTGGGTAAGCTGTATGTTCATAGGCATACCGTTAGCAGCCATGCCATTGCCGCCCATGTTGTTGGGTGGAATGCCACTGTTCTGGGCCATAGCCTGCTGAGCCATCAAGGCCTGTCGTTGTTGCTGGACGAAAACTTGCTGCTGACGCATCTGAGCCACCGCACCCTGATTGGCGACTGGATGGGGAAGTGGAGGTTAGCAGTGAATGGGCAATCCGAATCGGGCGAGAGGCTGGCGACAGCGCTTACATTGGTTTTGCAGCTGCTGCTGCTGCAAGGCTTGCTGCTGAGCAGGGCTCAAATGTTGGAATGCAGCTTGAAGGTTGTGGTTTCCTCCTCCGTGCTGCTGCATGGCCGCCATCATGGCCGGGTTCATAGCGGCCGGATTACCAGCGGCCATAGGGTTGCCAGCAAACTGATGAGGCATGCCACCGCCAGGCGTACCTGGCTGTCCACCGTTCGCATTCATACCGGGACCCATGGGATGACCGGTTACGCCTGGATGTCCCATGCCGGCGGGATGGCCCTGAAAGTTTGGGCCCATACTCGTGGCCATCATAGCTTGACGGGCAAATCGGCTATCCACAGCGAGCGGATATCGACGAATGTGCCAAATGCTACTGCATGCACATGCGTCGATGGGAAGTCGGCGAACGCGAACGCGGGGCGCAACGAGTGCGTGTTATGGACGTGTAGGCAGTAAATAGACGTCGTGCAAGATGAATGGCGATGAGGGTGTCGGCGCGTGGGCTTCGGCGAACGTCGCGGGCTCCGAGGGCTTGAGTCGTGGCTGGGGATGCGACCGGACGAAGCGAGGAGGGAAAAAAGCGAGTAGGTCGAGATCGGGCGGAATCACAATTATTTGCCGTGGACGAAGAGAGTGAAATCGCGACAACAAGTCCTTTCGGAGCGACAGCGATGATGGGAGCGCGCGGTAGCGGGTGCGTGACAAATGGCGTGACGGTGATACCAGACACGGCGCCACTGGACGAAGCCTGAGGCCAAGACCACGATGGTTCGCGCGTGCGGATAGCGAGGAAGCGATGGCCGGACAATGAGGAGCTATAGGAGGCTAGAAGGCGCGAAGAGGCGCGAAGAGACGATGCCGACGGGAGAGCGCGGCAACCGTAAGAAGCCAAGGCCGGCGATAGGGTGGGAGATGTTGGCTGGCGATGGGCGCGAGTTGGCAGCCAGATTATGAGGGGGTCAAGAAGGGCCAGTTATCCGCGAGGAAAGGCTGGGCTGGGCTGGTTTGGGGGGGCAGAGCGGGCTATCCGTAATGCTTGTAACGTTTGTAGCAGGCCGGTAGGCACAGACAGTACCCGCGCTGACCCAGGCGCTAGGAGCGCTGTAGTGAAGATGGCAGTGCCTCCAAGTGTCCGGGGGGTTTGGCGATGAACAAGCACAAGAGAAGGACCAAGAAGCAAGGGAGAAGCGAGCGAAGAGAATAGATGAGGCAAGGGCAAATAGCACTCGTGGAGTGATTCCTTTGCTGTGTATTGGTAGAAGTAAGAATTTTTGGCTGGAAGAGAAGGACGAGAAAAAAAACAGCCGTCCATCCTACTGGCTGGCGAGCTGGCTACCAGGCAGGTAGGCCTTCTGCGACAGGCGAGGTTTAGGCCTCTGAGGACCCTGGAGGCCGAAAAAAAANAAAAAAAAAAAGGCCAACCACTGTACCTACTCAAGGGTGCGGTATCTCCGAATCAGGCGCTACTAATTTGTACTGTAACGACTAACACCACGCATCAACTTCTCTTACATGGAGACGGGCGAGATGACGGGGACCGTGGCGGCCCTGACTGGGGGGACTGGGGGGTGGGCGCCCGCCCATCTCCCTTCCTGCCCTCTCTCTTTCGGCCCTGCCGCCCAAACGGGGGCGGGGGCTATGCACATACCGAGGCCAGAACCTTTCCTTGTCGCACAGGGTCGGTAGTGGAGCCCAGGTCACCCGCGAAAGGAGTTTTTGGGTGCGCGGCGCGCGCGCGCGGCGCGTGTGTGTGTGGCTGGGACAACCCCATGTCGTGGCCTGCCCCGATAACAGTGCTAGCGCCGAGCTAGTCTTCGCTGTACCGAGGTCATGCTTGTATCAGGCTGCGCTTCCACCACACTGGCCGCCAGTAGACCGCGAAAGAGGGCCAAAGACACAAGATTCAAAGAATACAAGAAGAGAAATCGAATCGCAGTGGCATTTAGAGCTCGAGTCGTTTTTCCCGCGAATTCATAGCTGCCCTTTTGGCCCAATCGCTCCTCATATCACATCCTTCATGGTAACACTTGCGAGCTTCGATTGGGGTCCCGGACGCTAACACTCTAACCAGACAGGATGCTTCCAGTGAAAAGTGGCCGCTCACGTGATCCATACAGTGCATTGGTTCTATCCCACCGTGCTTTTGCACTGTCATTCATTAACCTCGAAACTTTTTTTTTCTTCATTGGAGCACAATCATGAGCAGAACCTCACCCCTCGACAACCTCCCAAAGACCTCCCAATCCGGTCGAAGCTGGTCTTTTACGACTATGGATCGCTGATTATGGGATACTGCAGCTTTTGGTGTTTGTATTTTCTTTCCTGCAGCCTCGCTGCACGATAGATATGCGCGTGCAGCAGTTAGGAAATATTTTCTGCCAAATTTTGCAGCTTGGGGTCGAGATGATTTTTTCCTGGGTTGGACTTGAGGACATGTTCACCTGTCTGCTTCTTCCCGGCGCACTCTTGGTAAGCTTGCCTGTTCTTCTTTACCTGCCACCTTTGCCTTTCGCCGAATCACATACCGGCATCGAATGATGACAACATACTTATACTTCTTTTCAACACTGAATCGACCATGATGCAACATTCGGGTCCCCTTCGCAAGGGACCTGTTACTTGCCAGTATTTCCTGTCTGACTTGTCATCTCGGCTCGCCTCACTTCCAGGCTGCAGGACTCGTGCAAATTTTTCGTTGATCCTTTTGCTAACAGAAGTCTTTCAAGATGCTTTTAGTGCCTCCCACGCGACAACGAATACTAATTGCAGCCGTCTGCGATTGTCGACACTCACTAACGTAAGTCTTGTGTGCTCGCGCTTCTTTATCTCTGCTTTTGTCTTGTGTTTTCAACACGGTGTTTCATGATGAAATTTCCCATTTATTCGCAGTTTCCACTCGAGTCTCATAGAGCCAATTTGGGACAGATGAGGGTATTATCTTCCTTGGATGTCTGATCTACACCTTTTTCTTTTTTTCTTGATTTCTCGCGCAATTCCGTTGTCAAGGGCTTCAACTAACACGCGAAAAGTTTGCAGGACCCGCCCATAAATCGTAGTAATCTATTTAAGATGCCCATCAATATATCTATACTCAAATGCACTCCACTCTTGATGATTGTGACATGATTTTCCCGCCGATATCGCAAATATGATATGACGTGCTGCAACCTCATGCCAGACATCCTGTACGCCAGCCTCCCTGTCGTCAGAGGCGTCGTCTGGCCAGCAGAATTGATATGATGGATGCCAACGAAAGGGCGAAGACGGATGTGTCGATGAATTGGCTTGTAATTTCTGTAATGGACTGTTAAAGAGTTAAAGCATGCCAGCAGTCGAGTGCCTGTGCCGATTTGTTTTCAGAGTAAAATAAGCTTGTGCATGTATAAATCAAATGCATTGAGTTTCATATGTAACATTTACCTCACAAACCAGACGCAGAACGCTCTACAAATCGAACCATCTTCGCATGCCACCTATAAACGCCCAATCCAAACCCTGTTTGTTCCCAAGCCATCATACAACGCCGTCTTCATAAACATGCATACCATACCATAGTCCCTACATCCCGCACTGTCCTCACGCAACGCGCAGCTCCTCTCTAACCTCGTCCCTGCGCACGCGTCCGCCCACGATGCCACGCCTGTTCCTGCCAGTGCGGCCGCGGCCCAGCCAGTTGAGCTTGAGCATACGGCACAGCTCCGCCATTTTCCTATCGGCGTCAGCCTCGGCGACGTCGTCGTCGCCGCCGGCCCCGACCAGGCTGGCCAGCACGCTCATGCACTGCAGCATGCGGCCGACCATGTCCGTCACCTGCTTCGAGTCCTCGACGTTTTGCTCGCGCACGCTGCTGAGCACCGGCTGTTGCGCAGCGCTCGACGACGGGGTAAACGGCCGCAGGCCGCCGTGTTGCGCGGCACCGCCCCCGCTGCCGCTGCTGCCGTAGGAGACGTTGCTGACGGCGCGGCTGCGTCCGCCCGACGCGGAGCCGCGGTCGTCGCCCAGGAGCGTCGTGCCGTTGGAGTTGTAGGAGCCCACCGACAGCTCGTGCGACATGGCGGTGCCGGGACGCATCAGGGGCGGGAAATATTCGGGCGGCGAGGCGGACATGGCGGCCGAGTCTGAAGGTGACGACATGGCCATGTTGGCAAAGGAAGCGGGTAGGAATTCGAGGGATAGGCGTGAAAAGATGCTCTTGAGCGTCTCGTAGCGCGGCAGTATGACATTATCGCGGTAGGCAGCGAGAACCAGTCTTCGTATGTCAAAGATGACGGTTGCTGGTGTTGGCTTCGCAGTCTGATCTGTGGTTGCGGATAGTGAGCCCCAAAAGTCGCGAGCTTGCTCATAGGTGAGGATGGTGCCACGACCAGCCACTTCGAGCTCGAGCGGCACAAACACAGCCTGCAGATAGGGCAGGATCGACGTGAACGTAAAAAGCCACAACTCAACGAGCGTCGGAATGAACCTGTCTTCCGGCGCTTGGCGAAGCGTGTGATCTAGTGTAGAGAAACCCTTGGCGAACAGCTCTCGCAAGTCGTCGAGCATGCTCAGCGGCGATCGCTTATGGATGCAGTATTGAATGTGCATCTGTACGATGCGGTTAATGTCTTCCACTGGCAAACGCAAATCTTCGCCCTGAAATACGACAACCAAGAGAGATTTCAAGTACGGCCAAGCTTCATCCACAGAAGAGGGCGCCTTGAGGCCGAGTCGCGCAGACTCGGACGTATCGTACAAGGTGCTTTGTTGCGAGAGTGACGGGAACGGAACCGTACCAGTGAGGTCACCAGCAAGGTTCAACGACGATTCATTGTCTTGCCGACTGTCGGACCGCTCGCCGTACTTCTTCTCCTTCCTTGCTTTGGAAAAGCCCGACGTCGAAAGGCCGACACTGGAGGGCAGATGAAAGTTGTATAGACTGCTTGGCGCACTGGGGTCCGAGGGCCGCGAGTTGCTGGCGGCGGATGATAACGGCAGGTGATACTCGTCCTTGAGCTTTTGTTTCTGCCGGGAGAGGAAGTGGTGCCGTTTCTCCTTGCCCTTTTCTTCCACATTGGCCGAGTCCGCGGGCCGGATCGTGGCCGAGGACGAGTTTGTCAAGCTGTACAGAGAATGGGCCGTCGACTCGGCCAGGCTGGTGGTGCTAAAGTTGCCGCGCTGGAGCGCCGACAAGGCGGACCCAATCTTGCTGGGGCTCGGAAGCGCCTTGTCTTTGCCGTCGGACTTGGCCGCGCTCATTTTGACAGGCCGCGAGAAGAGCTTGGCCTTGGCCTTTTCCGACTTCGAAAGCGGCTTGTCCGCGAGCGCGGCGGGTATGGGCGGTGGCAGAGGCAGGGCGGGCTGCGGCGAATGGGCGTCACGGGGCGAGCTATGCCCGGACCTGGGAAATACGACATTGGCCGCAGTAGTGGCCGCGGAAGATGCCGTGCTGATGCCCAGTCCGCCTGGGGGGCCAAAGCCGCTATCGCGCGGCGCGCTGGCCTCGGTCAGGCTAAGCGTGGGTGGGTTGGTCGGGATGCGGCTGCCGCTGCCTCTTCGCGGGCCGTCATTGCTCTCGCCCGGAAATGGCACGGTTTGCGACCGCTGGCGGTTGTGCGTGATGTTTTGATGGGACATGACGGCAGCTTGGGCCGCAATCTGGCTCGCGGACAGGGCGCCCTGCTGCGGCATACCGACGTGCGATAGATTGGACATTGTCGTGGACGGCAGCGACGGCTCAAACATGCCTTGCGTGGCGGCATGCTTCCGCGACTCCGTCTTGTGCTGTGTGGACGGCGAGCCGTGGGTGACGACGCGCGGTGAGCCGGGATTCGGGCGCGAGAAAGAGAAGCTGGCCAGACTGGAGCTGCTGTTATTGGTGTGCGAGGTGAACTGGGAGTATATGGGTGTAGCCGGCGAGGCGACTCGCTGGCGCGGCTTGTTGACAGTGATCGAGGGCGCCCCGGTCGAGGAGAGGGCGGCGGCGGTGGCGGCAGCGTTACTGGCGCTCTCTTCGGAGAAGGACGAATCGAGCCGGAGAGGCGGCGGCGGTCGACGGGAGAGCGAGACGGGACGCTGTTGTTTCTGTTGCTGCTGCTGCTGCTGCTGCTGCTGCTGCTGCCTGTTGTGTAGGGCGGCGCTGGCGGCGGCGGCAGAGGATGAGGCCGACGGAGACGCAGTGGTGTTGGAGGCCGACGTCAGCGGCGAGAAGCTGCCTGGCGGCCGACCATGACGGCCGGACGTGGGCGCTCCGGGTCCCTGCGCAGGCGGCATTGGGTTCGCAGGCAGGAAGCTTGGTGGTCTTTTCGTAACGATTGGTCGGTCGATGTCAACTCCGGTTACATCTTGGGTCGGGCAGTAGCGCCCATTAGACGATCAGCGCGCGTTGCAGCGGATGGAAAGAAGCTGGTTGGGCTGCTCGCCCTCCGAGGGCATTTGGTGGTGGGCGAAGACGGGCGAGGGCCAAGAGTTTCGTCGGCGGGGCTACAGAGTGCGATCGGAGGAACCAGTCGTTGGATGAGACAAGGCGTTGGATGACTCCGCTGATGAAGACTTGCGACGGAGAGATGGGAGCAGGAAGCGACGGATGCTTGTTTGAAGGGATTGGTTGATGTAACTTGGCGCTGTGTAGGTAGTAGGTACCTAGGTATGCAGCTGGAGCAAGGCAAACACAGCAACGTCAGGACGAGGCTCTAGCTCAACACGACTTGGTGTCGCTAGGACAGGGTCGGACGACGCCCAGCTGGTGAGGGACCCTTCCCCGGCCCAGATCCTGGAGAATGAGGCCTGAGCTGAGCCACCGCCGCGACATGGGCATCTACCTCGGCAAGGAGCAAAAAGGTAGTCACAGAAGCCAATTCTACTAGAATTGATATTCTGGATATATTCCGTCGAGCACAAGAAGCTCGTGAAATGCCATCTCGTTGAATAGGTACCTACCTCTAGGTACCTACCTGTACGTACTTGTCCCACCCTAGCGCACTTACAGGGAGCTTGGGCCTTTTGTGGGCGGGTGGCATGGACCATTGTCTGAACCCCGCGCCGGCCATGAGACACTAAAATAAAAACGACCCGACTCCGCCAAAAGGCAATCTTCAACCTCGAATCTCCCCCCAAGACAGCAAACGTTCGACGCCCTGTTTCCTACACAAGATCGAAAGAAGAGAGTTCCCATCTTCCGATTACTGTCAACAGAGTCCAACCTCAACATGTCTCAGCCAACCACCCTGACGGCCACCTACGCCTCCCCCACCAACGACGCCTTTGCCCTCTCCAGCACGCTGCCCCTCTCCGACGACGACAAGACGGCGTACCTCGGCGCGCTGCGAGCCGCCGTCGGCGAGGCCCAGGCCACCATCAACAAGGAGCTCACGGCGCGCATGGAAGAGGACAAGGCGCGGGACGCGGGCGCGGCTGCCGCGGCCGGCGACGACGCCAAGGAGGAGGAAAACTATGGCGAGGACGTGCAGGAAGGGGAGGACTGAGCAGATGCATTACGGCAATAACGGACGCGATCTTTGGGGGGGGGGCGTATTTATGTGTATTCGTCGGGAATAGCTATGACTATGCTAGAGGATTGGGGGGGGAGGGCAAGGAAAGGCGGACACATATGGTACAACAAACGGCGCGGGGTATTTACTTTGCGGCGACATGACATCGCATCGCGGCGCTCTGCTTCTTCTTCAACAAACACCAACGGCAGCAGCAGAGAGACAACCTACTAGTGCCGGGCCCAGCTCGGCGTCTTTGATCGCTGGTCCCCTCCCATGCTGCTCAGACACCCCCAGTGCACAACCGTGTTATCCGGGAGCACCGCCACCACGCTGCCGCCGCCGACGCGCATGCCGCCACCCAGCCGCCGATGGCAGACGACGCACAGCTTCTCGTCGGTAATCGCCACGTGCCTGTTGCGTCCCGCCAGCTTGCCTGCAGTACCCACGTGCAGCTCCGCGGCGACGGCGATGCCCTCGGCCTTGCGCAGGGCCGCCACCACCTGCGCCTCGTGCACCATGCTGTTGGCCGCCCGGATGCGCCCGCCAAAGTACGACTCGAGCGCCCGCACCGGCAGGTCGTCGGGGATGAGGCTCAGCGACGACGCCGCGGGGAGGCGCGCGCCGTGCTTGGAGAGGAGGTCGAGCGCCGGCGCTAGCTGCGATTTGTGCGGCGACGGCGGTTGGAGATATAGGGAGAGCAGCGTGTGGTAGATGGAGGGCGCGTCGTCTCCATCTTCGTCGTCGGATGCATCATGAGGAGCTGGCGTAGGAGCTTGGCGTTGAATACGATTACAGTATCTAGACGGAGTTAGCCCGGCAATGAATGCAGTGCCGTTTGAGATCACGCCAACGTACTCTTCTGCCTTGGCATAGTTTTGCATCTTGAAGACAAAAATCTCCAAGGCCTGTTTATGCTGTCCCATGTTGCTGAGCACCACAGCCTGCGCCTCGTAAAAGAACGGATCTATTTCTTGTCAGCATCAAGCCTAGCCCTCTTATGTTTGTTTTGCGCAGGGCACTTCTACTAACCATTTCTCGGAATCGTGGAAAACGCCTTGCCGAGACTGTACACGGGGTTCGGCGCCTGCAGAAACTTGATGAAGCGCCCCATCAGCGGCTCCCACTCGTCATCGCCGTGCTGCATGTTCTCGAGCGCCGAAATGTAGAGCTCGACGAGCCTGTTGTGCAGGTCCGGCGTCGCGTCCTCGAGCTCCATGACGACGTGCTCGAGGTACTGCCGCTCGAGCGCGGGCTCAATCGTCTGCAAAAAGGCGGCGACGCGCGCCCGCGGCAGCGTCTCCGCGTTTTCCGTGTCGCCTGTGAAAATCTCCATGGCAAACGCCGGACTGGCGCGCAGCGTCCACGCGGCATGCTCGAGTATCAGGTCCGTCTCCGACGAGGGCATCGTCTGCAGGTACTGGATGGTGCGGTTCGGGCCGTGCAGCAGCGCCGGCGCGCGCGCGTCGGGCTTGGCCGCGGCGCCGAACCGCACCAGCAGCGCCAGGGCCTGCTTGTGCAGCTTCTTGCCGTGGAAGAAGTCGATGAGCTCGTTGTACCGGTCCTGCTCGACGAGCTTCTCGTGGACCACGTCCGGGTCGCAAAAGTTGGGGATGCGAAAGAGGGAGCTGGCGAGCGACGGCTGGGAGAGCATGTAGGCGCGGAACAGCGTCGTGTCCACGAGGCGAAACGTGCCTTGCAGCTTCTCTTGGAGCTGCGCTTCGCTTTCGTTTTGGCCCATGCGCAGAAAACGGTCGGTCGCATCTTCCCCTGGTGCCGAGTCTCTGGGCTTGAGAAGTCCGGTGGCGGGATCAATGACGCGCTGCAAACGTGCTCGCGTGCCGGCCAGGTATCCGTTCAGCTCAAGGACAGCCTTCATCAAGTCTTTACCTTCAAGAGGCTTGTCCGCTGATGCTGCCGAGTTTGCCGAATCTTTGTCATCCGTGGCATCGGAAGCTTCCCTCTTCACCGAAATGATCGACGCGGCGTCGGCGGCCGTCCTCCGCTGAGATCCCATAAAGTAGCCCGCGAAACGGCCGACTGCAGAGGTGCTCTCGCCAGCGTCCTCGGATTTACGCTGCGTTTCGGCGCTGACCCGGGGTGTAGCGCCGTCAGCATCGCTAGACTTGGGTTCTTCCTTGCCAGCCCATTTCGAGAGCTCGCCTGAGATCACGGGCGGATACAAGGCCAGCACCCGTTCTGGTGGTGCGTGGACATTATCCTCATTGAACAGGTCCATTGCCTTGCGATATTTCTTCTCGCCAAAGAGTATCTCTGCCTTTTGCATCTTGACCTCTCTCAGCGTCTCCATCTTGCTTTTTAGCAGCGCGTCCTCTAGCAGATTCAGGACACTGATGGCTTCGTCGTAGTTACCGGCATCAACCAGCTCCTTGACTTGCGCGTCATAATCCGTCGCGCCCATTTTCCAGACACATCGTTCACTAGAGATGTGGAAACCCTTGCCAGCATGTGCTAGGCTTACGTTTGGGGGCGGAAAGTATAGCTGGGCTGCACCAGGGAGCGATATTGTTTGTAGCAGCGAAAGGGTATCCGGATTTCGTACTTCAAGTGACCCCTTTGCTGGAGGCTGCAGAGCCACAATGTATGGGTATGAATAGCCGATAGACTCTGGCGCTGTCCCCCAAGGAATCTGCCGCTGGTTTAGTGGCTTGCCCGTGTCATCGATAAATAGCGTATTGATGTCCTTTGCGAGAAGAACCTCACCGTCCGCTAGCTTGGACGCCAGCGGTTTTGGCATGTATCCGCCCAGACCCATGTAGCCCATGCCGGCACTGCTGACGGCGCCGAAGCGGCTGCTTTGTCCGGCGGCGCCTACTGTGCCAGGCCCAGTGATATCTTCTATCTCATGGGTGAGCGCATCGACCATGACGTATCCGCCATTCATGCCGCAGACGACCTTGGTGGCACTCGCCCACGTCACACTGCGGATCGACTCGGCAAGCACCACTTCGGCGGTGTCGCCGCCGAGTTCGCACTCGTGCCAGCTCCAGAGAAGCAGGCGCCTCTTGACGGAAACAGCGAGTCGGGAGATGATTTCGGGGATGCCCGTGTCCGGGTCCTTGACAATGTTTGACGTGACGGCGAAGCCCGACGCATTCTTGGTCTTGTCGAGCGTCTCGATGAGCTCGTAGGTCTGCAGATCGTGAAGCGACACATGGTAGTTGGAGAGCGACACGATTGTATTGGCTTCCTTGATAATGGCCAGCTGCTCAATGGCGCGCGTAGAGAATTTTTCGACTTCGCGCAAGAGGTCGGTCGGTCGTGCGGAGCCGCGCGAGGATGGGCGCGGCTGGTGGTCGCTGCTGTTCGGTGGGAGGCTGCTCGATAAGGAGTTGTTGCCAGCGTGTCCGTTTTCGATGACCGGAATCGGCTCGTTGAGTCTATATATTCGAAGCGCGCCGCTGTTGAGCCCGACAAGAATGCGATCGCCTAGGAGTACACGCTGGTTAGCCTCGACTTGGGGGGTGCGGTGACGTCCCCGCCAGCTGCCGACGCCATCGCGTCTGGGCCTCTTGGACAAAACGCACCGTGGGCAAGAATTGTTTCAATCTTGGATTTGTCGCGCGGCCGCAGCTCAATGATTGGCCGCGCCGTAAATGCAGAGAGCATGGCGGGCGGGGAGGGCGAGCTCCGAAGCTGGTCAGCCTGGGCTACCTCGGATCGACGAGCATTAGTATGGGGGCGGAAGGCGTGATTGTAGGTAGCTGGCGGGAGCTCTTGGGCAGGTAGACGACGAATTCTTGAAAGGCAACGTTTGAGCAGTAGAGGTGTTGCAGCTTTGTCTTGCTTTGGGAGGGATCCGTTGCCGTGAACGTCTCAACATAAGTAGCGTCGACGTCAGGTGCCACTAGTCGCCGTACCCAACATGAAGGCTTCCACCCTAGAGCTCTCAAGAGTATTTACGCCGACAACAACTCAATTACAACAAAGGATCGTAAATGGAAAATATATTGCCAAATATGTAGATATGTGCATTTCTCTGTTTTCCGAAACTTGGCGTACCTTTTGAGAGTAATAAATTCTACCTACTTGAGCAACTACTATAGATGGCCTAAATAGGACTTTAACTGGTACAAAACAGAAAATAAATCATGACGGACTCGTTCATACATCACTCATCGTGTAGTCAAAGTACCCGGCCTTGCATTTACTTAGTCTAGAAAGTCTAGAAAGTCCAGAAAGCCTAGAAAGTCTAGAACGACTAGAGAGTCTAGAAGGAAACCTTGTCGGAAAGCCAGGGAGTCTGTTACGACTAGAGAGTCTCGGAAAGCCAGGGAGTCTGGAAAGAAACCATTTCGGAAGGCCAGACTCCTTGAAAACTCTGGTGGAAAGTACCAAGATGATAATGGCCAGCTGCTCAATGGCGCGCGTAGAGAACCATGTCGCCTCGACGTACCGCAATCTTGATGGCAGTGTCTGCTAAGTCATTCCCTTGGTTTTCACCCGCACCATTCTTGATTAGAATCTTCGCCATGTCCCACTCTCCCCAATTGACTGCCACAAGGAGTGGTGTCCTTTCTCGCTCGTGACAATAGTTTTACAACACGATGTGTGTACTCTCGCCGTTTTGAAGCCCGGACTCCAGTGCTCTCTGGGAGGTCGAGAGAATATTCCCTTTTGATGGCGTCCAGAAGCCGCTTGGATATTTTTTTCATTGAGGAATAAACTGAGTCGTACCAGAGCACATCGTAAGGCAGGTCCAAATTCTTCTTGTGGTGGGCCGTGAGGAGGAGCTCGGCTGCTTGGATATTGTTTTCTTCGAGGGCTACTGACAATGGTGATATGTAGCCTTCAATCTCCAGGCTGGCACCTTTCTCAAGTAGCAGTTCCACGAACTTGTTCTTCTTCCTACCTGTAGCATAGCCGAGGAGACTTACACGAAGCTCTCCATTCATGCCGCACTTGGCATCGGGACTGAGACCAAATTTCAAAAGAAGTTTCATAGACTCGAGCCCCTTTTCCTCCGTAAGAAAGGGCTTACGAATTCCAAAGATGGGTCCGGCTGGAAAGTAACCGCCGCGAACAAGATGTCCGAGAAGATACTGAGGAATAGCACCTTCCGTCGACGGTATCAGATACTCATTTTCGAGCAGGAACTCCAGACACGAGGTAGTTGGAGCAACGCAGGCCGCTGCATAAAGCGGCGTACACTGCTCCTCTGGCGGTACGCCTAGGAAATGATCCTTTGAGGAGCAAGCTGCCTTTAGTTGTGCTTTTCTTTCGGCCAAGACCTTCAAGATAGTTGTATCGGATTGGCGGGCGGCCCAATACACCGCTGTATCTGGCGTTGCGCTCGACGTCATGCCCATCTTCATTCCACAGCCCAGCAACATCTCTGTGAACTCGACTTCTCCTCGCTTCACACTCCCAATGAGGGGTTCGGCGCAAGACTGGGGGTCGGCTCCGTCCCTCAATAACATCTCGAATGTCGATTTCGAAACCTCAGCCCCAAGTCCACTATCAACATCCATCAACAGATGTTTACCGTGTTCCATTATTGTTCGCACCATGGCTTCCTTATGTCTCTTGGCGGCAAGCAGTAAAGCTGCGTCAATCGTAGAAGCCGCAATCTTGCCCTGGATGTCCTCATCATCCTTAATTTTCTTGGCGTAATATCCTGACTTGGGACGAGGAGTCTGACGCCACTTTTCAAGTGTTCCTGGGGGAATACGGGGAGTGTTGTTGAGCCACGTCTCGAGCCTCGCTGCTGACAACCCAAGACGCAAACTCGATTCCCGATCGATCGGGTCGAAGATAAAATCTCGCTAGCATCTCGCAAATGTTGTTGCAGGAACCTGCCAGCAAAAATTGGTCTTGTTTGTTCAACCGATCCGCAATAAGGAGCACGACATCGAGTGGGAGGTTGGGTAGCCAAGCATGGCTCTCGAAGTTGATAAGGGCCATTTTGAGAAAACTCGGGAGAATGGAAAGCGCTGCATTCAGGTAGGTCTGTTGGATATTGTGGAGTGATAATGATGATGATGGAAGAATCCATAAGAAGATAGAAGGTATCATGAGAACAAATACAGGACGAGCCTAGTGGATCAGACGCGTACAGATTAGGTTGAAGTCATTTTTGTTGTCCTCGTATAACGTTGGGCTTTATCTGGTGAGACTTCAAGAGCGTCACGCCCGGCCCCTCGCTAAGTGTTGTACATGCATGATTTGGTGTTATTTTGGGGTGCCAAAGTCTTGCCTGGCAGGCTAGACATACCACGACGAGGTTTAGGCTCAGCGGCATCTTCCGCCCCTGCCATTTGGACTGTAGGCCGGAGGAAATAAGTGAAGCGAGACTGTAGGGGTAACAGAGATAGCTTCAACACTCGCTGGGTATGACCCGATGGAAGCTTGACAGAATGGTGTGACGTTGTGCCAGGGACCAACGTGAAAATGCGTGACTAGTATTGGTTTCTGCTATGCAGCATAAAGCCTCTCGACGAGAGTCCCGGTACGCATTTCCGACATTCTTTAAGCAAAAAGCTACACCGTTTTGGCTGCTGCCGCGATCCCCGCCTCGGCGATCCGCCCATCGTCCTCAAACGTCAACATTGCGCGAACCTCGTCCCATCCTACCCAGAGCGCCTCAAAGTCCTCGCCCTCTTGCTGCGTGCCCTCGTCCCGCACCGCCGTCGAGTCTGCCGCTGCCACAAACCAAAAGATGATCTTCCGCACACCCTCGGTGACGCGCTGCGAGACGGCCAGGGGTTCCGTCACGGACGAGCTCGGTGCAGCAGCAGCAGCAGCGGTGGCGCGTGTGGTGATGGGGACGGGAAGAAGCTGCGCGCGCACGCCCGTCTCCTCCCAGGTCTCGCGCAGCGCAGCATCGCGCAGGGACTCGTGCACGTCTTTGCGGCCCTTGGGGAGATGGAACTCGTTGGTCTCGCGGTGGCGGATGATGAGCACCTGGGACGTGGCGGTATCGACGGTAATGGTTCCGCAGCTGATGACAAAGCTGTCCGAGAAATGGAGGCTTTTGTTGCTGGACGCCATTTTGACGTGTTGACTGAGTCAAAAGTAAGTTGTCAAAGAAGCACAAGAGTTGTTACCGCTAGGTAGATTCCATGGCCCCACAGGTAGTCGGTGACTCTTCACGATTGACTTCACCTCATACCATTTCTATCATACTCTTAAAATTTCTTACCTATATCATCTTTTGGTACCTATGCAACATCAAGGCCAAACATCGACCTGAAAACAATAAAAAGGAACAAAGCTTAATGACATTCAGGAGACGTATATATGGGTATATGCTAAACGAGCCCATCTCGTAGGTTTCCAAACACAACTAGCCATCGCATCCATCTATTAGGAGCAAAAGGAAAAAAAACACCATTAGTCGTTACATTGTGATTCATAACTGCGTCACCAATCATTCATTCTGTCCTAGTCGCCCGGCGACCAAGGTAAATCCCTCTCTCGCACCGAAGTGCACGTCAAATATCGTATCCCATCGCTTGGTGGTTTTCCGCCTGCGGTGCCAGCAGCGAGGTCCAGTTCCAGACTGCTCCCCATCAACGGGGCTACGATTTCTCTGGCCATGGCTTTGAGCTCGTCCAATCGCTTCTCAAAGCGCCGTAGATGATCGCGACTATATAGTTCGGGCGTCCGTTTGAGAAAGTCTTTGCACTCGCTGTGTGCAAGGTATGCCGTCGGTCTTCCCGCCAGCGTGCGAAATGCACGGCCAAGGGCTCCTAGCGCAGGGAGCGGTGCAAAGGCACCACTGTTCGCTAATGCCGACGAGGACTTTTGATTATCGGCTGTCCGCCTGGACGGCGGTGGTGGCGAGGTATTGTCAGTAAGCCACTGTCGAAAGTAACTCACTGCGAGCCAGTCCAAGTAACTTGAAGCGGGTGTGACACGGTCCCCGCGAGAATCTAGCAGGGTTAGGCGAAACAGCCGGCGCTCGACGCGGCTGACCGTAAACTCGAGATCGTCCACCTTGTCCTCGATGAGATCCAGAACAGACTCCGGCATGGATGCACGCAGACTGCGTTCGCCAACAGGCCATTGACCAACTACGTGAACGAGAGCCTCCTGGAAGATGACCTTTGAGCGGGACAAGTAGCCCACGCGCAGGTAGGACACGGGGTATTTGGCGATTTGTTTCCACAAGCGAGCTTGAAACTGCAATAAGTGATGATCGACCCGGGGCCCGACGACGGCTAGCGAATCATACTGATCGGCCAAGCTGAGGAGGCGTTTGCACTGGATATAAGCATCCGCGACATTGACACCATCAAGAAGAGGCGGGTAGTTGTAGAAAATACGAAATAAATTATCGTAATCGCGGACGAGATCTTCTTCCTCTGGAACGGCGACGATGACTGTATTGTTACCTCGAGCTCGCGATCGCGGTTGTGACGTCAAGCTAAGATTGGCGAGAGACTGGGAGAAAGAGGATCGATGACCTTTCGCAGCGGGGGGTACGGCGCGTGGCTGCGAATTGCTGTGACGCGATCTGCTTAGAGGTCCCGAATCAGGGCCATAGCTAGACCCTGGTTTGGGAGTCGCGAATATTGACTGATGCGCAGGCTGCACGGCATCGGCGTTCCCCGGATCCTTCTGAACCAGCATCGGGATATCGTCATCCCCACGACCGGGATCTAGTTCATAGCGCCATCGTTTATTGCCACAGATAGAAACGGCAGCGGGTTGACCAGCACCGGTGGACGAGTCGGCTTGGCTCAAGACGGAGCCGTTTGGATTGACACAGGCGACTTCATTCCCTGCTGCGAGCCGACGAACTTTGGGTTTAGAGGGATCCGGACCCTGAACGCGAGACCATTCCTCCGATGTGCTGGCTTCAAAAAAACCACTGCAGCGAGTGAGAATTTCTCGGTGAAGAAGATATCGGTTTTCGAGCGGCCCAGCTGTAATTATTATCTCGACCTCGCCGGACTGCGTAAAGACTGGAAATTCGTTGAGGGGCGCATAGGATTCGCCGCCGGCATGCGAGCGATTGTATCGCTTCGAACGCGAGCTTGTCTGGCCGCTGTGCCGGGACGGGATAGCAGAGGCAGCAGATGAATTGCCGTGGCCGTGGCGATGCTGTAGATTATACTGCGCCGTCGGGTCTGGTTGCGACACCATTGGTGCGGGTAGGGTAGAGCCGATGGCGCAATAGAAAAAGCACCGTGGGAAGAGTGAGGTAAATGCGACACGATGGCAGAGTGTGGAAGGGACGATGCGTTTTCCTGTCAAGTTGCCACAGGCGACGGTGCTCACGTCGCGTTGTGTCGATTTCGCGGTGACATGCAGGTGTGTTTAGCTGGCTATGCCTTGTGACAGGCTGCACGAGACTCGATCTGGTCAGTTGTGGGAGGCCCAGCAATGTCCAAAGTCTGGCGATGAGTCGGCCAAAGAGGACAGAAATGTAAGGTTGTATGGCGGCAGAATGCCTTCGCGATGAAACAGTAGAGCGAGAAATGAGAGAGCAGAAACGAGCGATGCACCATACATACGAGAGCCGAAAATAGAGTCTGAGAGCTTCTCCATGTGCCACCCCACTGTCCTCAGTTGTAGACGACAGACGACGAGCCCCTCCCAACTGCCAATAGCGACCGTTCCGTCACAGGCCAAGTATGAAACAAAGCAAGGCAGAGAGGCCCTTGTCGCTGGATGTCGCGTCAGGCGGCATGCCCCTAGTGGGCAGGGCGAGGAGATAAATGGGCTGAAGGCGCTGAAGGCTTGTCGGGTGCTTCACGGCCGTCCAAGAAGGAATAGGTTTTAACGCCCCCGCCACGAGAGGCATCCAGAAAAACGCCTAGCAGCTGCAGGTTGATTGGCAGCGGACGAATCGGCGTTGAGGAGAGCGCTGAGCGCCGAGACCACTACCGCTAGCGTTGAGAGTGGGAGAGATCACCGACCAGTCACGGATAAGAAGTCGTTGGATGGCGGTTTGCTCTTAATGGCATGTGGGTGGTTAAGAAGGGGAGGGTATCTGACGATGGAGGAAGAAATGAATGAAAGTGGCGATGTTTTCTTCTCCATGGCATGGTGTTGTGGTTCAAAAGTTGCCGGCTGGCTGGCAGCTGGCAGTTGCAAGTCCCAAGGCAATTGTCCCCAGATATCGCCGTTTGCCACCAGTAAGTCGGCATCTCTTTTCGGTTGATTCACCTCATCAAGCTACCTACATAGCTTCGTTTAATCACTTTTCGCCGTCTAATTAGTTACCTAGATAAACGGACCATGTAAATTCATGGACGTGTGCGGTTCGAGAGAGGCGAGGCCTCAGGCCCCACAGAAGCTTCCGTGAAAGTTGCCCGTCACTGCCAAACTACCTACTAATATTTGTCCTTACATTGACATCACCTGGTGGGCATCTGGTCAACCCACGATGGAATGAGTGGGATTACGCCCGTTTTCAACAGTGTCGTACGACCTGTTACAGTATCAGAATTTCGTGAAGCAATTCTAGCAACATGCAAGCCGCGCTTCCCCAATGTGCGGCTTGCGCGAAGGCGGCCCATCGGTAAGGCATTTCATCTCAACAACCGAGTTTCGGCACTAACGGACTTCAAGGCCTTGCCGTTAGCGGAGGAGTTGATTCCATGGCATTGGCATATCTTTTCTCGCACTACATTAAGACATACAAGTCGCAGCACATCGCCGATAACCCGGTTCACGATGTCCTCGCCGTCACTGTTGATCACCGTTTGCGACCCGAGAGCACAGCAGAGGCAGCCAAAGTAGCCGCGAATGTCAGACACCTTGGATTGAGAGCGCTCGTTCTCCGAATTAATTGGTCAGACCATCTGGGACCAGATGTTGTCCCAAGCAAGCAACCGAACATCGAGAGCATGGCGAGGACTCTTCGATACCGCGCCTTGGGCTCCCTCTTCTTGAAGCAGAATGTCATGAGCCTCTTTTTTGGGCACCATAGAGACGATCAATACGAAACAATACTTATGCGATTACTTTCTGGTCATGGCTATCGTGGTCTGCAGGGCATACACAAGGCAAATTCTATTCCTGCATGCTACGACATGTATGGCGCCTACAAGAGCGGCTTGGTTGACGACCAATTGCGCCTACGTCCATTCCTCAAATTTAGCCCAGCTGGTCGAGAGATGAGGGCACTACGGAACAGGCTGAAGTTGGAAAGCACGCTCCCTGGTTTCGAGCAGTTCCGATCATACCTTGGCATCAACGATCTATCAGCTCGACTCCCTGGCCAGCTGCAACACGATCTCGATGTCAGTCTTCCATACCTGCCACCATTGAGCGTTGAAGATGGTGGAATCACCATCTACAGACCGTTACTGGAGTTCGACAAGGCAAGACTTATTGCTACTTGCGAGGCGAATCGCGTGCCTTGGTTTGAAGATGGCACAAATGTTGATGCAACGTTGACAACACGCAACGCCCTACGGAAGATATGCAGAGATTACGAGCTCCCACGAGCCCTTCAGAAGCCCTCAATCCTGGCCTTGGCCGAGCGTTCGAGACAAAGGGTTCACAACGAGGAAAATGAGGCGTCACGCATTATACGCCACCAAAGGACTATAGTCGACTTTGATCCAAATGTTGGGTCGCTACTCGTGGATTTACCTCTGCTCAAAATTGGAAGGGCTATGAACGGACGTCACAACCAGACAGCCAGAGATGAGGCTCGGCTCGGAAGGCAGCGACTGCTTGCCGCCACCATTACACGCAAGTTGATAAGCTTCGTGACCCCTGACAAACACCTCCCCCCGATCTCGAATCTTGAAAATACAGTCAGGCGTCTCTTTCCTTTCTTATATACTGATGCAAATACTGTTGAGCTTGGAGGCGCGGGCCGCAAGGCGTTCTCCATTGCTGGTGTGCAATTTGAACCAGTGCCAAGCTACAAGTCGACCCGATGGTCCATATCCCGGACGCCATTCTCCTCCAATTACCTCCGTGAAGTAACTGCAAAACCAGAAACTACAATCGAACGCCCTAGATGGGTGTCAAGTCCCACCCCGCTCCCGTGGGAAGCACCGAGTGACCCAACCTGGAAGACTTGGAAATCGGCCTTGCTTTGGGATGGACGCTTTTGGATTCGACTCAACTCGTGTGACCGCCGGAATGGACTGCATGTACTACCGTTACTAGCCAGCCACACCAAAGCTTTTAAAGCCGCTTTGACTCCCAAGGGGCGCGCTCGATTCGAGAAGCTTCTCAAATACCATGCACCAGGAAAAGTGCGTTATACGTTGCCGGGTATATACGCTGTCGAGAAGTCAAGCGGCCCCCAAGAGGGCATTGGTCAAGCCCAACGTAAAATGATGCTGCTCGCTCTGCCCACTCTTGGAGTTCAAATTGCTGGTTTGGAGAAATGGGTACGATATGATGCCAGATACAAAAATGTCGACACGCAGCTCCTAGGCAAAGGGAACTATAGCAAAACATCAAGGATGCACGAGTTCACCGCACGCATTGGTGTCTCTCGGAAACTGAGGCAGCAACGGATGCACAGAATGCATGGAAAAACGCCAACATAATACATATACCTATTTGATGCTTTCACGCTACAACCTTGTCAATTATAATGCCTTTGATACCAAGGCCGTGGCTATTCTTAAAACACCGTGCTAATCGGTGTGGTAACACGTGGCTTGACTGCAAGAGGAGGAGGGCCATTATTCGACGCAGCATTATCCAGCATTGCTGCTCGGTCCTCGTCTTCACTGCGGCAGCCAGGCCGTGTCGGGATAAGAAAAGAAACGCCGATCCCACATGCTAACAAAGCCCGGAATGACCACGTCCAACTACTCGTCGGCAGCGTGGTCTTGATTCAAACAAATTCTCGACTACCTGTCACACTAGCCTGCTTGGCCATTACTCGTAGTGTGTTACCTGCCGAGCTTGCAACCTGCCTCTCCCGTTATGGCGCGGCGCCCTCTCCGTGATGATGTGCACTTCGGACCGGGCACTCCGGATGCGCTTTTTTAGTTTGGTGTGGTCTTGCATGGGCGGACGCAAGTCATTGCCTGAGGGGACTCTTGGCTGATGACCTGCCGGGACATCCAATATACCATTTGCGATCAGGTGCGCCTCAAAGTCGGTATCGGGACGCGGGTTCGCCACATCCTGCGGGCCCTGGCGGAGATAGTGCCGGGCAATGTGCTTCAAGCGGCGATTGTACACGTCGACGGCGACGCGGTCCTTGGCGTAGTCGTCGTGGTGGATGGGAAACTTTTCGTCGCAGAACCAGCACCCCGAAATCCTGGGCATCCGGTAGGCCATGTGCGTCTTGGCCATGTGGTCGGCCCAGGCGCCGATGCCCGCCTCGGACCGGTGCAGTGGAAACGTGAGTGTACAGCCCTTGTACCGCGCAAACTCGCAGGGCAGGTGTGCCACGACCTCGGTGGCGTCCAAGCTGGTGGTGGTAGACCGGGCGCCGGGGGAGGAGGCGTTCCACGATGCCATAGCCGTGGCCGATGACGCCTGCAGGCCGGTGGGCGACTGGTCCACGCCAATGTTGTTCCAGTGATGGGGGTGGACAATGTTGGACGGCGCCGGGAACTCGACGGTGACAATCTCAGGCAGCTCGTCGACGGCGCCGAGCAGCGCGGCGTCCATGGCGCGCTGGGCCATAGACTCGGCCTCGGTTATCGACGCGGCCGTCTTGGCGTCGTGAAGGTTGCTAAAGATGGAGCCATGGCCGCCGCCGCGGCCGCCGCGGACGCTGAAGACGTCGCGGCCGTCTGCGTCGTACGAAACGGAGCTGGCGGTGGTGGTGCTGTCGCCGCACTCGGACGGCTGGAAGCGCGGGCGGCGGGTGTCTTCGCGGCCGTCACCGGTGCAGTCGGACGAGGCGATGGAGGATGCATAGCGATAGCCCATGGGCAGGCTGGCGAAGAGGCCGGCGAGGTCTTGGTCGGTGTTGTTGCCCAGATTAAGGTCCGTGTCATAGTGAGATGGCAGGATGTCGGAGGCAGGCCCGCCCATGTGGGCGAGAAAAGAGTCGGCAGGCTGTGCCATGGAAACGACTTGTGTGATGGAGCGGGCAATCTGATGTGTTTGAGGGCAGCTCTGGCCCGCTGAGTTCTCATCTCTTTTTGGTTGGGCGTAAGCTTCTGTCACACGGCTGCCAGCAACAATCAACCTCGGAGGTATGTAAGGGAGGTGTGTGTGTGGGTGTTGAATGTGTTGGACACCCGCTGGAAGTATGTAGGAGAGGGGGATGGAGATGGGGTAGGCGGTATATCGCGACTGACTCTTCCCAAACACTGGATGCCGTCTGAAAGAGTGTGGAGGCAGCCAGCGCCTTGGTGTTGTAGGTGCTTGTGAGTGAGAAGGAGGGGAAAAATCGATGACTTTTTTTTTTTTTTTTGATCCTGGGAGGGGATCCGTCGGAGGGAGGGGATATATATTCGTAAGAACCCTGGGCGGTTATCTGGCGACAGCGCTCCAAAACACCTCATCCAGCCAGCTCATGCCACCAGCTCCAACTTGCAAGTTAGTTAGCGGGGGGTGAAGAGCGCCACGGATGCTTGATGCATGCTGTTATTCGTTGTCATGCATGCTTCTGGTGTGTGTGCTTGGCTGCTGGTGCTTTACTAGTAAACGTTTGCTGGCGTGGACGAAGGATGCATGACGGTGGGGGCGGAGCTGGTTCACGGAGTGTTGTCGGAGAAGAGCTAGTTAGGGCACATCTCTTCCGCGGGATATTGAAACCGTCTTGTAGTATTGCAGGTAAACCTATTATCTATCTACTGGCATGCAACTACAGTGCTGATGATCAGCTGCTCTAGGATCAATCTGCCATGTCCTGACACGCCATGCAACCGGCGGACTATTTGCTTGGCGAGCTTCTATCAAGAGATGCTCTCACCCCCCCTGCTAGCGTTTGGCCATTCTCTCACACGCGCAGGTAGTTTGGGCCAACCAGCAGAATGGGTAGACGGCTCCAACTCTCGGCACGGCCAGCAAAGATGTAGCTGACCTGCAGAGTAAACGAGAGAGGGATGAGAGAGCATATTCTCGCCGAGCCGAACAACTCACGAGACGGCGCGCCATGGATTGAATATATTAAATCAAACCTCTACGCTGTACAGGCGGTAGACTATCAAAGGCCATCCCGCGGGCGCGATCAAGAAGACAAAAAATCCCAAGACCTGCAACCGTGTAGCATGCATGCGATGCGGCATGACGGCAAACACCTGTGTGACGCTGGTCCTACCCTCTGGGAAGAACGGCCGGCCGCCCCCCGGAAAGGCTGGCCAAAAAGGCCTGATTCATGCTAGCAGTGCAAAAGCACAACTTAATTACCCCTCATCAGCCGCCAACGGTGGGGGCAACGCTTTAGGCTGTTCAGCGGAAGCCGTGGAATGTCTCGGCTAAGGTTCTAGACGATGGGGGAAGGAATGAGGCGGGAGGGGAGAATGAACGGGGAATTCAAAGAGCTGGTCGGTTTACATGTATGAGACAAGTCAAGTGAGCAAGAAAAAGAGACAACAAACCGCCGGAACTGAGTGTTTGGTAATCCGTACAGGTTGTCCCCAAGTCGTGATACCTTGGGCAACTTCATTTCTCATACCCAAGGTTGTACACGATTCCAAACTCAATTCCAACTACGTCCCAAAGGTCAATGAAGACACCCTCCTCCTGTGCGATCCGTCCTCTTGCCTATGCCATCCGTGGTACATGTTGGTGACGGCCAGCGCGCCCACGTCTAACCCGCCAACGCCCATCTTGCGGACCCTGGTGGGCAAATGGTCCAGCATGGTAAGACGGCGCTGCCGAGAGAGCTGCATCTTCTCAATGATCAATGCACAGAATAAAGTACCCCAAGGCGAGAGTCAAAATATGCATCAGTAGAGCAGACATGCCTGGTTCAGCACCATCTCCATCATGCTGTCACAGGCCTTCCATCGCACACAAGACCGGGACATAATCGGATAAAAAACGTCATTCATCATCTTACATAGGATACATGGCGCCTCTACTTAAACACTGTGCTTCCCAGGCGCTCAATCTCGCGCCCCTCTTGCGTGCCCCGGCCCGCCAGCTCCAGCAGTCGCTGCCACGATGCCGCGTCCTTGAGCCGCACCGCCTCCTCGGCCGCCTTGACGCGCATGCCGCACGCCTCGTACATTTCAATCGTCTCGCCCGTTTCCAGGCCCGTGCACTTGGACACAAACTGCGACGCCAGTCGCGGGTTGCCCGCCTGGAGCGTGAGCTTGTAAAAGGGCTATATTTGTTCAACGTTAGCAAACCATTGTTCCCCGAGTGCAAGAATATACCGCAAGATATAGCAACACAACGCACCTTCCATCCGATGGGGCTCTTCTTGGCCTTGGCGATATCCTCAATCTCGTTCCACTCGCGCTTCGCAATGAGCGCCTTCAACCGGATCCACCACGCCACCTTGTCGGGGACGCGGAACTCGCTCTGTATCTTCTTAGCTCGCCCGTTGTAGCCCAGTTGGATGAGCTTGGCCATGGTCTCATTGACGCTCAAGCCGTAAAACTTTTCTGTTAAATCACGATCTAGGGCTTCCTGCATCCGCAACAGCGCCGACGCTTCTTTAATGGCATGCGCCTCCACAGCAGCCTCCTTGGCGTCAGACAGTAGTTTCCCCGCAAGAGAGAGCTTGTCTACCGTCGTTCGTACATCGGACTGGTGAAGTGACTCTTGGATAAACACGTTGGCGCCATCGACGCGACGGTCATCCTGATAGTACAAGTCTTTCAGCATAGCGTTGTCGCGCTTTTGCAGCGCCCATGACTCGACGAGCGCCGTCGCCACAGGCCGTGAGTTGATGATGCGGAAGAATTGCGAGGGTGCCGTTTTCTTTTTCAAGTGTTGCAAGACAAATAGAATCAGGTCTGTGTCTCCACTGTCCACGGCCTTGTCCAGCGCCAGTTCATCCTCCTCCATGTCGAGCAGAAGGGGCACCTGCTTGCCACCGCGGGGTTCGTGGTTCAGCAGTTCCGTCGCCAGTCTGCTACGCCCTTCGTGATGTGCGGCACGAGCAATCTCCTCAAAGGAGATGCCAGGTTTGCCTGAGAGTCGCTCCACCACGAGCCTGCACACACTATCATCGTCTTCAGTGCCAATGCGGACCTTGGAGGATGCCCAGTGAGTATAGATCCTATCTGAAGACAGCTTTAAGTAGGACGCAATCTTTAGCGCGAGCTGGTACTCGTGTCGCGTCAAAAGCCGGTTGATGAGACGCTCCGGCGTGAGATGCTGGTACTGTTCAAATGAAATGGGGAGGCCGATTGTATAGAAGCGGACTGCGTTTAGCACTCGCAACGTTGTACACATGTCCACAAAGTCATCGCTGTTGTATATATCGAGGACCGACTTGCCAAACGACGCTGCTTTGAGGAGACGTTTCTGCCAGTTGGTATCAAGCTCACGCCCAGCGGCATTGACGCAGGTATCGACTGCCTCTGTCAAGTTTGGTCTGATGAGCTGGATATAGTCGTCTGCCTTTGGTGACTCCATCTCTAGCTGGCCAACTGCGTCCAGTAATATCGATGCCGGCGACGACTCTGTCGCTGCGCCAAAAGCCTGGATCGTGACATCCGGTACTCTTTCAAGAAACTCACAAAAGTCATTCGTTATTAGACGGGCGCCATCAGGCTCTGAACGGCATTAGCAGTGAGACTAGGCAAGAGTGAGTGAAAGCGTACCAGAGATGACATGCACCCGTGTGGTGTCGTATATATATGAAGCTGACTGGTCTTCTGGTCCTATAATATGGACCTCGTCCTCCCAGGCAATGATGGCATCCGAGCCACACCACTCCACATATTGCGGCGGCGTCTTGGACTCGGACTCGTGCACAAACTCGAGATCCTGTAGGTCGCTCGACGTAACGTGTGCCTTGCCGTCGCGGGCATACAGCGTGACGAAGCGGCCGTCGGGCGACACGCTGATGTGGCTCAGCGAACCAAACTCGGGCAGGCGGTCCTCGCAGTCGGCGGCGTCGAGAATGTACACGGTGCTCTCAATGCTCAGCAGGACCTCGACGGAGCGCGACAGGGTGTACGCCGGCGGTACAATGGCCCATGCGCTAATATCACCGCCGGGCGGCGTGGCGAGCAGCTTCGGGCGCGGCTCCGTGTAGGAAGCCACGGTGACGAGGGTGTTGTTGCCGAGCAGGGCCACCATACCGCTGTTGTAGAAGCTGTTTTCACGGTCAGCGACAACACGCACGACTATGCACATGATCCAGGAGAGAAGGACAAACCGGCAGGATTCCACGCCATAGTTGTCGGCGCCGTGGCCGAGGGAAAAGTGGCTAAAGTCGCCCTGCAGGTCGTAGCAGCGCACATGACCGTCGGCGGCGACGACGAGCAGCGTCTCGGCATCGGACCAGCCCAGCCCCTTGATCGGGCCCTTGTCCCACGCGATGCCGCGGAGCTTCTGGCCGGCGAGGCTGTAAATGTCTATCGAGGGCTTGGACGGCTGGCCCGGCTGGTGGGCCTGGAGCTTGTTCTCGTCCGGCCAGAGGGCTGGAGACTCAATCGTCAGCAGTGTGGGCGGAGAGAGAAGCTATACAAGGCATGGATGGGTGCTGGTGTGCCTGTCAACGTACCAAGTGCGCCTGCGTAGGGGGCGCCGGCGACAATGTACGTGTCCAGGTCCAGGCTCTCGTCAAAGACGGACGTGTACTGCTGCGTCTTGCGGAACCAGCGCTCGCCGACACGCTCCCACTCGGCCTTTGCGTGCAGCGTGTCCATTTTCCAGGGCGCTATCTCATTATGGGATTTGGGAAAAGGTGATGTATCGTTCCGTTGTCCCGCGGGCGCCGGCTTGTTTGTTGACTCTGGAGTGACGAGTGTGACGATGGCGGTTGAAGTTCCAGAGCTTCTAACGTTAGGGAGCTTGCAGGTGCGCCATTGCGGCACGGCTATTGTACGGCTAACCAGAGCGCTGGCTGTCACTGTTGCAGGCCACTGTACCACTGTACCACTGTAACGAACCTCAGCGGACAGAATACCCCACCACAGCTTTCCAGCACACTCCAGCAGCTGTAATGAGGGGCAATCTCCCCATCATGAAACCCAGCTCCCTTTCTTGACATGACACGCAGCCGCCGCCGATAAAAATTATCCAAAATGCCAAACTGGAGGGAGGAGTACCTCATATCCCTCCGGGATTCCGAGATGAACACCCCGGTGAATATGGAGCTGGTACAGACGTGTACGAGACATCATCCGAGCGACAAACCCCCATCATGAGAAACTACATATACTGATGCTCTGCGGGGGATGTCAGGTTCGCAAATGGCGGATCGAATATCCGCCTTGGAAGCCGAGCGCTCCTCCCTAGAAGCCCAGCTCGCATCCTCCGGCAAGCCACCCCAGAAGAACGCGGCTGGCGGCGCCGCGAACAGCACCGCCGACACGGGGGAGACGGCGCAGCTGCGGCACGACCTGGCCGAGGCGCTGCGCTCCAAGGGCACGACCGAGACGCGCCTGCGCGCCGCCGAGGAGGAGCTCGCCAAGCTGCGGTCCAAGACCAAGGAGGACGCGCGGTCTGTCCGCAGCCTGACGGCGGACCGGACGGCGCTCACGACGAGGCTCAAGGACCGCGAGTTCGAGCTGCGCGAGAAGCGCAAGCTTGTCGAGGTAACTACAGCGGTGCTGACTTTTTGGGGGTCTGTGCGTGTTCTAATCGTTGGGCTTTTCTTAGCAAGTACAAGACGAAATGATTACGCTCAACCTCCAAGTCTCCGTCGCGGAAAAGGAGAGAGACAAGGTGAAGAAGGAAAACAAGGAGCTTGTCGACCGCTGGATGAAGCGCATGGCGCAAGAAGCTGACGCCATGAATCTCGCCAACGAGCCTGGCTCAAGATGATTCGTCCTCTCTTGTTATCCAAGCTACGACCTGCACATTATCACGATTACGAACACACGTCCCAGCACACACGACAAACATCAGTTTCCAAGGTGAATGAGGAGTTTTTATTTGTATGCAGTCCCGCTACCACAAAAAAGTTCCATCCTTTAAAAGCACAAGAACCCCGGCGCGCCTTTCCTACCTACCAGAACACAGCAAAAAACAAACATCAAACATCAACAGACGAGCCGGAGCAGTCTACTTTCGCGTGGAAATGTAATATGGCCCCCCGGCATTCGTCCAGCTGACGAACCCCTCGGGGTAGGCACACTCCTCCACGTCTAATATCGTGCTGCCGACGTCGTTGATGTTGTGGCTGTGGCCGTCCGTCACAAACGACCGCAACGAAATAATCTTGCACCCGCTCTTGAGGTCCAGAAACATGCGCACCAGGTCGTCGTTGAGCTGCGACGTAAACGCTTTATTGTTTACGAGCACCACATCGGCCCGCTTTAGGGCGTCGTGGATGACGGCGTTCTTTCGAAAGTCGCCCCTTTCGAGGTGCGTCCGGCCGGGGAGAATACCCCACAGCTTGCACCGCGACTTGAACTCGCGGTTCTGGTCGTCGGCCAGCTTGCAGGCGTTTTCCATCATCTCGCAGCCTATACTCTCGCAGCCAACCTCGAGGGCCGCTTGCAACACCACGTTACCGACGCCGGACCCCAGGTCAACAAAAACCTGGTCTGAGCGCATCTTGAGCTGCTCAACCAACAGCTTGGTGATAAAGGGGTGCAGCAGCTCGCCGTATACATAGTCGGTACCGTTCTCGTACTTGGAGAGGAGCTCGACGTGAGGAGCGACTGTTCGGTCGTATATTTGGTCGAGGATGAAGGCAACGAGGTGGGCGGGTAGTTCGCGTAATTTGTCAATGTTCTTGGCAACGATGCCGTCCTCGACGAGGTTTTGGATGATCTGGTTGTACTCGTGGATGGCGGCTTTGAAACCTGCCAAGTCCTGGATATTTCTGTTGGAAGCCTTTTCGAGTCGTCGAATAAGCCCGCCGTTTTGGTTGGTAAAGGGCTCGGCCTCTTCTTCGGTGAGGTATGTCTCGGCGACAAGTTGCACGATACGGATGCTAGCCTGTACCGCGTCAATCTTATCTTTGCCCCATACTAGTTCGAATCTACAGAGTTGAGTTGTCAGTCAAGAATGGATAGAGGAATACCAGACAGGCTGTAGGCGGCCAAGCCGGGTGGCAACATACCTTTCCCTCGGTTGAGGGCTCGGATATTGTATCTCTATTGCAACATCCTCTTTTTGAGCCCCCATGACCGGGACGCACTTGGTCTCTAACGAGGCAACGTGGACAGCGTGAACGAACTTGAGACCGGCCTCGGGCTCCTCGTAGGCATCAATATCGCGGATCTGGCGGTTGGGGTCGACCAGGTCCTGCTCCTGACCCTTGCGCGGGCGCTTGCGGGTGTCGAGGCTCATCCAGCCATCGTCCTCGTTGTCGCTGTCCTTGTCAAAGGTGACGCGCTCAGCAACGGGGGATTTGCGGACCGGGGTGGTGGCGGCCTTGCGCTTGCGTTCGAGACGGCGCTCGTCTGACGATGACGACGGGTACGGTGAATGGCTCTTTTGCCGGGGCGTGGCGGGTTTGGGCGAGGATCGGTGAACGGACGGGGAGCGCGACGACGAGGACGAGGCCTTGGAGAGGGCGGCTTGCGGCCTGGGTTTGGGCTTGGGCGCGGGCCGCTCGACTGTGACCTTTTCGATGCGGATCTTGGGCGGGTCGACCTTGAACTTGTTGCCTTTGCCGCCGAGGAGAGGCATGGTGACGGATGGTGACGGATGGTAGGAGTCGGCACTGGTGCGCCCGGCGCGGTGGCGAATTTTGGGGCACGGATTGGATGTGCGCCCTAATGCGCTTCAACGTCGACGGGCTATGTTGTTGTTGTGCGGTGGAGGGACGGGTAGCGAGGGCGCGTCTAACGGCGACGATGCGTTGGTGGCGAGGTGATGGTCTTGGTCGGTGCGGTCGCAGGTTGGTGGTCACAAGACTGGAGGGACCGGTTCTCGGACCCAACAACAGTAAAGTAAGTATGGGTACAAAAAGCAAGGGAAAATGAATGTTGAGAAGAAAATGCAAAGAGCAAATGAAGATAGAATGCGGAATAAAGAACAGATGTGCAAAGATGCGATGTGAAGAGGATGAAGAAGCGACGAAAATTATCCAAGTTTTTTAGAGCAGTGGTACCAATAGTCGAGTGTAGGACGGGGAAGTGTGGGTTGGTGACTTGGGGGTCGCAGGAGAAGACAGCAGACCAAGACAAGTGACGTGGGGTTTCTTATTCTTTTTCTTGTCACTCGGCCTGCGCTCTGTTGCCTGATTCCTTCAAGAGCCAGGCAGAGACTGGGAGGGAGCTCTTGCCTGCCTGCCTGCCTTGGAGTTTCCCGCCTAACTGCTAATAACTAGGCAGTTACTCCGTACTAACCAACGTTACTAGTTAATAATAACGTGCTCTTCCGTCTTCTGTTCTGCCCTCTTTGGGCTTTGGGCTGTTTGTTTCCCGAGGGCTCCACTTACCCTGCACAAACCCTTGGGCCCATTTTTTTCGACATCCACGCCATCGGCCGACTTCTTGTTCGTCTCTCTCGTTTCCCACTCGCGAACGATCCTTTTCCTGGTGATACGGGCATGGTAATACAGGAAATCGCGTCAAGTGTGATATCGAAAGCCAGTGGCGTCTTGGCCCTGTATGCCGGGGAATGGCGGAGGGTGGAAAAGTCGCGGGGGGGGGGCACAAAGGATAGATGCATCATGCGGCTGGAGTGCAGTTAAATCGCCACCAATGATTGCCCACCTGGGGAGACATGCAATAGGTGACGTGACGTAAAAAGCAAATACCTAGTCAGTGATTTTTTGTTCAAGTACTTGAGTACCAATGAATAACGTTATTTTTAGCTCCTTTTAGCTCTAATTCAGATATGCTTGTTCTGATGACCCGTTGACGTATTCACCCCTCTCCTGCCCAGACCCCACCACCCGTGACTGTGTACCTATGCCTAACCTGCTTGCCTGCCTCGCCTGCCCAACGCAATCTCTGCATCTCGCTCAATCAATGATCTCGCGGCTGCTGCAATGCCGCTTGCTTGCCTTGGCCTTTTTCGAGCGCCAGAACCATAGCCTGCTCAGCCACGTAGGCCGATTCGCGGGCTCCCTACCCGGTGCTTGCGCAATGCGCGCGCAGTCAACGCACCCCTCCTCACCTCCTTGTGTCCGATCGGGCCATGCGCGACATTATAGCCAGGAGGAACAGGTGGCGCCAACCAACTTGGAGGGGGTGGTGCCATCGCGGCCGCTTGCGATGAGGACGGCTCTTGGCCACGACGATACCTCGGCCGCGAAGGCATAGACCACGGCCATGGTCCAGGGAGAGCAGAAAGAGCCAGGAAATCTCACCAGCTACTGCTAGCTGGAGGACACTATATGCCGTGGACTCTCTTATTGTACCGCACCCGCCACACCCATTCCGCGACAACGTCTCGAGAGGAGGCGGCGATTTGATGCCGACTGAGCGTTCACGAACCGTGGTACCTTCTTCAATATTGGCCACGTAATAGTCGTGGGTGGTATTCGCTAGCGGAGATCTATGCCACCCTTCGAGGCAGGCAGAATCAAGATGGCACACTGGGCTGCACAATCTCCATCGTGCTATCGCTCTGGAGGGGAGACTGCGTAAGAAGGTGAGATGGAAATGTGAGATGGCGATACAAGAGTGGCCAACAAAAAGTCAACTTGATACGCCAGCACACAGAAATGGCGTGGCCATTTCATTCCATTAGTTACAACTATTGACTTGGGCAGCAAGGCTCCGGGGTAATACTGCATCTGCGAGTCTCGGCCACGCCTAATGCAGCGCTCATTGTGCGCCACCACTTCATGGCGCCAACTGCCTGATGTGGGCAACTAACACCCTCGGAAAAGTCGTAGGTGCTGCGGCTGCTGCCATCTTTTACGGTCCACCTTGATGCTACGGCGGTATGATGTGAAACCACATCACACGAAGCAAGTCGAAACAAAGAAAGAGATTCAATTTTAAGCAAGTGAGCAGCCAATTGCAAAAGAAGAAAAGTGCTAGTTTACTGCCAAATGCTATTCCAGGCCCATACCCACACATATCTTGACCCAACGCCACCTCGAAAGATGCCCAACCGAACCGACCTCGCCTCTTCTCAGCCGGCTCCGTCTACACCGCACTCTCCCCACGTCAGGTTCTCTTGGACCTGCCAACACGCCAAAACCCTAGCCTCGTACCACAGCCGGACTTTTTAGACTTGCGACCCCGCGCGGGAGGCTCAGGCCGGCTGGTGTCGTGCATTCTGAGGGGATTGGGGCGGGGCGGCCGCGGGGCCGTGTTGTGATTCTCCGGAGGAGGGATCCCGGAAGTTGGAGCACTGATGGGATCCGGATCACTTCTTTGACGACCATGGTCATTGGCGACATGCCGAGGGATGTTATAGTGGCGTACTTGTTCGGGACCGACGCTGTCATCGCTCACATTCACCGGAGAGATACCAAAGTCAAACTCTCCCACCTGCGAGATTGTTTGGTTGGATGGGTCATTTTGGCCGCCGTTGCTTCGACTGCGCCCTGAGGCATGTTTCGTCGTTGGGTAAGAATCAGCATTTTGCGGGCTGTTTTCAAGCGGCGGCGGCGCCTGCTTCGTGTTGTCGGTGAATTGGACCTGAGGAGGGTTGCTTTGTCGGTTCACAGACGCCGATGCGCGGTTCACGTTCTGGTTAGAGGCAGCCCCCAAGGCGCTGCTTTCCTTGTGTGCTACCGGATGACTGGTGTTTAGGCGGGATGGAAACGTGGGACGGTTGCCTTGGTGCGGCGTCGATGCCTGGTCCATAGTTGGGCTGGAAGCGGCTCTCAGGTGGCTGTGGCAGTTGGTTGTGCCTCTCAAGGGGTGATTTTCATTGTACGAGGCTTTCTGGGGGCGGTTCCGATTGAGATCGGCTCTGGGGGGGTAGTACCGATCCGGCGTCTCCGCTCGATCCCTCTCTCGATGAGATGGTTGATGGGCAGGGGATCCTCGGCCGATGCCGCTGTACGAGTTTCGACGGGCTGCATAGTCGGGCCTGGCTGCCTCTTTTCTGTTGTCATCATTATGTACAGCGCCCCCGACATTGCTACGAGAATCATCATCTGTCGTGGGGTTCCGACGACGGTGCACGTCTCCGCCGCTGCCATCAAAGTGATCGCCTCTTAGTAGGCTCGGTGGGGAGCGGCCCTGGGCTGCCACCCGGTCAGCATCTTCGCCGTTGGCAGGAGGAGGAAGTTCGTCGAAAAATATGCTCATCGGGGAACGGACCTTGGCTGTTGGCCGTGCAGGTCCCTCGCCGTTGGTGTACCGAGCATCGCCATGGACCAAGTCGCTCAGCGGAGAATGGAATTGGGCTGACGCCCGGGCAGCGCCTCTGTCGTTGCTGCGAGGGACATTGTATGGCCTGCGTGACGTGGCACGGGCTCGGGGAGCTTCTCGGGCGGCGCCGTTCTGGGAAGCGCTGTAGAAAAAGGTATCCTGAGCGTCCCGGTCTTCTTCCCGGGCCGACGTGGTGGAATAGAGGGGCTCCTCAGAACCGGCGCTGTCAAACAGTCTCCGGACTCGCTTTTCCGCCTCAATCGTGACGCACCACGCAAACGCGTATCCGGAATTTTTGGACAAGACGTCAAACGTCGGATGTATCCCGAAGAGGCCGGCGACGAACGCCAGCTTCTGCACCGCCGCGAGCATGCAATCGTTGCACTCATCGTCGGCCGCGGCCTCCCCGCTGCCGGGCTGTTGTTCTTGTTGCTGCTGCTGCTGCTTCTTCTTCTTCTTCTTCCCGCCACCGCGCGTGCACCGCAGCGGCGGCATGACTGGCGCGACGCTGTCGGCCGCGCGCATCAGGTGGGCCACGGTGACGTCGGGCGCCAGCGTACCCGCCATTTCGCGAATGTAGGACTCACTGATCGGCTCAATGTCGTTGAGCGCGCCGCTGTACGAGCGCGCGCGCCAGAGGCGCCACACCAGGCCGTTCCAGGAAAAGGTCTCGGACGGCGGCGGCGATGTGATGCCGCCAATTTCGCGCTCGATGGCGGCCAGCCGTCGCTCGAGGGTGGGCAGCGCAAAGTGATGCGCGTCGTTGGGAAAGGGCAGCCCTAAGACACCCTCCATGTGCGCGAGGGCTGCCGCGCAGCGTATTTTGCAGTCCATGTTTGCGTAATGAGAAGCTTGGAGGTGTGACTGGATGAATTGCTTCGGAAAGGAGGGAAGCAGGTTTGGAAACGACGCCTCTATTTGTACTGACGTTGGACTCGAGCCAACCCAGCCTTGCTGTCAGCTTCCCTCGCAGCCTTTGCCTTTGTGTGTACTCCGCTTCAGAATTAGACGCCTTGCGTCACGGCTGCCGGCATCTGACTAGGCAAGGAACAAAAGGTGGAAGAGTGACTACAGCGAGTGTCACTCCTAGTAGTCGGCATTCTCTCTTTGGGCTGGTGTCACTTCTAGTTGGGCGTCGCGCTGTCTCTTTGGCTGGTATGACTCTTTACAGTTTTCTCTTTGGCTTTTGTCACTCCCAACAGTTGGAGCGCTCTCCTTGAAAACCGTGCAATGACAAGTGTCACAAGGCGCTCGGCACGCCGCCTACCCATAGCTTGCGGCTAGTCACAGAAGACAAAAACAAAGTTCCCGATTTATCAACCTTTTTTTGAATGTTGCATTTTCCTGTGTCACCGCGAAAAAAAAAAAAAAGAGGCTGCAGAGGCGGGACATGCAAAAGGCGTCGCGCCTCATCCCCCGCCCGCCGCCATCGCCCGTTGTCGTCCGCCCATCTAAGGTTTATCCAATGTCTATCTCTTGAGCGTCTTTTGCTTCTCTGCATCCGTCGCCACGTTGCGTCCCTCGACCAGCAGACCCTTTTTCCTGCGCACGGCATCCATGTAGCGCTTGGCCACGTTTTCCTTGTCCGCCAGCTCGCCCAGGTCCTCGAGGTCGTCGTCGGTAAAGGGCACCCAGAACGGGTCCTCGTCGAGGATCTCAAAGCCGGCAAAGATGAGCTGCGGCTGCGCGGCGCCGCTGGTGCGCTTGCGCATCTCGTCGGCCAGGCCAAAGCTCTCGGCGACGGGCAGCAGCGCCTGGATGGTGAAGAAGGGGGTGCCCTCCTTCATCGTCTCCGAGACGACGCGGCCGCGGCGTCGGGTGAGCACGTCGTACACACGGCCCAGCACGTCCGTCGACGCCTGGATCTCCACACTGTACATGGCCAGCAGGAGCCGCGGCGACCAGTCCAGGAAACCGACGCGCACGCCGGACTGGAAGGCTTTGATGACTTCGCCCGTGAGGCGGCCCAGCTTGTCCCGCGCCGGCGTGTCGTCTTGGGCAAGGTTCAGGGTGACGTCCTCCACAATGACGGCAACACCCTGGATGGGCTCGCTGCAGAGCGGCCCCTGCGCAAGGAAGAGTTGGTACGCGTAGGTAATTTTGTCGGCCAAGTGGCTAGGTAGCGAGGCTTCGTCGACAGCTGGAGGCGCGTCTTTGGAGTCTACCGGCGCAAATACGCGAGGCAAGACACTATCCTTGGTAGCGTCAATAAGCAAGTTGGGACCCGTCCGTCTAGGCCCGAATCCAGCAATGCGATCGACGACATTCCTCCAGACATCGCGTCCCTTGCCTGTTTCTAGTTCGTTTTGGAGCTGCTTCTTGAGTTCATCCGCAGACAACAACGTGTGTGACGTGATGGTGGGGTCAACGGCGATGGATTCTGCAGTGCTCTCAACGTCATCTCCAGTATTCAGTTGCCAACGCTCATTGTACACCTTCTTGATCGAGTCGCCATTCTTCTTGAGGAAATCAGTGACGTTTTCAGGCAGAGGGCGCACGCGAATGGACAAGGTGACCTGCTTGGAGCTGGTATCCGTCACGACGACACCGCGACCGAGCTCCTTGTTCACAGGCGGCTTCATCTCGTCCGCGCGAACAATAGTCTCCCGATACGGTACGATGGGGGCGCCGGCTTGAATCTCGCAGCGTGCGAAGCGTTCCTTCAGATCTGTCAAGCAGCGCTCGAGGTGAAGTTCGCCGGCAGTAAGAAGGACGTGCTCTCCGCTGTCAAACTGTTCATATTCGGCACACGGGTCACTCTGGACGAGCAGGCGCAGGCCCTCAATCATCTTGTCCAGGTCGCCGGGGTTGACGGGTTCCAAAGCCACACGCACAATGGGCTGGCCAGCCATACTGACGCCAGCAAGGTTGACCGCGCCATCAAGCTTGCTGCAAAGAGTTCCAGATTTGAGTATCTTGCCTTCAAGACCAGCGATGCCAAAGACCACGCCGGCAGGAACAGATGTCAGAGCCTCCAAGCTTCTGCCCATGAGCATGTACAAGCCCTTGACTTCGATTTCTTGAGGCTTCGGCTCGACGTTGGGCTCAGCCGGGGACCACTTTGGTGGCACAACAAATAGCTTGTCGCCGACAGAGATGGTACCCGAGTAGATCCGGGCGAATCCAATGAGGTGCTCGGGATCATTTTCCCTCTCCTCGGCATCAGGCGCGTGTTCGTCGAGACTGGCGTCTCCAAGCGCCCGGGTCAGAGAATCAAGTCCGCTTCCGTTTGCTTCCAAAGCGGCCTGGGCTCGTGCGGCTTCGGCTCGCTTCTTTCTCGCCAGGTCTCGCGCCTCCTCACCGGTCATCTGTCCAGGCTTGCGCTTGTTCTCGGGAAGCTCGCTCTCGGGCATTGAAACCATTTTGCTGACGTATGCCACTACAGGGTCGGACTTTCCGTGCTTGAATGTCGTCATTGCATCGCGAATCGTGGGATCGATGCTTGCGGCGCCCGGGGAGCTGTCCAAGACCGCAGGAATACGTTCTCGTTGCGCGGTGGGCGGTGACGGTAACGATTCAATGACGGAAACTAAAAGTGCGGTGGAAAGTGGTAACCAAGAGGCAAAGACAGTCGTAAGAAGAAGTCGAGGGTCGCGAGCTCTGAGGACGTGCGGTGGGATGCTGATGTTGAGAGACTTGATGACCTTTTCTAAAAGTGATGGGTCGCCTTTGCCATGGTCACCGCCAGTAGTAGCCTGATACACGGTCCAGACAGGCTCGAGAACCAGCTGTACAAACATGGGCTTGAGGTTGCGGCCTTTGAGATGCTTTGGTCCCAGTATCTTTTTCGTCTTGGGATCCAAATAGAAATTTCCCCAGAGAACCTTTTCAAGAGTACCACGCTTGATGCCGAGCTTGTTTTCGTAGAGACTGGCAAACTGGCGACAGGTAAACGCCCAACCGTCTGTAGCTGTGCTGAAAATGACGTTGTTCTTCTCTGGCGCAAAGTAAATGTCCTCATCGTCCTTTTCTTCAAACTCCAGATCGATAGAGTCGGTGTTGTCGTCATTGTTGGAAGCTTTGGCGGCAGCGGCAGCGTTAACACGCTCTTCCATCTTTTCTCTCCAGTTGAGATCCTCCTCCATTCGTTCACCCTGGAAGAAGCTACCGAGAACCGCATTTACCTGCTCCAAGAGTTTGTTGAGATGAAGAAAAGCCTCGTTTGGCGTCATTTTTAGCTCGGTCACTAATCGGTCCATCTTGTTTATGACCAGAAGCGGCTTCAGCTTTTCCATCCATGCTTGGCGGAGAACAGTGACTGTCTGACTGCAAACTCCCTCTACTGCGTCAACAAGAATGACTGCGCCGTCGCAAAGGCGCGATGCTGTGGATACTTCACTGCTGAAGTCGATGTGGCCAGGAGAGTCGATGAGGTTGATGAGGTATTCTTTGGGCTCCGGTGTAGCGTCTGGCGCTGATCTCCGGAGCATGGAAAAGTATAACGAAATGGCGGAAGATTCCATAGTGATGCCTCTTGACTGCTCATCGGGTCTGGAATCCAGGTATCTAATTTTACCGGCAAGCTTTGGTGAGATGATGCCGTTTGTCGCCAAGAGGGCGTCTGTGAGAGAAGTTTTGCCATGATCAACATGGGCTAGGATGCATATCTGAGAGAACGTGAGCTTATGGTCTATTTTCTGTCACGGCTGCTACTGACATTGCGAATATCTTCAGACTGCTGTTGCAGGCCTGCAAGCTTTTCAGGTGTGACAACAGGCATAACGACGGCTTATGGCGCGAACAAGGTGAGTGGGAAAATATGCGAAACCGCTAAACAAAGAATGGTTCAAATGAGAGTCAAGAAGTTTGGAAATGGTCGCTTAGATATACGAGCCAAGCCTTGTCCAGAAGTGAAAACTGTAAATGGTTACCTTTAAGCTAGCTGCAGGCGCGCGGTCCAAGAGTTTGTCATCCGTCGATGACTCTTTATTAAACTTCCCCACCAGAAAGCCCAAATAACCACCCACCACAAATCACAGGAAAGCTTCCGAGTGTCTGACTGTTGCTAAGGGAGCTAGCACAATTCGTCAGAATGATGGATGCAGAAAAAGTTCTCGTTTGGGAAAAGTTATACAAGTCAACTTGCTCCAATGTACTGTCACAGACTCTCGCCCCGCTTCAACGTTTGAGGCGCCCCACCAACATGGCGCTCGATATACGCATTAGATATGCAACTAGGCATCTTAGTTATGGGGGCTAAGCAAATATTCGCACCACAAGCCCTAACAAGGCACGAAATTTCGCGGCCAAAGATCGCGGGCCCCTCTCACGAAGCGCAAAATTTCGATTGCGTGCCCCTCATCCGTCCCGCGAATCCCACGGCTCGACTCGACAGCTCGACGCAGACGACCACGACGAGCGCTCTGCGAACCCTTTATCCCTGTCAACTGCCCAGCATGGCTACCTACAAAGCCGCGCCCCCACGCGCGATTGACGTCGACAGTGACGTCGAGGAGGAGTCCCTCGTCAACGACTACCGCGAGCAGGTCCAGTACGAGGACGGCGAGGAGCTCAGCCAGACCAACAGCGTCCCCCAGACCGACGACATCCAGGCTCGCCTCGTCCAGGCGGCCCAACCCCTCGACTTTTCCGCGCCGCTCGAGGTCAAGTTCCAGAGCTACGACTCATACTGCAGCTTGTTCCACTTCATCCTCAATTCGGACGGTCCCGTCGATCTCGAGCCCCCTTCGGTTCGTACCCCAGTCACAGAACCCGAGGGCTGCTGTCGGAGTTTTCAGACAAAAACTAACACGCTACTAGTACTACTGGGCTTGGGACGTGATTGACGAGTTCATCTACCAGTTCAACACATTTTCCTCGTACAGGCTGCGACTGGCCCGTCAGGCCAACAACGACGAGGAGCTCCAAATCCTCAAGGAGAACCCCAACACCTGGGGTTGCTACAGCGTCCTCAACGTCCTGTACTCCTTGATCCAACGGTCCCAGATCACCGAGCAGCTGGCCGCCATGAAGCGTAACGAGGATCCCATGGCCGTTGCTGGCGAGTACGGCTCCAAGAACCTGTACCGCATGCTCGGCTACTTCTCCATCATTGGTCTCCTGCGCGTCCACTGCCTGATGGGCGACTTCGGGCTGGCCCTCAAGACGCTCGACGACATTGAGCTCAACAAAAAGGCCATGTTTGCCCGCGTCATGGCCGCCCACTTCACCACTTACTACTACGTCGGCTTCTCGTACATGATGATGCACCGCTACGCCGATGCCATCCGCATGTTCAGCCACATCCTTATTTACGTGTCGCGGACCAAGAACTTCCAGAAGAACGCGCAGTACGACTCCATCACCAAGAAGAACGAGCAAATGTACGCGCTCATCGCCATCTGCGTCGCCTTCCACCCCACCCGCCTGGACGATACCATCCACAGCGCTCTCCGCGAAAAGTACGGCGACCAGCTGCTCAAGCTGCAGCGCGGTGGCCCCGAGTCCCTCCCCATCTTTGAAGAGCTTTTCCGCGCCGCCTGCCCCAAGTTCATCTCCCCCGTCGTCCCCGACTTTGAGAACCCCGAGGCCAACCTGGACCCCGTCGAGCACCACCTCGCCGTCTTCATGGACGAGGTCAAGACCAACATGTGGAGCCCCACCATCAAGTCGTACCTCCGTCTGTACACCACCATGGACCTCCACAAGCTCGCCGGCTTCCTCGAGGTCACGCCCGACGAGCTCCGCTCGTGGCTCATGGTCACCAAGCAGCGCACCAAGCAGCTGCGCTGGCAAGACCAGGGCCTGCTCGACGGCGAGCTCGTCAACGTCAGCGATCTCGACTACGCTCTGCAGGGAGACCTCATTCACATTTCCGAGGCCAAGGTCGGCCGTAAGCTTGTAGACTGGTACCTCCGCAACCTGTCCCGCACCTATAACTAAGGCCTGCATACATGGGTAGCCAAGCTGGAACCAGATTTACATTTTGAGCGACAAAACTTTCTTCCCGTCTTTGCAGACATTCTACACGAGACCCTCGGATGTATACATCCAACGCAGGCGGATTCACCTCGTCAAAGGGTTAGGAGCCTGGATCACAGTTCAGTGGATGTGGGGGTCACAAGTCGACTGGGGCTGCATGGCACTGGCGTCACGGAGTTGAGGCCTGAATTTTCTGTCCTTTTTAATATTGCGAACCGGAGCAGGTGATGGAGAAAAGAAGAAAACTGCGCATAGAGCTGAAAAGAAACGGGTTATGATGTACAGACGGACAGGAAAGAAAATGGGAGGATGCTGGGGCATTTTCCCCTGCCGACATTGATGATTACGTACAATGCTAGAATTTAGGCGTTTCCGAATACTACAAAAAAAGGGATTAAATTTACAAATGGTTTCCGCATTGTGACTGTTTCCGCGCGGGGTAGGTGAGCACAGTCTTGCGGAAGATGCAGCGCTCGGCGCGGAAATGGCAATGATAGGCGACACAAGGCAGGATGCTTACTCGGTTCCCGAGACCAGGGCTTGCCCAGGAATTGCCTCGATGCATGTTCAGTGGTTTTGGGTTTGCCAAGCGCCGCAAAGCTGGAGACTTGATGTCGCCAAACCCCACGCAGACGACCCCTCCTCCGGCGGGAGAGCGGCCGTCGATGTGACATGCCATATCGGGGAGGTGCAGTCGGGAAGAGCAGAGCGCTGATTCAACGAACCAGAGCCTTTGTGCCGCAGTAGTACAGCAAATGGAAATGCCGATGATTGCATTCGTCTCAGTCAACTTTTCTGGCCAGCTCACACCGCATGTTATCGCCAAGTCCTGCATGTACATGAAGGCGTGGTGTGCGCGCCTTCGTCGCCGCGGCGCGCACATCTATTACTACTACCGGTGCCCGAGATGTCAAAAAAAGCCAAACCAGATAAACAGCCGGGGCTGGCCCCCAAACTTGCAGGCGAAGGGTGTGGTGTGAGGCTCCGACGGATGGATGCGTGGGGAGGGAACAAGGATGAAGCCGGCTTGTTGTTGCTAATTCGTACAGCGCCATGTACTCGACTGGTAAGCCCTGAGCGTAGCGAGTACATCGCAGGGCGAGGGGTTGGTCAGCTGCGGGCGCCGGCGATGCTTGGCAGGCCAGTGCATCACCTTCGGAAACACGTTTCCTTTGAAGGAGGGGAACCTATTTAGCTGATGGGGCTGGCCCAGAAGGCTCGAACGGCCGGCTTGATAATGCGCCCATCCGAGAGGAAGAGTTCACGAACTTGCCAAAAGTCTGGCGTGCGTAATTTGTAGTACAGGCTGTATTGGCTGTATTGGGTTCATGACAACGTTGTGTAGATCCGGCGTACGCATTTGTTTTGTAGAATATAGTAGGCCTAGGACTTTGTTAGAATGATTATTAAAATAGCGTTTCTGACGGAGCTTTTCATATGCACCTCCGCAGTTGTCAGCTGTACGTGATAATTACCCAATATCCGTAAAGTGGTGACTCAACGGCACAGGGAACGTTGTGTGGTGGCAAAGCCGTTTTCCAATGTCGCACACACGGCGCGCTCGCACCCCCATGTCAATAGCGGTGACAGGGGGGCTGTAAGGCCTGGAACGCCACTGTTTCCTTTTTGCTTTGTATACTGTAGGCGGTGGCTGGCGGCTGGCAACAAGGTTAACCTCTCTTCTGTCTTTGGATGGCACCAAAAGCAGGGGGGGAGGGGGCGCTTTCTGGGGAGGGTGTGCTGGAATAACTAGGCTGTGATAAAGAAGCTTCCTACTGGTGCTTCAGCAACGCGGCGCTGCAGCTCCATTGTCCTCGATAGCGGCCAGTCAGCGCCGCCGACTCCTCCCGAGATGCAGATGAAATCATCTATGTCTAGGGATCCAAAAAATCCACTGCCATGTCGTAGCTCTTCTTGGTCATCTTTCCCCTCTCGCATCCCGGCTGGGAAAGCAAACACGGTGCAGGAGAAGAGGCCGCCGTCTTTTCAGCCAACGGGGCTTCGCCCGTCCCACGCCGCGTGACCGACAGTGCCAAGAGCCCGCCCGCGCCGCGCATTCTGTTTTGGCGGCGAGGCGGGCGATGCCAAGCGGTAAAAAAAAAGGGAGGATCGGCCAGCCAAACTGGTGGCAATCCATCTTTTCGTGTCGTGTGCTGTGCGCCGAGGCTGAGATGTGGAAGTCATGGCTGAGCCGGGCAGTTGTTCGATATGCATGCATTGCTTGCGCTGCCTGCTGCGGCAGGCCCGACAAGGCTGTCCCGAGAGGGTAAAATAATCCGTGTAATAGACGGCGGCAAATGCGATTCCTATACATACAACACAACTACAAGCACCATGATACGATGCAGAAGTGGATAACCATGATTATCAGCTTGCCATTGTTAGGGCCGACGGCAGACGCTCCGCCTTGTGGGAAAAAAACCATGTCTCGAGTACCTTTGATTAGTCCTGGGTCGCATCGCAGCCCAATGTTCTGATATTGCTCCCAATCGTACCAGGAGCACTGCACTGCCACTGGCGAGTCATCTGGTGTCAAGGCATGGGTGATTTTGATGAAGAGGGCACGGCCGCTAGTGGAATATGCTCTTGTGCTTTCTGTTCTTTCATTTTCTGTCGTGAATGGTTAGTTAAGCAGTCAGCAGGCTGCTCAGCTTTTTCAATGCCGTCATCGGCCAACATCCATCACCGCCCAGGATAGCGGCGAGCTAGAAAGAGGTTTAATTCGTTAGCGCGTGCATGTGCCGCAGTTGTTCTGCTTTGAAGTTGGCCTACGCACGAGTTCTCTCTGCTCTCATATGGGCTGCACAACTGCTCCCCGGGTTGAACAGCCCCCTGTAACCCTGCGCCGGGTAGCCAACGCGGAGCCGCGGTGGGCGTGCGCAGTGCACTAGCATGGATGAATGATGCTTATTGTTGAACTTGGTATGTGACTTGGTTGCACAGGACACCGGCCTAGAATCCCATTGTCGTGGACACTGGCGGGAAGAGGCGGGGCCTCGCCGGCCTGTTCTTATTTTGCTTGCCGTGCCCTCTTTGTCCAGGGAGAGAGGGAGCGGTGTTGCTTCACTGTTGCTTTTTCTTCATCAACCATCACAGTCGACGCCAACTCCAACATTGTTTGGTCTTTTGCCTACGCCTGTGAATCGTGTTCACAAGTGCGCCGTATACAATACTGAATCAGTCGCACTCACGACAGCGACGTGGCTGCAGCTGTGTCACCTGCGGTTCCGCCTCGCACAAACTTTCGACAGCCATCTCTTCGTGTTGGTTGAAAAGCCGCCGAATCTGGGGTCCGTCCACCTGCCAGGATCCCCGCCTAGTCGCCCATATTAGCACCAAGACAAAACAGACGGCCGGGAACGTACCACAGGGAAATCGGGAGATTGCCATAAGAGGAGCCCCTTTACCTGCGTCGCCGGAACTCGCCCATTTGAAGAAAAAGCACGAGACAGCCCACCGTCGCCATCTCGTCTTGATAACTACTACTGACAAAGAGACTGTGTGGTGAGAGGAAGAAGCTTGCAAACGCGACGTTATCAAACAAACACGCCAACTGGCAGATTTTCTACACTGCAAGCTGCCAGCTGCCAGCTGTCTTGCCAGGTAGGACACCAATTCACATCTGCTCCAGGCACACTACCTAAGGTGCTACCTAGGTACCTACCTATTCATTTACATGCTTATTTGGCCAATACAACCCTCTCCCTCTTTCGGCCTCCCCTCCTCCCTCAACTCGCATCATCCACAGCTAGCACTGCAACCTTGCTAGGGCCTCATACCGGCAGCCTGGATTGCCAGAAATCTGCGGATAAAAAGGAAGAAGAAGAAAAAGAAAAGAAAAAGAGCAACAAACAGAATCGCCTGAGCTTCTAGGCTCAAATAACTACTAGGTAGCCTTCTATCCTCGGCCCGCCTTGACAAGGGCATCCATCCCCTCCCCTACTCCGTCCGTACCTACGGGCTGCGCCTTGGCGACAGTGCCTCGTATGTTGATTGCCTGAGTCTTTCAGCTCTATTTCTCCGGTCCTTCGCCGAGCCCTCATCCTCTTTTTTTCTCTTTAAAACTACATTCGTACAGCACTTGCATTACATCTTATTTCCACTCCCCTGCAGAGCCGCGCCCGTAACATTTTATCGCTAACCGTTACACAGAAGGGGGCCCTGTCGTCAGAGACCTATCGAAGAGCCTCGCAGCGCCTCGTGGCCAATACCTTGTCGCCAGGTCGGCACGATTTTTTTGACCGACTCCTTTTATTTTATTTTCTATTTCCATCGGAATTCTTCATTTCTTTTTCTGGTGGAAAAAATTTCAGACGCCAACTGTCATCGCTCCCGCCTTGACAGATTAAATACTACCCTTGCCAGGGCCAGCCTCTGCTCCACGCGCTCCCGCCTGGACACCAACGACACCACTCGCCATCCCTGGGCTCATTCCTCCAAACTCGCCGCCGTCTCTTGCATTCGAACGCTACTATACTATTCAATCACGTCGCATATTTGCATTCTCGCCAACCCTTTTCCTCATTCATCTTGCTCCTCGCCACCTTACTGGCGACGTGCAGCTCCTGTCTGGGGAAGCTTCGCCTTATCTCTGTCTCACACGTCATCGCCACTCATTGTGACCTGAGCCCTGCTTCGCAGCATTCCCGTGTCTTGTTTGTTCATCTCAGACGGCCATTATACGAACCGGCTCTGCATTCACTACGCACGCACGGTCTGTGCCTTGGCGCTGTGCTTCCGTGGTCGGCAATTTTGTGCCGAAAAAGTCGCTGTCGGCAACGCCATCTGCAACATTGTCTCGAACAAGGCCCGACCCTTTGGCCCAGTTGGGGGCCTCGCCAAAGTTAGCATCGTGGGCCGAATTGACTTTAACTGACCCTGATCCTCTGCCTCGGAAACGCATCTGCATCTACCTTTCCTTTGCATTTCGCCGTGCGCATTCAACGAGCACCCGTATCCATGTGCGGCACCTTGACCAGCGAAACTAGCAACGTGACTCTATTCTCTTCGAAGCGTCCGCGCCCAGCCGCCAAGATGCTGAAGATGGTAACGCCGCAGGATATTCGCAGCCCCGGGCCTGACATGTCGCCCAGGGCGCGCATGCTGCCCGACTACTTCGCTGTCGGGCCACTCAAAACGGAGCTGGCTTCGATCCAGGAACAGGAGGCGCCGTCTTACCATCTGGACGGATCAGGCGACGGCCGCCGCGAGTCGACAATTTCGTTCCAGGATGAGCTGCCAACACGACGCAGCTCCAACGAGACGGATACCGGCCGCGTCGCTTCGTTGGGCAGAAAGCCATCCACATCTTCCGTCTCGTCTCGCCGCCCGCGGTATTCTGCGTCTTTGCATGGTCTGGAACTACAAGAGCACGCTGCGCGAATTCGTGCGAGCTCACCCCCTCCCGAAAGGTTCGTTGATTTTTTGTTTCTTTTTGTCGGAGCAGCATACCATCATGCTGTGCAAATTTTCCCTTTTCTTCTCCACAGTCACGTCCTTGACCCTGTTTCAATTTGCAATGAAAGCACGTCCTTTGCAGGTGCGCGTTGACCATCCACGGAAGTCCGGCACGGCGATCGCCGCGTTTCAGAAGGCTGAGACACTGGCAACGAAGCGCGAGTGCGCCAACGGTTCAAGCGAGATGGCGATGACAGAGTTGGTCGTTTAATGTTCATCTCGTGCATGATGTGAAGCTGGGTCGAAATAAGGGTGACGGGTAAGGGTGGAGAGCGTGGAGTGTATCCTGAGTCGCGGGTGCTTCAATGACCCAGGATGAACCCGCTCTGCACAGCCTGTTCATGACCTGCCTAGAGAGGCGTAATGCATTTTTGACTGGTTGCGTGCATCTGCAGGCGCACGATGATCTTGTGCACACACGTGGGGAGAGCCGCGCGACAGGCTTGGGACGACCGAGCGACAAGTGTCGCGACTTGATCGATTCTTTTCTCTCCGTCGGCGCAGTCAGTCGATTTCGCCACGCACCTCACTACAACACACTTGCGAAGCCGATTTTTCATTCTTCTGTTCTTTGGCCCAACTGCACGTCTCATGATGGCGGACCTGCACTACTGGCGGCGGCTTAAGCTTTGTTAGCCCCACGACTGCCCCCCAAAAATCTTTACTGTGGCGACGACACTGGCAGTGCCTGCGCTGGTCTGGTGCTAGTTTCGATTGCAGTTACCCCGCTGCTCAGGCTGTCGACGGCAGGTAGCCACTTCGCCTCGCTGTGCCCACATCACCGGGGCAGGAGTGCTGTCCTCTCCCGCCTGATTTCCTCTTATCCTCGTCATCTTCCAAAGCCAGCCACCCTCCCCATTACTTGATTGCTCGCCATACTTCAAATCCTATTTCTACCGGCTTTCATCGCCGCTGCGTTTGCGCGACATGTCATCGCTAACCGTGCCACCTCGGGACAGGTTCCAGCACCACGTCGGCTTCGATAATGTGCCCAATGGAGAAGCCACCAAACACAACACGACATCGCTGACCCTCAATGTGAGGCACAAGGGCTACCAGGCTAGACGACGGTCGCGCAGTTTCATGGTGGGCGTGGATGAGAACTCGTATTCCGATTATGCCATACAGTGGCTGCTAGACGAGCTGGTCGATGATGGCGATGAGATCGTGTGCGTGCGCGTTCTAGAGGGCCAAGTCCGTATGAACGATAAGCAATACCAGGAAGATGCGAAAAACGTTATGCAAGGGATTCTAGCCAAGAATGGAGCCAACCGGGCTGTCAGCGTCATACTCGAATACGCCGTCGGCAAGCTGCACGCGACCTTTCAAAAACTAGTGAGTTCCGATAGTCGGCACTTTCATGCCGGGACAGGTCACTAACAAGCTGCAGATTCAGATGTATCAGCCGGCCATGCTGATTGTCGGAACCCGAGGCCGATCACTGGGTGGGATTCAGGGACTCGTCAACAACCGAAACTCGTTCTCGAAATACTGTCTACAATACTCGCCTGTACCGGTCGTCGTTGTGCGACCCACGGAGAAGCGCATCAAGAAGAAAGTAAAGCGCGCCAACGACTCGAACCGGCAGACGTACTTGGGCATGCTCTCGGCGACGCTAGGGAAACACGAGGCCGACAGCGAAACCAGTAGCACATACGAGCTCGAGACGCAAATCTCGCCAGATGAAGAGGCTCACCAAGTGGCCAAGGTTCTTGGTCTCCCAGCGAAATTTGACCCGACTATCAAGCCCATCAACCCCAGCGACTACCTTCGAGCGCGGTCGCCAGCACCATCCTCGTCGAAGACTGGTGAAGAGCCCACGAGCCCGACACTGGGTGATGTTTCTCCTGGTAGTGCTATGAATAGTGAGGATGAGGAAGAGGAAGAAGATGCGGAATTTGACGTTGTGTCTGGTACACAAGCCCTCAACCAACAACAGAAGCTTGAACAACTACACAAGATGGAGGTCGGTGAAGCGCAGGCTCTCCGTCAAGGTGTGGACGTTGAAGACGAGGAGGATGATGGTTTGGCAGACAACAAGCCCTCTCCCTAGGATGGTGAGGTGGAGGGAAAGGAAAAGGAAATAGTTCCTGGGGAGTAAAGGCTGTTCCGGTCGCGGCCTTGTGTGGCGTTAACCCTCGATGGTTCATACTGCACGTACCAGAGGTATAGCGAACCGGCGCACCAAGCACGAAGAGTTGATGAAGAGCATGAAAATGCTTCAGCTGGGCTGGTTCACAACAATTACACTAGCATGGGGAAAGCAGCAACTGAAACGTTGAATCTGCGGCCTGTGACTACAAGTCGTTGCTTGGTGGTGTTGCATAATGACTGAAAGAGAGCGAATATGCGAAGCCGAGGACAGGGAGTCGATGTACCAATAGCACACCCACCAGCAAGTCGAAAGACGTTTTGTTTATACCAATTGATAACAAAGATATGTTAATACAGCACACGAGCTGTTTTGCTAGTTGAATACTATTTTGAATCTACCATGCACATCTGGGCAGTGGCGACTTCTAGTCTACGAGACGCCACGCCGGGCTGGCTTGAACACGAGAGAGTGGCTCACGCAGTCTAGCGACTACCTCGTATATAGGCATTAGTGAAGTCATGACTACGTATTTGACTGCATAAAATGGCATTGGCATTGATGAGAATGGGGGCCAAATGCAGCGCGACGAGGATTGCCGATCTAGCTAGCCGCATGCAAACAGAGTGAGACATGGTTTACCAAGCGGGTGATGAAATAAGCAGCCGCAGGTAGAGCCTAGCACTGTATTGATAGGGATTAAAAATAGAAGAGGAGACGAGAAGGATACATGGAGTTTTCGAGAGGAACAAGTTGATAATAATGAAGAAACATAGTAGAGTAAGAAAGATGATGGTATTTTTCCCCTCCCAAGTGCACGTTTGCTCGGCGATAGCTAGCGAAGGGAGGGGAAGCGGGACTATGTATCGCAAAGACTGGTGAAATGCAAAAAGGAATAATACACCATTGATTGATTGATGTGCAACGTAATGCAGTGAGCGGGGGATTGTTGAGCCGGTAGCTGACAGGTACTCCGTGCAGCGAGGCTGTTGGGGCTGTCGATCTCGTCACCCGTTTTCAGCCTCAAAGCAAAGCGCGCAAGCAAACAAGGTGATGGCCTATACGGTTCAGTCACACTGATCCGGATTTCGAGCCGCCTGCTTTCTCTTCTTGGGCAAAAAAACACGAGCCGCCATCCTAATATAGGCGGTGCCGTTTGCTACCCGCCCTTGCCCACCAGTATTGCCTCTGGCATTCCTGGCGTCGTCATTGGTTTCTACATTCGTTTCATCACCACCCAAGCCTTTTTTGTCTCCCTCTCGCCCCTTTTACTTTTTAATTTTTTTCTTTATTTGCTCTTATTTCTAATTTTTTTGCCGCAAAAAATAATAATATTTACCGTCCTGTGCAAGGCTCTTTGGAGTCTCAAACGCACATCACAGCTTCACAGGCGTGCCTTGTACGACAACGGTTAGCGAGAGCTTGCGCAAAGCAGCAAACGCGCCATCCATTTCGTCCCCCTCCGACGACCTCATCATCTCGCTCTCCTCCACCACTTCCAATAACAACTTTACCCTACGCCAAAAACCAACACAGCGAACCTGTCGATCGAGAAAAAAAACCACAGCCCCTACCATGTGGCCCTTTACCGGCTGCGGCGATGACGGCTGCCGCCCGCCGTCCGCTGCCTTCACCAGCCTGACCCCCGCGCACGCCGCCGCCG